>NC_141685.1:100452066-100861787 GCF_964263255.1 Lissotriton vulgaris | reverse complement strand
TTTGTCAAAGGGAGTGTTCAAAACGGGCTGTTGAACCTCAGGAAACCCTGAGATTTAAGGTACAGGGGTCACTACTGACTGGAGTTACTTAGCAGGATAATAGGTCTCAGGGGGCCAATACTGACTGAAGCTGGTTAGTATGATCACTAGTCCCAAGGTGCTACTAATGACTCAAGCTGGCTAGAATGATAACAGGTCCCAGGGGGCAGTACTAACAGGAGCTGGCTAGTAGGCTTACATACAGGTCCAAGGGGCCACTACTGACGGAAGCTGGCTCAAAGAATAACAGGCCCAGGGATGGTGGGGGTGCGAGTGGCACCAGTGACCAGAGTTGGCTGGAAGCATTGACAACCTTTGGTATTGATTAAATGCAGGATTCCAGGTCACAGGAGGCACTGCTGAATACGGATGACTAGCAGCAGTGGTGGCCTCTAGGAAGAAGGAATTGAGAAAGCATAACTGGATATACTGGTTTCTTTAACACCGATAATCGAAATTTGCCTAGCTTATGTAACGGTAAGTTTCAATTCTATTAAGGACACGGAGGCGAGGATTATGCTATATCTTCCTTCGCTTTATTAACATAAAGACTCCACAGCAGCTTAGGAAAAGATATATAACAGTGAACAAAAATGCTTTAAGGCCTAAAGCATTTGACGGAACGTTCAACAGATCAAAAACAACAACTCCCAAGAGTCTCTTTGTATATTGGCAGTCCATAGTCCTTCCACTCTGTCCATCACCGCTATAAACCCGGCCTTCTCTTCCTCTTCCTCCTCTTTCTTCGCGCAGATCACGCCTATACCTCATTGATCCTGCTTAGCACCCTCGTTGCCTGTCGAAAAAAAAGGAACAGCGTAAGCGAGGTGACCCAGGAATGCAACAATAAGGCGAGGAGCATTCAGTGACTAATACAGTACCGACAATGTAAAGGAAAACGCTTTACTTACTGCCATACGGGTGGGTAGAGACACCACTGTGTAGCCTGGGTGGGATAATCCTCGCCTCCGTGTCCTTAATAGAATTGAAACTTACCGTTACATAAGCTAGGCAAATTTCGATTCTATGTCAGGACCGGAGGCTTCAGATTATGCTAGTTCAAAGCTTACTTACCACCAACTGGGCCAAATCCACCACAGGCTTAAAATAAAACCTCTTAAAGGTGGAATCCGAGGACCAATCCGCCGCTCGCATTAGGTCCTCCAAGCGAGCACCCACTGAGAACGCCTTAGAGGCCATGGCCCCTCTGGCAGAGTGTGCTCCAAAGAGAGTCGTATTGATGCCTGCTTCTTGCATGACCCACCGCACCCACCGAGCAATAGTGGGGGAGGAGACAGCTTTGTGTGGCTTCCGCAGGGCAATCAACAACTGACGTTCGCCCAGGGGGCGCAATTCCAAGGTCAGGTCTTCATATGCCTTGAGGCATTGCACAACACACAACTTAGGAGTGTTAAGAAAAGCCGGATAGGAAATGGATCGTGACGACGTTTTGGTGCGTCGGCCCACGGTAAAAGTGACCCCATCCGGGGAAAAAATGCGTGCAGATATATCCAGCGCGCGCACGTCAGAGACGCGTCTACAAGAAATCAAACATAACAACATGGCCAACTTTGCTGAAAGTTCCTTAAGAGACAGATAGGAATTGGCCAGCCAGGACAGGAACAAGTTCAGAACCAAATTGACGTCCCAAAGGACGGAGTACCTGGGTTCAGGGGGCAACGCGAGACGAATAGCCCGCAGAAGCCGGCAAACAAAAGGATGTTCCCCTACCGGGTGGCCATCGATGTTGTCATGGCCTGCCGAAATCGCCGATCGAATAGCATTGATCGTTCTATAGGCCAAGCCCTTGTCGGCTAGGTGAGCCAGGAAATTCAGCACGGGAACGAGGCCCGCGACCAAGGGATCCAAATCCCTTCGTAGACACCAACGCATCCACTTAAGCCAAGCGGATCTGTAGCACTTCGTCGTACTACCGGCCCACGCTTTGGAGAGCAAGTGCTCAGCAGACCCCGAAAGGCCTGGGAGAGACCAGCGTCTCCTGAGAGCCTCCATGCCACGAGGCGGAGAGAGCTCTGCGTGATGAGAGGATGCGGTTCCCGATCCGGATTTGTCAGGAGCAGAGGAAACAGGGGGAGTAGGATTGAAAAATCCCAAGAAAGTTCCAGAAGAACCGGAAAACACACTTGAGACCTCCAGAGCGGTGTAACCAACACCAACTCCGCTCCTTGGCGGCGTATTTGGGCCGCCGTTCGCACTATCATGGAGAACGGGGGAAACGCAAACGGTCTTTTCCGCCAGAGGGTCCGGCCTCCAGCTGAAAAAACGCGGCAGCTGGTGGTCGAGACGGGACGCAAACAGGTCCACCGAAAACGGACCCCAGAGAGTTTGTAACCACCGGAAGACCTCCGGATCCAGTTTCCACTGACTGGCGTCCCTGAGGGGCCTGGAATGCCAATCCGCTACTTGGTTGGCCTGACCCGGTAGATATTCCGCCGTCACCGCAATGTGACGCGACAGGCAGTAGTCCCAGAAGTCCTTCGCCAGATCCGCCAAAGCGCGGGAACGAGGACCTCCTAGATGGTTCACATAACGAACCGCCGAAACATTGTCCATCCGTAAAAGGACACAGGCCTTGACCGAATCCTTGGTCCAACAACGGACTGCGAAGGAGCCCGCCAGGAGCTCCAAACAGTTGATATGCAATTGTTGTTCTTCTGAAGACCAGGCGCCGCCGGTGGAGAAATCCCCGCACCAGGCGCCCCAGCCCGACCTGCTGGCATCGGACTCTATGACTAGGTCCGGGGCCGATCCGAAGATCGCCCGACCATTCCATACCTCCATGTGAGACAGCCACCAAGACATTTCCTCCTTCACTTCTTCCGTGAGGGGAACCCACTGATCGTAGCTCATCCCACGACGTAGGTGTTGCGCCTTTAGACGTTGGAGCGCCCTGTAATGCAGGGGGCCTGGGAAAATCGCTTGGATGGAGGACGACAGAAGTCCTACCACCTTGGCGATATGGCGCAAAGAAGTGCGATCTTTGGCGATCGTCTGCCGAAGCAGGTGTCGTATTTTAGCGACTTTCCGACCCGGCAGGCTCAAGACAGCCTGCACCGAGTCCACTACGAAACCCAGGAAGATAATCTTCTGAGTGGGAACCAAAACCGACTTGGAGCCGTTGATTACGAACCCCAGTCTCTGAAGAAGGTGCACGGCCTGCAGAAGCTGGCCCGCCAACACCTCCGGGCACTGCCCCATGAGGAGGATGTCGTCTAAGTACACCAACATTCGGACCCCTTGACTTCTGAGAAACTCCACTACCGGGTGGAGTACTTTCGTGAAGCACCAGGGGGCCGACGACAGACCGAATGGTAGTGCGGCGAACTCGAACACCCTGTCGTTCCATATAAACTGAAGGAAACGACGATGCGGGGGATGGATGGGGACGACCAAATAGGCATCCTTGAGATCCAGTCTCACCATCCAATCCCGAGGGAGGAGTACGTCTCGAAGGAGGTGGATACCCTCCATCTTGAAATGTCGATAGATCAACCACCCGTTGAATTCTTTGAGATTGATCACAGGTCTCTTGCCCCCATCTGTCTTGTCCACTAAGAAGACATTGCTGAGGAAACCGTTTGGATGGCGCGTTGATAGGCGGATGGCCCCTTTGCGGAGCAGTTCCGAGACCTCCCCGTCTATCAACCGCGCGTCGGACTCTGAGAACACCATTGGACGTGGGGGCACCGCTTGCGCGGGCTGGTCGTAGAACTCTATGTGGAACCCACGTACAGTTTGCAAGACCCAAGCGTCGGCAGTGAGCAACTCCCACTCCCCGTAAAAGGTTGCCAACCTCCCCCCAATTGGAACTTGATCCAAACAGAGTACACTTACCGGAGGCATTTCCTTGTCCAGAGTTCTTCCTGAACCCTCTGCCGCCGAAGCGCTGCCCTCTGGTGGGGTAGAAGTTGTTAAAGTTTGCTGAGGTCTGGTATTGGCCTCTGCCGGAGCCTTGTCCTTTATTGTTGGCTTGCTTGCCACGGCCGGTCGCGCGGCCCCTACCGCGACCGGCCCCTCCGGAGAAACGTTGGTGAAACACCCGTTTAATGCTGGACTGGGCCTTGTCCAGCGATGTGAACGTGTTCACGAATTTGCCCAGCTCCCTGATAAAGGGCTCGCCGAAGAGGCCTCCCTGGGCAACTGCACCCGCCTCCGACGAGGCCAGATCCCCCAACTTCGGATCCAATTTAATCAAGAGCGAACGCCGCCGTTCAGTAGACAGGGCGCAGTTGGCGTTGCCTAGGAACACGATCACCCTATGGGCCCAATTAGAAAGCACCTCCGGTGAAATGACGGTGCCATTTGCCTTCGCCTCCTCCGCCATATCGAGGATCTTCGTGGCAGGCCCTACTGCATCCAACAGTTTGTCCTGGCAGGACCGCCAGGACCGATCGATACCCTTCCTGGGGTCTTTCATAAATTTCGCCAAGAAGGTGGCCATTTTGGTGTCCAGCTCAGGGGTCATGGCCACCTTACCCTCCAAAGTTGGTCTAGGGCACTCCCCACGCAGGCAACCCCTTGCCTCCTTCTCCAGCGGCTTGCGCAGCCTGCCCGCTACAAATTTCGCCACCGTCTCCCCCGGTGTCCAAGCCGCGGAGCGGGGGTGGACGATTTCGTCCGGGTCCAGCATGCCCGATTCATCCTGTGGCATTTCCTTGGCTGAGGACGACGGGAGCCAAGATCGGGTCGACTTCCCGTCGTCATCAGTGTCCGGAGAGTCGTAGACAGGAGAAGCGGGGGCCGTCGACACGTCCCCTGAAGCACCCGGATCCGCCAAGGGGGAAGGGGGCACCGCCGTTGCCTTCGCCAAAAAGGCGTCCCGGAGACGCTCAAACGCGCCCCTGTCCACTCCCTGGGCCTCCGAGGACGGGCCTTCCCTGCAGGGCTTCTTCGGTGCGGGCGGCAATCCGCCGGATGTCCCCGGGAGTTCGGGGGCCGGAGTCCCATGCGCGGACGCAAGCTTCGCGCATTCCTCCACAATGCGGGCGGAGAGGCGGTCCTCCATAGGCCCTACCACCTCCGTCACGCAGCGGTAAATGGAATTATCCACCGCCTGGTAGAATTCGTCGTCCTGTAGGTAGGAGTAGGGTTCTTCCTCGTACTCTCCTTCCATTCTGAAGCACAGGAGTAACTCCAAAGGCACCCAGAAGGGCGTTAATCGAGATAATTCTGGGATATGGGCAGACCAACTGACTGCGATCACTTTGTGGGCCAACGGACGTGGCAGGTAGGGCTGCACCAACCCCCCAGCACGCAGACTCTCCTCGCCGGGACCGAGTCTCCGCACCCCTCAAGCGCGCCAAGCCACACACAAGTAATGAGGTGCACAAAAATTCACCCGAAGGTGTTTTACGCGGTCAGCGCCGCAATACAGACCCCAATGGGGCGTCAGAAAACAGGGAAGTACAGACCCGGGTCACCAGGTGTCAGAGGGGTACGCGAGGGCTGGCTCCTGCGCAGGCAGACTCCACGGCGCGGCCCCTGTAACTGCGGAGGCGTTTCGAGGAGTCGGCGAGACGCGAGGGCGCCCCCTGGCGGCTTACTTACTCACCGCACACAAATGGGAAAGAAAGATCGCGTAGGAACGATAGAACATTCCCGCGACCGGGGACTCTGTAATGGAAAATAAACCATGGGGTGAGTCCCCCAACGATCGTACATACAATACAACCAGTAAAACTCATAAAGGAAACATGAAAAAGCACTTATCTGGCAGCGGGAGCAGCAAAGAAAGAGGAGGAAGAGGAAGAGAAGGCCGGGTTTATAGCGGTGATGGACAGAGTGGAAGGACTATGGACTGCCAATATACAAAGAGACTCTTGGGAGTTGTTGTTTTTGATCTGTTGAACGTTCCGTCAAATGCTTTAGGCCTTTAAGCATTTTTGTTCACTGTTATATATCTTTTCCTAAGCTGCTGTGGAGTCTTTATGTTAATAAAGCGAAGGAAGATATAGCATAATCTGAAGCCTCCGGTCCTGACATAGAATTGGTTACACATGAATGCCACAACGTGCATTGATATATTACATTACCAAATTACAATATTCTTATATTAATTTGATGTGTCTGTTCGCCTTAATATGCCTGCAAAGTTACATGATTCTATTAGGGGCCAGAACCATTTTATTTAGTGAAGTCCATCTGCACACTTTCCTGCATCTTGTAGTAAATTGAATATTGACAAACAGAAGTGTTATTTTCAGAAACAGTGAATTCTGCAGCTTGTCTATGTAGCTTTTATCCGCACCTCACGGACTCCTCACATTCCCCGCGAGAGAAGATCCTGCCTCCTACTCATTAGTGTTGTTCAGTAACTGTTTCTATCACTTGTTCATGTTTCATTGACTTGTATTAGGAGAAAAGTGTATAAAAAGACATTGTGTAGCATTAGCATTATATACTCCAACTTGCTTTAGGGTGGATGCTCTCGTCCATTGCAAAGACAATTGTCACTTGTTAGTTTGCTTGGCCTTTTGCTATTTTTGCATTAAATGTATGATAGATTTGTTGGCCTCCAGGTGTGTTGTGTTTTATTTTACATATCATAAGAGATGACGAGGAAAATGACAGTCCAGTATACAAATTCTTCATATAAATCAACTCACAGTATTCTGTTCTGGAGGTTCAGTCCCACAGACATTATCCCTAACTGAACACCCTAGGAAGCATGTGCTTTTCAAACCAGTTGCCCTCTGATGCGGCGTCCTCGCTATTGGATAAGTCCGTAAGTCCTGAATTTTAGGAGGGTTACCGTATCTAGTGCACTCTGTTAGACAGTGCTCACCTGTGGTGGTAAGATGTTAATAGGCACCTTATCACCTATGCACAGTGCAGGGCTTTGAGTTACAGAGCTCCTCACGCTGTGGAGAAGATTAGGTCACATTTACCCATTTTCCCATATTTGGTCCTGATGAAATGCCAACAGATTGCTCCATGACTACACAAGGCATGAAAAAGGTTGACCTGAAGTATAGACCCCAGCTTACCAGCAGGCCCATAGGTGATCGACACTTTCACACAGTGATAGGGGCCATTAGTTCCTCAATTTCTCTGCCACTGTTTTTAATCTCAACATGGACCAGGAAGATCACATTAACTATATTGCGGGAACTGGTCGATAGTTGATCTTATATTCAGACTTCACCAATCTCACATCTTATGACACAACATCCTCTGTCCTACTATGCTCATCCAGGGTACTTAAGAAAAGATCTCCGACAAAGTGCCCTCTGGATGTGCCCGCCAGGCATTGTAGCGCTGGCCTGGTGAGGAGTATAGCCCAATGATGAAGCATGTCACCTTCAGTTGAGTGAACGCAACTTGCCTTAAAAGCACATGCTTCCTAGGGTGTCTGCGTTCAGTTACAGATAATATCGCTGGGACTGAACCTCCGGAACAGTATACTGTGATTTGATTGTGTTTTATTTTAACAAATGTACATAGCAGATATTGGCGCTTGCTCGTTTCAACAAAAATGATCGGATACCTGCCTCAGAGCGCACTTCTTACAGACGGGTATGGGGTTATCATGTTACTTCTACAAGCTCTTTACCTGTGCGAGTTATCGGGAAAGATGCAGGGGGCAGACCCAAACCAGCCACACGTGGAGATCAATGACAAATACTGAAGAATTAACAGAGCTTCCAAGCTGATGACCATCACTTAAGTGACCCTGAAAATAAAAGACACGTTTTTAGTATTCTGGTGACTCATGACCATAAAAAAACAAAGATTATAAATTCAATATTGTGTCAAATACTTAAAAAATGAAACTGGGTGTGCTGAATCGGATGTTGCCCCAGGTCATGCGTGACACATTTCACCACTATTGCTTATGGGACTTGTAGTTTTGTTTTTCTCATTAAAAGGATGGGCTCTAAAGTCCCAGTGTTCTACGCGATGTTGGTCAAAATCAGAGGCCTGACGGAGGATGAAGCATGACACTGCTCTGCTTAGCAGTGAGATGACTGACAGTTCCCCAGCCCTTCCATTCTTTGACAGACAGAGGCTCGTAGGCCGTTCATATTTTTTTGCAATGGGAAAGAAACTTTTATTGCAGCTTGTGCCAACTGAAGAGATAAAACCCCTGGGCATGTTTCATAACTACTGACAAACATGAACAATGAAGAACATGAGTTTCTGGTAAACTATCAAGCACCCAATCAGAATCAGCCGCCCTTCACACCCAGGAATTCTTGAAGGCTTTGGAGAGGATGAATTGCACGTGGTATAAGAGGAACACTACATCGACTCAAAGCTCACTTCTCAGGGATGTACTGAAATGCCAGCCTTATGGCACACTTAGCCAGCTCTTCGCCTCCTCCTCCTCAAACTGTTGACCAGCTATCAGGGCAAACGAGCCTGCAGCAAAGCATCGCTGGCTTGGTTCCACACCGGACCAGGCAAGGTGGTCAACTCCATACTCCTCCAAGTCAGCAAGCACTCTGGTCGAGCCAGTCCTAACCACACATGAATGTTCCCCATCACAACTAATGGTACTAAGTTATGTTTCTGCCAAATGATTGAGTCAAAAAGTGAAAGGGTTTACTTTGAAGTGCTGAAAGAGAAATCATGAAGTTTTTCAATATCTCTGAGTCTACCACAGTACACAGGAGCATTATTTCTCTACAGCAGCAAATCATGTATGCGTCCTGTAGAAAGCACGTGTGAATGAAACATGGAAGGCATTGCCGCCAAAGATCTGTGCAACATCATAGCAGAGTGCAAGATAGCTTGTGCTATTATTCCAGCAGAACGAAATGCCATTCCTAATGTGTACATCATTTTAAAGACAAACCCAGAAAAATGTATGGTCAGTGTTGTTCTTCTGCCAGTTAAAAAACAATCTCCATTAATGTGCCAGGAAATAAAATACTATGAGAAATCCTACTCTATGGCAGGGTGCTGCCTGCCACTATATTGCAGGTTACTTCCAACATAATCAGATTTATACATACATACTCCAGGGTGCTGCCAGCTATCGGGTCTGCACATAGCAGACTGGAGCAAGTCAGGAAGGAGGTAAGCTCTTCATTTCATCTTAAGCCCTTAGATTACATTCACAGCCTGATGGGTCCGGAGAACTTTATCCGCGCTCTAACTGCGCCGAGCAAATGGACTTAGCCCAACATAGGCTGTGTTGTGTGCTGGGTGTTGTCTGGCATCTTATTATCGTTGGCGGGAGGATGAAGCTCTGATAGGAGCTACTACAAGAAGAGCAGAGAAACAGGACCACAGATCGCCACAGAGCGACAACTGCCCAGAAGCTGAAGAAAGAACTCTGGAAAAGCAAAACTCCTCCACCCTGGAGATTCTCCAGGATAAGCAAATGATGGTAATGAAATGCAAACTGCAGCATTAAGGTCACACACTACAACATCTTTCCCTCTAAACAGAATATAACAGCCTACAATAAAAAACTAACCAAAAAGCAACAAAATTAGAAAACGCATTTCCAAATGCTGCAGAAGAGAAAAAGTTAATACAATTAATAATATTAAACTTTGTTGGTACCTTAGTAATGTGGTTACTTCTTGGATTCACTCCATCTGCAGCAACAACGCTCTGAAAGGAGAAATTACTGCTGTGAGTCTCAGAGTCTTCAGCATTACTTTTCTCAGTCACGAAGACTGCGGTGTCGGAAGATAACTTTCTCTTATTTGGCTTTATAGTTCCACCAGTCACGCCATCGCTTTTAGCAGACACGCTACTGTCAGCAGCATCATAACTTCAGGCAGATCAGCAAAGCGGATATCACCACTCACATTGGGTGAAGGGACTCGTCTCTGTAACATAGATCATTGGTCAAACACCATCAGGAGATATATGATCTTATCAAGGACGAGTCCCCTGATTTGTTCTTTTTGACAGAAACCTGGTTGTAGGATACGGATACCTCTATTCTGAACCTGGCCTTTCCCCCGGAATATTCCATCTACACGCTGAATCGTGCTACTAGGGGGGGAGGGATTGCGTTGTCCGCCAAGTCGTGTTAACCGTGCAAGTGGAAAGTTTTAGAAATCCCGGGTTGTGAGAGCGCTCTCTTCAAAGTTTCGAATAGTAATCACTTTACCTTCTCTAGCATTCTGATTTATTGCCCTCCGGGTTGTGATTCTGCTTTTAGGGCCGCCCTCCCTGACTTAATTAGCACTGTGGCACTAGGATGTGCTAACTTCAATATTATCGGGGATCTTAACCTCCATTTTGATTGTCCGACCGCCCTTCTATCAGCAGCATTCTGGCCGATTTAGAGGCCCTGCAACTTACCCAGCTGGTCACATTTCCCACACATATGGGAGGGCATATCCTTGATCCTTTTTTTACCAACTTAGAGGGGGTTAGGGCTCTAGGCCCTACTCAGATCGCCTGGACAGACCATATGTTGGTGAAAATGCTATGTCCTACTCATGAGTCTCCTTTTAAACCTCAGGATAGAACAGTACTTAGGTGACACTGGAACAAACTGAGATTGGAGGATCTCTACCATCTTCTGGAAGAGGCTCCGTTGGGCCCCTTAACAGATGTGGAACGTGGTTATGATCTCTTCTGTGAGTGGATTACCCATGCCCTTGATTTACTGATTCCCATGGTTTGGTCTAGGTGTCGCACAAAAGAGCCCAGCACCTGGTATGATAGCTCTCTAGCGCTTCCTAAAAAAGCCTATAGACAGGCTGAGAGGGAGTGGCAAAAATCGTATGATCCGAGGAAAAAGGCATGCTATCTCGCCAAAATCAAAATATACCATAGGGCAGTGTGTAGAACAGGTGCAACCTTTTAAGCCCAAGAATTCCAGAATAGCTCTAATCCATCGAAACTCATCTTTAAGGTGTTAAAGGACCTGATGGCTAAAAGAGCAACGGTGGTGGAAATCTGTTCGGACTCCCACTGTGAGGACCTGGCCTCCTTTTTTCTCGAGAAAGTTCAAGCCATCTATCGAACTTTTCCGAAGGGCACTCACATCTCGGAGCCGGTCAGCTGTAGCCTGGGTGGATGCGAGTCTCTCACTACTCTGCCCTTTTTATCAACTGAGGCCTTTAACATCTTGAGCCTCAAAATCAAATCAGGTTCCCCTGCAGATCCGATGAAACCGGCTCAGCTCAGGAATATGTCCCCGTTATGCCGTGCTCCAGTGCTTTCTCTGATTAACCTGTCTTTATCTTCAGGTGTAGTTCCCACTAGGTGGAAACAGGCCGTAGTCACACCGATCCTGAAGAAGGCGACCCTTGACCCCCTCACACCTGAGAACTACCGTCCTGTTTCCCTTCTACCTTGGGTTGCGAAAGTAACTGAGGCCCATGTGAACGGAATTCTCTCTGACCATCTTACTAGGGCTAACATCCTTGATCCCACCCAGAACGGGTTCCGTGCTGGCCACAGCACGGAGACGGCCCTACTCGCTATGGTTGAACACCTGCGTTCTGTGCTTGATGAGGGTCGGACGGCGGCACTATTGCTATTAGATCTAAGTGCCGCGTTCGACACGATCGCGCACAGGATTTTGCTTCAGCACCTGGAAGAAGTAGGTGTCACGGGTTCCGCCCTATGTTGGTTTCGTTCATTTCTTGCCGAATGGTCTTTCAAGGTTGCGATTCCGCCATGCCAGTCTAAATTTATCCGTTGGAACTGGGTGTCCCGCAGGGCTCTTCGTTGAGCCCCACTCTACTTAACCTTTACGTGAGGCCGCTGGCTGCGGTCGTCAAGCAGTGGGGCCTGATGATGGTCTCATATGCAGACGACACGCAGCTGGCGGTCACGGTGAGTGGGGACTCTGACATGGAGGCTCCCAGGTTCCGTGACGGACTACGAGCAGTGGCTAACTGGATGAATTCCAACTGTCTCCAGTTAAACGCCAAAAAGACCGAGGTCATGGTGGTCGGCAAGCAGGCGGCGCTATGGGGGGACAGCTGGTGGCCTTCTGAATTGGGTGTGACCCCTTCTCCAGCATCGGAGATAAAAAATCTTGGGGTTTGGCTGGATCCGACTCTTAGTTTCATCTGCCATACTAGGAAGGTGGCGGCTACCTGCTACGGCATTATTAGAGGTCTAAGACCTATCATGAAATTTTTCGACGCACCCACTAGGCAGCTAGTGGTCCAAGCGTCAGTGTTGTCCCGGCTGGATTATGCTAGCTCGCTTTTGGTGGGGATTAATCAGTCGGAACTCACCCGGCTGCAGCGAGTTCAAAACGCTGCAGCCAGAGTGGTGATTGGTCTGCCAAGGCAGTGTTCTGTTTCAAATGCGTTGCGCTCTCTCCACTGGCTTCCTGTGAACCAGAGGATCAAATTCAAGGTTTTATGCCTTGCTTTTAAAATCCTCAAGGGTTCATCGGCCCAAATATTGGAGAATTTGTTGAGGCCATATGTACCCTCACAAACCCTCAGATCCCTGGGCCAAAACCTGGCAGCGGTTCCGCGCTTCAGGCTGAGCAGAGTCGGCGGTCGCTCTTTTCGGGTGTTAGCGGCGAAGTTCTGGAACTCTCTCCCCCTCACATCCGGGCCCTTGAAGACCTCCTGCTGTTTAGATGGGCTATCAAGACTATTCTATTTGTGTAGTTTATTTTAATCTGTTCTTTGTTGCTCCATTTCTCTGGCCTTTTGACAGTGTTGTGTTTTCGGGTGCCTTGCAAAGCGCCGGGCCGCCCCTTTGCTGGGGCAGCTGAGCGCGGTATAAATTTAGATAACATAACATAACATACATCCACTCTGTTCTCAAATTTGCTTGGGGCTGTCAAAATGCTGCAATATATTCGCCACACTTTCCTGACTACCTTGTTTTAAAAAGTTATGACATTCAAGCGTAATTCTTGGTTCATCTGCAAGCTGAAGTTTTTTAGAGATTCTATTGCCACACAATATTTTTCCCATATTTCAATCTGTCCACATGGTGCTTCAACCCTGGTAGGTTATCAACTGCCTGTTTTGGCAGATTATGTTAGATTGTTTCTGTAAGAAACTGAGTTATTATTTGCGGTAGATGATGAACAATCACAACCGTTGTCAGAATGAACTTTCAAAGCCATTCAATTAACCTAGGATCAACCCCCTGGTACCTAAGCACCGAACAGGCAGGCTTAACTTAAGGTAATATGTAAAATATGTATGCAGAAACCAAAAATGTAAAAGTCAAAATGCAAAACAAAAAAAACAAAAAAAGAAATAGAAAAATAAAGTAAAGCGTATTGAACAAAATTACACTAAAATGACAAAATCCAATAAGGGGAATGAGATATGAACTGTAACGCTGTAAGAATCACATGGTGCCAATGGGTGAGGGGCCCGGGCATGGATTTGTCTCTCTGGAGCTGACTGCCAAGTCAGAGGAAACCGGAGGCCACGGCCTGCAAGCACATAATGTAGGAATTAGCCGCAGTGGTACTAGAAGACATTTAGTGCTCCAGGCTAAGATAGGGCTGCTGGCCTACAGGGGGATTCACAGCAGGTTCGGGCGCAAAGTGCTTAGAGTATTGAGAACAAGCAGCAGATGCACAGCAGGGCAATAGCAGACGGCCGAAGACAGCATGGCCCGGATGAGACTGAAAGGAAGTGACACCTAGGGCCCTCACCATCAAGCAACAGCGTAGTGGAGCTCAGCGGGAGGACAACCCGGTGACTGCCACCCACTGGGGCTGGGACCCCCACGACAAGGCATGCTGGTCTGGTTATGTGGTAAGAAATATAGCAACCATGTCCTCAGCGAGAAGCAAGAAGGATCAGAATCTAAAAAAGATGCTAACCAAGCTCCCGTTGACCGGCAGCGGAGAAGGGATGCTCTCCCCAACGACATAAATCAGCCAAGATGTGGACACCTCTGAAGCCCCAGTTACCCACGCCTTTTTAGAGTCTCTATTCGGTGCATTACAAGGCGACTTGCAGACGCTGAAAAGGGAAATAGCGGGGGAGATGAAGGAGATAACCAATGGAGGCCACACGTTCCCAAACGGCATCAACGTCCCGCCTTTTGATAAGACGGGACGTCGATGCCGTTGGGGACCGTATGGCCTCCATCGAGGATCAGGAGCAAGCCCAGGAAAAGGAGATGGAGCATCTACAGCAAGAGATAGTCCGGCTCAAGGCTCAACAGATTGATCTCCAGGCACACAGAGAAGACCTGGAGAATTGGTCTCGGCAAAACAACATCTGTGTTAAGGGAGTTCCACCTAAAGAAGAAGGGCCAGACATTACACAATACCTGCAGGGTCTCTGGGCGCCCCCACCGGATATTTTGGCTTACATTTCAGACTTTCAACTAAAAGAGTGTATGCTACGTGCTGCCAGGGACAAGCAACCACTAAGATATCAGGACCACTCCATAGCTTTGTACCAGGACCTGGCTCTTTTACCCCTTCAAAAGTGTAGAGAGTTCCGAGTGGCAACTCTGCGTCTTCGAAATCAAGGAATACCGTATTCTTTGGGTCACCCTTTCTGGCTGATTTTCATATGGCAGGGCATACTCCTCCAGCTCAGATCCATGCAGGACACTTGCCAGGTGCTGGGCATTGAGAATCCAATCCAGGAGGAGACAGAGGGCCCACAGACCAAAACTCCTCGAGAAAGATGGCATAAGGTCTACAGGAGGCGTAGCACAGAGCGAGCAACGAGACCGGACCCCAAGACAATGGCACGAGAAATTCTGGCAGTGCTGGAGACATTGTCGAAAGAGACATTCCCCTATGATGACACCTTGAACGACTGAGGGACAGATAAGTGACATTTGCAAGGCTGGGTGGGCGGCGAACAAATCTGCTGGGAGCGTAGAGACACGGGGAGTGTAGAGACATGGGGAACAGGTCACACACGTTCCCAACTATTCCGACTTCCAAGGACGTGCACGTACGAAAGGCGGGCCCTGGACAATTTGAGGTTAATGGGTTTCTAAGTTGGAGTTAGGGAGGGGAGGGTGGAGAACTGGGCTGCAGGTTAAAGACGTTGAAGAGAGGATCAACAGGCAATGAAGGCCGGGCAGAAGTTGGGGGCTCAGGGGAAAAAGGGATCACAGGGACCCAAATACAGGCTAAAGCTGGTGCACTCACTATGACAAGCTATTTCCCAGCCCACACTGAAAATTCTCACTCTCATTGTGAGAGGTCTCAACAATCCCAAAAAAAGGAGGTCCATCCTTTCCTACCTGGATAACATGGAGGCAGACGTGTGCCTCCTCCAGGAGACACAGCTCCTCTCCGAAGATTGGCATAGAATGAGGTCACAACTCTTTCCCCATCAGTTCTTTTCATCTACCCTAAATAAGAAGGCGGGTGGCTATTTTAGTAGCCAAACATTTTAAGGGGACAGTGGGGGAAAAGTTGGCCGAAATCAAATAGGTTGATGGGAGCAGGGCCATCGATAGTGTAGGTGTTGGTATGAGTATTTTAGATGCCAAAATTGAGTCGCAAACCGCCAGAGTTACTGCTCCCGCAATCACCCTTCACCCGATATATACGATCAATCCAGGGGCTGCCTCAATTGTCTATAGATTGAAACGGGTCCTCTCCCTCACCCCCCTATACCAATAACTATTTCAAATACCAACCCCACCAGGGATGGTGCTAATAGGTTAAACAGGCCCAGGGGCTCGAATCAGAACAGGTTGTCTAGTACCTCGTGCATTAATGTTCCTGCCGCCCCAAGTATGAATGGCTAATCAGGATGTCCTGAGTCTGCCGCCCGCTGCTTGCCCTTTTGTGTTGGTACTGGCAGGGGTACCTACTTTAAAGAGGGATCAGCATGAGTCATGGGACCAGCTACGCAATAAATGTGCGGACTGGCTATCAAGGCATTGAAGCTTCCATGTATCCGAAATAAAGGATATTATTATGGCAAGCAGGGTTGGGTGAGTCAGTGCATCTACAAAAAATATCGAAGGGGACAGTATTCTAATTAACTTTCGCAGACCTTCTTTGGTGAGACACCTACTAAGTGGTTGCGAATTCATAACACATAATAGCACTAACATATGCGCACTACCACTTGGTTATTTCTACAAACCAAGTCATGCTCCTTTCACCAACAATCCCTCTTGAATTACTACCCCCAATAGGTTCCAGACCTTGTCTGGATTTGAGACCCAAGACTGACTATCAACTTTTGGGGAAAATACTGATCCTGCTATTAGGTTACCTCATGCCCTGCCAGTAACTGAGTGTACTATTCCCACAACCCACTTATCCCTCCTATGCAAAGGAAGGCCTCAGCAAGTTCAGACCTCCGTATCTTAAGCTGGAATGTTGCAAGGTTGTACTATAAACTTCACCAGCCAGATTGGGTACAACTTATTAAAGACCAAGATATCCTTTTATTTCAGGAAACATGGGCCACACAGGAATTGCATATTGAGGGGTTTGAATGCCATAATATCCTAGCAACAACCCCCAAGCAGGGTCGACCATTTGGGGGTTTATCAATCTGGGTCAATATTAAGACAGGGGGGATGCATAAAAACTGTACATACAGATAACAATAATTTTCTAGGCATATTATTTAATAGGGGGATTTCCTTTTGGATAATTTATTTTTATAACAATTATTTTCATTCTGTTCCAAATATGCATTTTATAAATGTGATTAATTTTATTGCATCTATTGGAAAATCCAAAGACTCTTTCAAGTCAGTAGGAATCTGTCTGGGGGCGATTTTAATGCTAAGCTATCTTACTCATGGTCAAGCGAATATTCACACAGCAGCAGACAAACATGCAATAGGGGTAGAGAGCTAATGGACCATTTGAACACCCTTAACTTAATTAATGTTATAGAAATTGATGCAACTACAAAAGATAATGCTCCCCCTGAACCGTCATTCAGAGGAAGGGGCTGTTAATTTACAATTGATAATGGTTTTTATCTCCCCCGCTTTTGAAGCAAGCTTGCTTAAAGCCGAAATTATGGCCACAATCTTTAGGGACCATAACGCAATACAAATAACGTCACGGATGTCTCTAGTTCCAACGCCTCAGACAGAATGTGGTGCTGGAGATCTATCACAGTCCACAGATAACCACAGACAGGCCTGGCGAGGCATTAATAACGCAGACAGATTCAGTTCTATGGTTAGGGGAAACATGAATCTTATTAACATCTGTTTAGAGGCCCTGTTCCACACCCAGGGGCTATCAGCGACTTTAACGAACTCAGTGGAGCCATTAAATCCTTGCTGTCTAAACCCATTTGAACAGTACTGCGCGAACCTAGATGGTTCAATCAGGAGTGCTCAATTGCCAACAGGAAGCTCCGCAAGGCCCTATCTCAAAGCCCTAGGTGTAATGATTTGGTCAAGTCCTTAAGGTTGACATATAAGCAGGCTATTACTAATAGGAAGGAACAGTTATTAGATGAGTACTGGGATGCGCTCATTAATGCTGCCAGCTTGAATAATGGGAGTATATTTTGGACTACCATTAAAGAGTTAAGATCAATGGGACAACCGTTCACTCCCATCAGATGCAAAATAATGAGCACTACCTGGCAGTTACTTTTCCACTATTTACCAAGAGCCTGCTTTTTAATCCGACCCTTTTATTAACAGGGTGCAACCTGGAGTCTCATTATCAATAAACGAGGTTGAGGAGGCTATACGTCAGAGTGTGAGCCATAAAACTCCAGGCTCTGGTGGGATGCCCATCGATCTTATGTAACATGCATTTACAATGCAACGGTCTCGCCTTATCAAAAGTTAGAGCTATTGGCATTGTAAATGACAATTTTTTTATTTATGTGTTTGGTTTTGAAAACAGATAAATAAATGGCATTGTCATTTACAATGCCAATAGCTTAATCTCTTGCAAATGCGCGAACTATTGCATTTCCAATGAGCGAGCAACACACACACACACTCACAGAGCAAGCAACACACACACAGAGCGAGCGCACATCGTAGGCAGCTACTGCCTTCGACTTTTTTACTCAGTTTTAACAGGGAGAGCTAAGAAGAAGACAGTCTAAGTTAAGCAAAAAAAATTAAATTACAAACAGAACAGATGAAATAAGTTGAACAGATTTCGTAAAGATGAACGGACTAAGCAGCCAAGTTCACAAAACCCGCTTGAGATAATTAGTTTAACGTTACTTCAACAGTATTCCCTTTACCAACTGTCGTTTTGGAAGTGCAAGCAAGGCTCTATGTATCTTTTTCCAGGTCATCTGCTGAGCTACTAAACCAAGCTAAATATACAAATTTTAGTCATAGGGTAGTTCACCTAAACGCATGTTTGCAGTATCATACATGATCACCAAACTGCTGCTAAGATGTTCACACCTGTTACTGCACGAGCCCCTCTGAGGAGGTAGCCCTTTGGTTTCTCTAGGTCCAGGACTGGCTGCCTTGGAATCGAACTGAGCCCAGGCAGGGGTCAGCCACACAAGAGCCATCCTCCTTGACCATGTGCTCCATCAACAGAGTGAAATGAAATATCCACACACACATGCAAGAACAGGCAGTAAAGCAGTTTACACTTAAAATAAAATCAAACAGAAAAAAATGACGTGGGTTTATGCCGGGCACGTTCCCGGGGAGTGTAACATGGATTACTTTCATTCTTTACAACTTCCCCCAAGGGCGCTATATAAAACCACTCAACAAACTACAAATATAATTCGCATTCCTGCTCGTAAGAAGCTCCTCGCAGCCCTGGTATAAAGCACTAGCAAACGCCCCGGATAATTAATCACTTCCCTCCTACCTCCCTAAACAAATGGAAAAAATATCCACTAATGAAACAGTGCAGGAGCGTTAAAGAATTCCGTGTGCCTGTCCAGGAAGCGCGGCACGTTCCGGTTCTCCCTTACACATGCGGCCCAACTCTTATCTACAATTAAAGGCTGTATGTTGCCTACAACACCCTGCACGGAGGTTGACAGACAATTATCACGTTTCTCCACAAAATAAACCCTTCAGCAAGCTCTTTTTCCCACAAATCCCCCGAAGGCCCGTTCACTCGGCCACCAGCTCTTTCCTTCCTTCTTGGCCTTCGGTGCCATGTTGGGGGTGAAAGAGAGACGCACGTTGTCTACCAGCTAATATCACAGGGACTCGCTCAAAGAACTCTTGCGAGATCACTAATCCAATCGCAAACGTTGCAACACAACTAACATTCCTGACGTAATTTTTTGTTGAGGCTTGACACACACGCTGGTGAACATTTCAAAAGCGGATATCCAGAGACCTATCCAGCCGAGCCTTGTCAATAATATGAATAAAATACAACTAAAATATTGCCAAGTTGCTATGTTGGGTTTGACTTCCGACATTTTATTTATTATTCACAGAAAAAGTCAAACCGTTTTTCTACGATATACGAGGAGGAGAATATAACATATTTGGGGAGTGCGGGATGTTCTGTGTTACGTGTCTAGCCTTAACATCTCATGTACTAGCCAAGCGATGGAATAAACATATCAAGTAAAATAAAAAAACAAGCGTAAACACGAAGGAACTAAGCCCCGTCCTTTTCAGATTGGGGGGCGTGTTTTTTTGATTGACTGAAGACGACACAGAAAGAAAGAACCGAAAAAACACGCCCCCCCAATCCGAAAAAGACGGGGCTTAAATTGACAGACAAACCTCTTCTCCAATGGCTGGCTGCCGTTTAGGAAGCTAGTCAATGGAGAAGAGGGGCGGGTTTAAGCCCCACTACTAGAAAACATAAAATCTCGCCAGCGAGACTGCGCAAGCGCAGCCTACGCTAGCCGAGACCTAAAAATGGCATCAATGTTGTGCATTTGCATGCTGAAGGCACCATCTATGCATGTTCCATACTCCATACTCCTGAGGCGTGAGTCGGGAGCTTTGCTAGCGCTGCATTAATAATTTCGCTGCTCATACATATTTGTGCTTCTAACTGTGTGGGGACTTAATTGCTTTTATCTTCTACCTCTTTGCGCCGTATTTTAAAGCTGATTGCACTGTTGCTGCCCTCGGGGATCCACTGGTCGGGGCAAGGGAGGGAGTGTGTTCGCCATCTTGCGGGAGGAATGACGAGGTCGCAGACTAGTGTTTGCTGACTCGCCTGCCTGGCCACCTCCGGGGCCTAAGGCAAGTCCATCTGCACCCGTCCGCGCCGGGCCGTCGCCAGGACCCCTGCCCTTTTCACTGCTGCTCGCATTGTGTATGCGCGTGATGAGCTATTGGCGTGGGAAGTTAAGTGTCCCTCTCCTGTCTAGGCTCCAAGCGAGGATGCTTTTCACTGCAAGTACTGTGCCTGCCATTTTCCATCTAAGGATTCCTATTCCCGCCTGGGAGATGGTATTGATCTAAAGTTTTTGAGTCTGAACTGTAGATCTCTTGCCAAACATCACAGTGAGGTTTTCGATCTCCTAACAGAGGAGGCTCCGGATGTTCTATTCCTGACCGAGACATGCCTTACGCCTGACTCGGTGGCTGAATCCTGGTTGGCCCATCCTTCGGGATATAGGTTATATAGTATTTGCAGAAAGGCCGGCAGAGGGGGGGGGGCATTGCAATCATTGCAAAGGAAGTCTACAATTGTTCCCTGAGCAAAGAGAACATTGCTGGCTGTGAAAGCGCTCTGTTTAAAATCACACTGAATTATAATTTCACTATGACCGGCCTCCTCATTTAACGCCCGCCAGGTCAATCTTTTCCCTTTAGAGAAGATCTGCTCAACAAAGTCATGCAATATGCATGCAGGACGGCAAATTTCACTATTCTCGGGGACCTCAACCTCCATCTTGATAATTGCGGGACTGCTGAGATCGCCAGCTTTTTGGCGGATCTGAAGGCCTATCAGATGATCCAACAGGTTCAAACAGGTACTTATTTGGCTGGTCACCTGCTGGACCCTATCTTTTCCAACTCAAGCCCTTTTACGATTCTACCGCCCGTTCCGCAGGCATGGACCGACCATTTCTTGGTCCCTTTTAACATGCGACTTCAGGTAAAAGGCGACTTGATCTGCCCAGCTCCTGTTCTAAAGCGCCCTTGGCACAAGCTCGACTCTAGCTGTCTCTCGACATGGGTGTCGAGCCATAGGCCCCAGTTGCCGCCGGATATGGAAACAGCAAATTCCTGCTTTAATGAGTGGGTAACCTCAGGCCTGGATAGTTGTATTCTGGCGAGGCTGGGAGGGAAATTTCATGGGCCATCAAACCCTTGGTTTAGTGACTCATTAGTCACGGCCAAAAAGGGCTGCAACCAGTTGGAACGTGCCTGGAGGCGCTCCTATGACCAGGCGGCAAAAAGGAAATATCGTGCCGCAATTAAATCGGTATCATAAGCTTATTCAGCAAGCTCGAGCCAAGTTTGTGGTCGATAAAATTCTGGCCAGTACTAACCCTGCTAAAACGATCTTCGCTGTGCAGAAGAGCATGAAGAGCGGAGGCACCACAGGGACTTCTTCGATCTCCTCCGATCAGCAGTGTACTGAGTTGGCCCTGTACTTTGTGAATAAAGTCGATAAGATTTATCAGGGTTTACCCACCCCTATTTTGCCCCAGGTGGTGGGGACCCGGGGACTTTGGGTTTCATGGGGGTTAACACCCTGTCATCTGTTCCTCCGCTGTCTCAGCAGGAATTTGAGGCTCTCTGCTCAAAGATCAAATCAGGTTCACCAGCGGATCCACTGACGCCTGCTCCCTTTCGTCAGTTCCATTTTCTTCTTTTTCCGCTGAACCTCAACCTGGTTAATCTCTCTTTGACCTCAGCGTCTGTTCCAAGGGCCTGGAAACATGCCACGGTTATTCTTCTACTAAAAAAACCCTTGTTGGACCCTGCACAGTCAGCTAACTATCGCCCGATCTCCCAACTGCCATTCTTGGCAAAGGTGGCAGAATCGAATGTGAATTCCATTTAATACAAGTTTGCGGAGCAGAATGCCATCTTTGACCCATCCCAACATGGCTTCCGTGCCTGCCATAGCACTGAGTTTGCATTATTGGTAGTGTCGGAGACTCAGCGGCCTTGGTCCTTTTGGACCTAAGTGGCGCTTTCGACACCGTCTCCCATGCGATACTCTTAAACCGCCTGCAGGAAATTGTCATCAGGGACATGGCTCTGGAGTGGCTACGGTCTTTTCTGGAGGGATGGTCCTTCCAAGTTCACGTCCCTCCTTTCCATCCTCAAGAGCTCACCATGCGCCAGGGTGTACTGCAGGGTTCAGTGTTAAGCCCTCTATTGTTTAACATATAAATCCAGCCACTGGCTGTGTTGGAGAAGGGAAGGGGTTTGTCACTGGTATCATACGCTGATGATACTCAGCTAGTGTTTGTTTTTTCCAAGAAAAGCTGTACCAACTTGATCAAGTTTAAAGAGGACCTCTCTGTGATTGTTGACTGGATGGCGATGAACTGCTTACAGCTTAACGCCAGCAAGTCCGAGATCTTGTTGTTTGGGAAAGAGCAGGGGCTGTGGTCCGAGATTTATTGGCCGGATCGCCTGAAACCTGCCCCCTCGCCCAAGGAGACAGTGAAAAACCTAGGCATTTGGTTTGACAATGGTCTAACATTTGACACCCAATCCAAAGCAGTGGCTGGGGCTTATTTTGGGCTTCTGAGGGGCCTGAAACCATTGTTGGGCTTTTTCCCTCCTAAAGTTCGCCAAATCATCCTTCAGTCGACAATTTTGTCTAGACTGGATTACGGGAACTGCCTATACCTGGGCGCGAACAAGGCTAGCGTCAAGCGTCTTCAAAGGGCACAGAATGCAGCTGCCCGCATGCTGATGGCCCTTCCGCACACTTGTTCGGTTTCCCATGTACTTCAGAAACTTCACTGATTACCGGTAGAAAAGCGCATTCAATTCAAGGCGCTTTGTTTGGCGCATAAGATCTTGTTACCTCAGGCACCGGCGGGACTGACGGGGCTGCTAGAGTTCTATGCGCCACGACGTCCTTTAAGATCTGCCGCCTTAGCTCTGATGTGCACCCCGCGTGTCTGGAAAGCCAGAGAGGGTGGCCGTTCCTTTCGCAGCCTGGCGGCGCAACTCTGGAACTCACTCTCTGTGTTCATCAGAGTGATCCGGAATCATCTTGCATTCCGGAAGGCCATAAAGACCTGGCTCTTTCCGGCTTAAAGCTTTTCGTATCTGGTTCTTGTCCGGGAGTCTGTGGTCTGCGCTGGGACAACCCGTCGCTGGGGCAGCCATGCGCACTATAAATCTGATAAATAAATAAAATAAAATAAATAAATAAATGTTTGTAATTCTGAGGAGATATGATATTATTCTATTCTGACTCGTGTTGCAGGCGAACCCTAGTACGAGTCTACACTAACTGTTTATTGCTCATTTTAAACTAATAAAGAGATTCAATTGAAGGACTCTGAGACTCTGAAAATGCATCTCTGCCACAGACGAGACCTCTCTGGTGGTTTATTTGGAAGCAGGAGCAAATCTTGCAACAATACCTGAACTCCCGACAGTCATCTTCAAAAGTCTGAGTATAAAACAAGCTTGCAAAAACTATTTTCTTTACAGGTGCTTGTTGTTGTCCTAGCTATTCATGTATGCATGCGTATCTGCGGTGGCTGTCCTTAAGTGGCATTTTGTTAACTATTCAAAAGTGTACTCAAAGCAAGCTCTGGCTGATGCTTGCACATCCATGGAGCCATCGTTGAATGAACAGCTTTTGTTTAAATAAAGCACATTCAAATATTCTGCCCGTAGATATGCGTGCATCAGTGGTAGGAGCGATCTTTGATGAGATTTGTTAAAGCAAGTGCCATTTGAAGATGCAAGTAGTGCATGCGTGCACTTGCAGCACGTTAGAATGTCAGCGTGCGTGTGTGCACAGTCAGCTCTTTTTGGAAGCACATACTTGTGGTTGTGGCGCACCCTTGCTTGCTCCTGCAAGGCGGATGCCGCCACAAGCACGAGTATGTGCTTCCAAAAAGAGCAGAGCAACGGCTAAAGGACCTCCTATGCAGCACATGAGCACTGCATATGCGAGACCTAAAAATGGCATCCAGTATGGTGCCCTTTACAAGGGTGATTGTGTTTATCAGTTGTTTCAGTTGCATGGCCTCCATGTCATGAATTAATCTAACTGCTGTGGTATTATCAGGTTCATTCAGATGGAAGTTAAAATCCCCCGATAATGTAATGGAGCTCTTGCTGGCCACCATGTCTGCTATTAAGCTGGGAAATTCCTCTAGGAATGGAGTGGGGGGTCCTGGGGTCTATAGAGCAGTGTGCCTGAAAACGAGTTATTAGCCGATGTTTTAGGCTGAATTGTACAGTTTCACTGTTGGTAGTGGCAACGGACGATATCATGCATTCATAGTCATTTTTGTAAATGATTGCTACCCCGCCTCCGGTTTTTCCCATCCTATCTTGCCTTTGGATAAGGAAATCTGGGGTTAGTCCTTGGATTATGTCAGGGTCGGACCAGTCTTTCAACCACGTTTCAGTAACGAGAGAATGTCATGTTCTTCATTCTCTATTAGCATTATGATTTCTGTGGTGTGTGCTGGCAAGGATCTACTGTTAATAAGTCCCATATCTCATTCCTTGTGGGCCTATCTAGTTGTAGTAACAAAAACAGTGGTCCTTGACCTGATTCAATTCAGAGAATATATCACAAAAGTAATCCTTGGTTTTCTAACTTGGAGCCCAAATGAATTTGGCTCTTTGAAAAGGATTCTGAATTCTTTATACAAACACAGAGCCCAACAACTAAATCGTGTTTATAAAAATATATATGGTACATTTTATTTTGCCAAACAATGCATGTAACCTCTTATAGTTCAAAGGTTTTCAAAATCCAGTTTTTTTCATTTTTTACAATATTTACAATGTTTTTATAAAGGTACGTATGACAGGGTGCTCATGAAAACGTGCATAGAATTGGTGCTCGAAAAGATGGCGCAAGTGATTGAGAAAGAGAAAGGAAAGATTGGTGACAATTTTTACAAGTGAAAATACTGATTCAATACTTTTAAACAGTAATGAGAGACGACCGGCGCAACAGAGCGGATTATCCTGTTTATCATGTTTTGGGTTACAACATAAAAAGAGAGTGACCACACCGGCACTCAAGTGTAAATACTCCCCATTGAATCGGGAAGATAATTTGGATACCAACACCCTGAGTGAATTCTCCATATTACCTGACAGTGGGAATTCAGCACTGTAGCGAGTGGACTAACTCTGATGGAGAAAAAACACCTTGGGAACATGGATAAATAGATCCTGGGTCGCATACTGAATTAGTTCACCACCCTTGAAAGTGGATCAATACCCTACGGCTTCCAATTTGGATACATAGATCCTTGGTCGATTATGGATGACTACTACCTTAATCATTATTAGGGTACTCCTTTACGTCAGGTACGGAGGGTGCTCCCTAGTCCTGAAGAAGACCCGCGAGCAGAGGCTATTAATTATCCCAAGGCATTAAGTCGGGTCGAAACGTCGACACTCTTATTAAGACCTCCTGGACCACCTAACAATCTAGTGTAAAACGTGCTAAACTAAATGAATGAGTTCTTGATACACTAGATTTTGAATTTTAAGAGTGGACAGGTTATACTGTTTAAAAGTATTGAATCAGTATTTTCACTTGTAAAAATTGTCACCAATCTTTCCTTTCTCTTTCTCAATCACTTGCGCCATCTTTTCGAGCACCAATTCTATGCACGTTTTCATGAGCACCCTGTCATACGTACCTTTATAAAAACATTGTAAATATTGTAAAAAATGAAAAAAACTGGATTTTGAAAACCTTTGAACTATAAGAGGTTACATGCATTGTTTGGCAAAATAAAATGTACCATATATATTTTTATAAACACGATTTAGTTGTTGGGCTCTGTGTTTGTATAAAGAATTCAGAATCCTTTTCAAAGAGCCAAATTCATTTGGGCTCCAAGTTAGAAAACCAAGGATTACTTTTGTGATATATTCTCTGAATTGAATCAGGTCAAGGACCACTGTTTTTGTTAACGCATTGTACCCAGGTCTAGGACCATTTTGGGACACCCCATTTTTGATAATGGCTATCTAGTTGTAGTGGCCCTTCAATCTTGCCTGAGTTAAACTTAGTCCGGCAGAGAGGGCATGACATCTTCTTCCCTATCAAGCTTGTTGGCGCTAGAGTCATCTCACAATGGGCTCTACCCGAGTATCTCAATGAGAGTAATAATGCTCTATCATATGTGATGAGCTTACCGTTTTCTGGGACGAATCCGGCATGGTTCCTTTCCCTTGACTGTGTCTGGACGCAGGCGGGCTAGCCTTAGGCGTGCCTGCAGCGTGCCGCTGTGCGTCTGTGCTGCGGGCACCATAAGTAGGCTTTTGCTTAACTACTAGAGCGCTGACCTGTCCCTCGCTCCCCACGAGGGCGAGTCCTCTCAGCTGTGCTCACTGGTCCTGCATCGCCCAGCTCCCGTTCTACTGTTCGACGTAGGTCAGGCTTCCCCACAGTGAGTAAGCATTCAATTCAATTTCAGTTTAAAAAAACATTTATTTCAAAAAACTTTACATTTAAAATGCGATTGTCTTAGAAGCATTCAGAGTAATTTTAAAAGCGATACGTTCAATCATTCAAAATACTCTGGCTTAAAAAGACTGTGCAAACAAGCAAGTTCTCAGTTAGTACTCTCTGGTACCGTGTGTCTGACCTGTGTCTGTTTCTCTAGTTCTTCCTGTTTCTCTTGTTCAGCCATGGCAGCTTCTTGAGCTGTGCAGGGTGTGAGCATCTTGAAGGGCAGCCCCAGCTCTACCCCGCCCACTCCCCCCAATGAACGCGCTATGGCTTAGCAAGAGAAACCGGAAGAATCTGATCTGAGCCTCTTGTCACCATACATTGGGAATAAACAGACTCGCTGAATAAATGTTGCAAAAATGTAACAGACTCACTCAGTAACCAAGAATGACTCAGCGAGCCTGTCTGCTCTGACACTTCTGGAAAGTTAGGGAAGGATTAGCAGAATGAGCAGCTTTTACTCCCATGGGACCACCGAGTGCAAATGAGATACAGCCGTCCTGGTTCAACCCCGACCCCTTTTTGAAGAACATTGAAATACGCATTTAGCCGGGGCGGTCGCAGGGACGATCTAGATCAGTGATACTCAAAGTACAGCCCGGGGGCCGCATAAGGCCCTCCAGGTCTTTACATGCGGACCCTGGGCAGCAGCAGCACTGTGCTGCCGTTTACTCGACTCAGCACTAACATGAAGAAAAAAACGTACGTATACAGCAAACACTTGTTTAAAGGTTAATTGCAGTTAGGAAAAGGAAGTAACTAGGCCTTTAACTTTAGGAACACCTTCATTTATTTATTTTATTTTATTTTTATTTATTTATTTTTTATTTTCATTCTTAACCCCTTCGCTGCTGGCCCGTTTCCGCCGCTGTGCGGTAAACAAACGAACAGGGGCGGGCCATGACGAACCCCAGCCGTCATCAGCACACGAGCACCGTAGTGCATGACGGCTGGGGTTCGTCATCAGCATACAAGGGGTTAAAGGCAGCCATTAGATATGATTTACATGCTTTGTTTCCCTACCCCAGCTTTACACCCCCGCTGGCATCAGCGCGGCCCTCGGTCACACCACAGACCAAACTTTGCGGCCCCAGGGAAAATGTTTGTGAGTACCTGTGATCTAGATGAACAAAAGGCGGAAGTAGTTAGACAGGAGGACGAAACAGAAGCATGCATCTCTAAAAGGCTCAAACAGGAACCAATGAAAACAAGCATTGGCATAGCCAATAGGTCTCGCCTTTGTGGCCTTATAAGTGTTTAGCCATGCAACAGTTGATGTTGTTGCACCAAGGATATTGTGCTGGATAACTAAACACTTATAAGGTCCCAGAGGTGAGACCTACTGGCGATGGCAATGCTTATTGTTTATGTTTGCTATATAACAATTAGGGGTTCAATCTTTCTATCTCATGGCCTCACCTGGGGTTTAATATGGGTGCTGTGGTCCCTGCTGTGGGTCTGGCACCCTCGCTGGCCCTGGTGAGCTTTCTAATGCTTTAGTGTAACACCAGGACTCAACTAAAGAGGGCCTGTGGATGAACAACTGCGCATGCGCGGAGGGCAGATACGGCCTACCGCGGATTAGAGGACCTGTGGATGACAATTACGCATGCGCGGAGGACGGACATGGTCTTCCGTGGCGGAACGTGGAATAAAGAGGGTCTTAATTGAACAGCTGCGCATGCGCGGAGGACAGACGCAGTGTTGAAACAATAGAGTAAACGGCGACACCTGTGGCTCGTCAGCTGCCAGCTCAGGTGAGACAGTGTCCTGGCAGGGACACAAAGACAAGAATGACAGTGACGTCATGAATAAGACACACGGAGCACGAGGCGCCTCGCGCCACAGCAGACGCTGAGACTTCAGTGCAAAGCTCCTCGGTTCGGCTCCTGTGCTTGAAGGAAGTTTCTCTCCTCTGCGCAGGCGCAGTGAGTCTGAGCGGCCTAGGCTCGTGCAGCGTCGTGAGCGCGCGCGTCACTCCGGGGTGTGAGAGCGGTACTGGAAGAGCATGGGCTTTGAGACTGTCCCCCGGGATAAAACCGTTCTTCTGGGGTTCGCCCAGGGATGTGGGGGTGGCTCTGTAAGCCAGGTCACTAAGAGGCGGCTGATAGCATGCCATGAAACTTTACCGTGAACTGCATATCCCATAATGCACCTTGGAGTTCTGGGGTTGTTTTATTCATTTGTGTTCTTCCGGGTCAGTGACGGCAGGTTCATTCATTCATTCAGCTGCATTGCTGTGGGTGTATTTACACCCGTCGTAGCTGCTCTTATGGAAGTGGTGTCTGCCGCCTTCTTTTGAAATGAATCTTATAAATAGCACCAATGTGATGACGGCGTTAGGCGTGGGCACATTTCGAGGGTGGCTTTTGTGCTTTGCAGGTTTTTCTGTGGCAGTGTTCACACTGATCCCGCGCGGCCCCCGGTGAGCAAAGGACCCCTCAAGGCTGTCTGCGGGGGGGGGGGGGGCTGTGGATGGTCCGAGCCCCCCCTCAAAGCCGCTGCGGTTCGGGCGCAATAAACCTGCATTGCATGGCGAGGGGGGGGGGGGAGAATGAATAGTTGAACTGCCCTCCAGGGTAGAGGGTGTCAGCCCTGAATCAGCTGCGCTTAACTCCGAATAACAACAGCCTGTGCGTCGCTGCTGAAGAGAGATAGAGGCAAACGACACCTTTGCACGAGACAACAGAGGAGAGCGCTCGAGACACACGCATGAGACAACAGAGGAGAGCGCTCGAGACACACGCACGAGACAACAGAGGAGAGCGCTCGAGACACACGCACGAGACAACAGAGGAGAGCGCTCGAGACACACACGCACGAGACAACAGAGGGGAGTGCTCGAGACACACGCACGAGACAACAGAGGAGAGCGCTCGAGACACACGCACGAGACAACAGAGGAGAGCGCTCGAGACACACACGCACGAGACAACAGAGGGGAGTGCTCGAGACACACGCACGAGACAACAGAGGAGAGCGCTCGAGACACACGCATGAGACAACAGAGGAGAGCGCTCGAGACACACGCACGAGACAACAGAGGAGAGCGCTCGAGACACACGCACGAGACAACAGAGGAGAGCGCTCGAGACACACACGCACGAGACAACAGAGGGGAGTGCTCGAGACACACGCACGAGACAACAGAGGAGAGCGCTCGAGACACACGCACGAGACAACAGAGGAGAGCGCTCGAGACACACACGCACGAGACAACAGAGGGGAGTGCTCGAGACACACGCACGAGACAACAGAGGAGAGCGCTCGAGACACACACGCACGAGACAACAGAGGAGAGCGTTCGCGGCACACGCACGAGACAACAGAGGAGAGCGCTCGAGACACACACACGAGACAACAGAGGAGAGCGCTCGAGACACACGCACGAGACAACAGAGGAGAGCGCTCGAGACACACGCACGAGACAACAGAGGAGAGCGTTCGCGACACACGCACGAGACAACAGAGGAGAGCGCTCGAGACACACGCACGAGACAACAGAGGAGAGCGCTCGAGACACACGCACGAGACAACAGAGAGCGCTCGCGACACCTGCACGAGACAACAGAGGAGAGCGCTCGAGACACACGCACGAGACAACAGAGGAGAGCGCTCGTGACACCTGCACGAGACAACAGAGGAGAGCGCTCGAGACACACGCACGAGACAACAGAGGAGAGCGCTCGCGACACCTGCACGAGACAACAGAGGAGAGCGCTCGCGACACCTGCACGAAACAACAGAGGAGAGCACTCGAGACACACGCACGAGACAACAGAGGAGAGCGCTCGAGACATGCACGAAACAACCGAGGAGAGCGCTCGCGACACATGCACGAGACAACAGAGGAGAGCGCTCGAGACACACGCACAAGACAACAGAGGAGAGCGCTCGAGACACACGCACGAGACAACAGAGGAGAGCGCTCGAGACACACGCACGAGACAACAGAGGAGAGCGCTCGAGACACACGCACGAGACAACAGAGGAGAGCGCTCGAGACACACGCACGAGACAACAGAGGAGAGCGTTCGCGACACACACACGAGACAACAGAGGAGAGCGCTCGAGACACACGCACGAGACAACAGAGGAGAGCGCTCGAGACACACGCATGAGACAACAGAGGAGAGCGCTCGCGACACCTGCACGAGACAACAGAGGAGAGCGCTCGAGACACACGCACGAGACAACAGAGGAGAGCACTCGAGACACACGCATGAGACAACAGAGGAGAGCGCTCGAGACACGCACGAAACAACAGAGGAGAGCGCTCGCGACACCTGCACGAGACAACAGAGGAGAGCGCTCGAGACACACGCACGAAACAACAGAGGAGAGCGCAAGAGACAACAGAGGAGAACGCTCGAGACACATGCACGAAACAACAGAGGAGAGCGCTCGCGACACATGCACGAGACAACAGAGGAGAGCACTCGAGACACACGCACGAGACAACAGAGGGGAGCGCTCGAGACACATGCACGAGACAACAGAGGAGAGCGTTCGCGACACACGCACGAGACAACAGAGGAGAGCGCTCGAGACACACGCACGAGACAACAGAGGAGAGCGCTCGCGACACACGCACGAGACAACAGAGGAGAGCGCTCGAGACACGCACGAGACAACAGAGGGGAGCGCTCGAGACACATGCACGAGACAACAGAGGAGAGCGCTCGAGAGACACACGCACAAGACAACAGAGGAGAGCGCTCGAGACACACGCACGAGACAACAGAGGAGAGCGCTCGCGACGCACGAGACAACAGAGGAGAGCGCTCGAGACACGCACGAAACAACAGAGGAGAGCGCTCGCAACACCTGCACGAGACAACAGAGGAGAGCGCTCGAGACACACGCACGAGACAACAGAGGAGAGCGCTCGAGACACGCACGAAACAACAGAGGAGAGCGCTCGCGACACCTGCACGAGACAACAGAGGAGAGCGCTCGAGACACACGCACGAAACAACAGAGGAGAGCGCACGAGACAACAGAGGAGAACGCTCAAGACACATGCACGAGACAACAGAGGAGAGCGCTCGAGACACACGCACGAGACAACAGAGGAGAGCGCTCGAGACACACGCACGAGACAACAGAGGAGAGCGTTCGCGACACACGCACGAGACAACAGAGGAGAGCGCTCGAGACACACGCACGAGACAACAGAGGAGAGCGCTCGAGACACACGCACGAGACAACAGAGAGCGCTCGAGACACACGCACGAGACAACAGAGGAGAGCGCTCGCGACACCTGCACGAGACAACAGAGGAGAGCGCTCGAGACACACGCACGAGACAACAGAGGAGAGCGCTCGCGACACCTGCACGAGACAACAGAGGAGAGCGCTCGCGACACCTGCACGAAACAACAGAGGAGAGCACTCGAGACACACGCACGAGACAACAGAGGAGAGCGTTCGTGACACACACACGAGACAACAGAGGAGAGCGCTCGAGACACACGCACGAGACAACAGAGGAGAGCGCTCGAGACACACGCATGAGACAACAGAGGAGAGCGCTCGCGACACCTGCACGAGACAACAGAGGAGAGCGCTCGAGACACACGCACGAGACAACAGAGGAGAGCACTCGAGACACACGCATGAGACAACAGAGGAGAGCGCTCGAGACACGCACGAAACAACAGAGGAGAGCGCTCGCGACACCTGCACGAGACAACAGAGGAGAGCGCTCGAGACACACGCACGAAACAACAGAGGAGAGCGCAAGAGACAACAGAGGAGAACGCTCGAGACACATGCACGAAACAACAGAAGAGAGCGCTCGCGACACATGCACGAGACAACAGAGGAGAGCACTCGAGACACACGCACGAGACAACAGAGGGGAGCGCTCGAGACACATGCACGAGACAACAGAGGAGAGCGTTCGCGACACACGCACGAGACAACAGAGGAGAGCGCTCGAGACACACGCACGAGACAACAGAGGAGAGCGCTCGCGACACACGCACGAGACAACAGAGGAGAGCGCTCGAGACACGCACGAGACAACATAGGGGAGCGCTCGAGACACATGCACGAGACAACAGAGGAGAGCGCTCGAGAGACACACGCACAAGACAACAGAGGAGAGCGCTCGAGACACACGCACGAGACAACAGAGGAGAGCGCTCGCGACACACGCACGAGACAACAGAGGAGAGCGCTCGAGACACGCACGAAACAACAGAGGAGAGCGCTCGCAACACCTGCACGAGACAACAGAGGAGAGCGCTCGAGACACACGCACGAGACAACAGAGGAGAGCGCTCGAGACACGCACGAAACAACAGAGGAGAGCGCTCGCGACACCTGCACGAGACAACAGAGGAGAGCGCTCGAGACACACGCACGAAACAACAGAGGAGAGCGCACGAGACAACAGAGGAGAACGCTCAAGACACATGCACGAGACAACAGAGGAGAGCGCTCGAGACACACGCACGAGACAACAGAGGAGAGCACTCGAGACACACGCACGAGACAACAGAGGAGAGCGTTCGCGACACACGCACGAGACAACAGAGGAGAGCGCTCGAGACACACGCACGAGACAACAGAGGAGAGCGCTCGAGACACACGCACGAGACAACAGAGGAGAGCGCTCGCGACACCTGCACAAGACAACAGAGGAGAGCGCTCGAGACACACGCACGAGACAACAGAGGAGAGCGCTTGCGACACCTGCACGAGACAACAGAGGAGAGCGCTCGAGACACACGCACGAGACAACAGAGGAGAGCGCTCGAGACACACGCACGAGACAACAGAGGAGAGCGCTCGCGACACCTGCACAAAACAACAGAGGAGAGCGCTCGAGACACACGCACGAGACAACAGAGGAGAGCGCTCGAGACACGCACGAAACAACAGAGGAGAGCGCTCGCGACACCTGCACAAGACAACAGAGGAGAGCGCTCGAGACACACGCACGAAACAACAGAGGAGAGCGCACGAGACAACAGAGGAGAATGCTCGAGACACATGCACAAAACAACAGAGGAGAGCGCTCGCGACACATGCACGAGACAACAGAGGAGAGCGCTCGAGACACACGCACGAGACAACAGAGGGGAGCGCTCGAGACACATGCACGAGACAACAGAGGAGAGCGCTCGAGAGACACACGCACGAGACAACAGAGGAGAGCGCTCGAGACACACGCACGAGACAACAGAGGAGAGCGCTCGCGACACACACACGAGACAACAGAGATCGCTCGCACCAAACAACAGAGGAGAGCGCTCGCGACACCTGCACGAGACAACAGAGGAGAGCGCTCGAGACACACGCACGAGACAACAGAGGAGATCGCTCGAGACACACGCACCAAACAACAGAGGAGAGCGCTCGCAACACCTGCACGAGACAACAGAGGAGAGCGCTCGCAACACCTGCACGAGACAACAGAGGAGAGTGCTCGAGACACACGCACAAGACAACAGAGGCCGCAGGAGCCTCTGGGAGGAGGGTTCTGGAGACAGAGCTTTAAGGTGTGGCTCATAGGATTGCAGCACTTGTGGTGGCGGCAGAGAGTCTGCTCCGCAGCCAGAGTGTCCGTGGCAAGTTTACAAGTCGATGGGTTTCATGGACAAGTCTGTTTTGAAAGCAGAGATTCGTGGCAGGAATTTATTGCATTTGAAGAAGTGATGCTTTGTGTTTATTAGCAGGTAAACATGCGTACTTTGTACAGAGGAATAGTATTTGTATCTCTTCACAGGCTTCTTTCATATTGTCATACGCAGGGCTTCAATTGGGACGGGTCTCTATCTAGCAGGACCACCCTTCACTCTTTATATCAATTCAAAGAGACTCCTTATAGTTCTTTCACAGTCTCATCATTTCAGAAATGATGCTTTGTGTTTATTAGCAGGTAAACATGCGTACTTTCTACAGAGGAATAGCATTTGTATCTGTTCACAGGCTTCTTTCATATTGTCCTACGCAGGGCTTTAAGTATGACGGGTCTCTATCTAGCAGGACCACCCTTCACTCTTTATTTCAATTCAAAGAGACTCCTTATAGTTCTTTCACAGTCTCATCATTTCAGAAATGATGCTTTGTGTTTATTAGCAGGTAAACATGCGTGCTTTCTACAGAGGAATAGTATTTGTATCTGTTCACAGGCTTCTTTCATATTGTCAAACGCGGGGCTTTAAGTGGGACGGGTCTCTATCTAGCAGGACCACCCTTCACTATGTATGTCAATTCAAAGAGACTCCTTATAGTTCTTTCACAATCTCATCATTTCAGAAATGATGCTTTCTGTTTATTAGCAGGTAAACATGCGTACTTTCTACAGAGGAATAGTATTTGTATCTGTTCACATGCTTCTTTCATAGTGTCATACGCAGGGCTTTAAGTGGGACGGGTCTCTATCTGGCAGGACCCCCCTTCACTATGTATGTCAATTCAAAGAAACTCCTTATAGTTCTTTCACAGTCTCGTCATTTCAGAAATGATGCTTTGTGTTTATTAGCAGGTAAACATGCGTACTTTCACCAGAGGAATAGTATTTGTATCTGTTCACAGGCTTCTTTCATATTGTCATACGCAGGGCTTTAAGTGGGACGGGTCTCTATCTAGCAGGACCACCCTTCACTATGTATGTCAATTCAAAGAGACTCCTTATCCTACTTTCACAGTCTCATCATTTCAGAAATGATGCTTTGTGTTTATTAGCAGGTAAACATGCGTACTTTCACCAGAGGAATAGTATTTGTATCTGTTCACAGGCTTCTTTCATATTGTCATACGCAGGGCTTTAAGTGGGACGGGTCTCTATCTAGCAGGACCACCCTTCACTCTTTATGTCAATTCAAAGAGACTCCTTATCCTACTTTCACAGTCTCATCATTTCAGAAATGATGCTTTGTGTTTATTAGCAGGTAAACATGCGTACTTTCACCAGAGGAATAGTATTTGTATCTGTGCACAGGCTTCTTTCATATTGTCCTATGCGGGGCTTTAAGTGGGACGCGTCTCTATCTAGCAGGACCACCCTTCACTCTTTATGTCAATTCAAAGAGACTCCTTATAGTTCTTTCACAGTCTCATCATTTCAGAAGTGAATCATTTTCAATATTCTAAACAACAAAGCCATAGTCGTTGCTCTTTTATCTGATGCAGCTAAGGTGATTAACTAGCATGGGTGCATATCAGGACACTGAGGGTAAACATTCAGGGCAATGGGCTGTGTAGTGCTTTCCAGACTCTGAACTGTTTCATACATTTGTGACTTAAGAAAAGAAAGTGCATTCAAATCAGATCCGTACAGTCCCCGCAGCGCCATAGTGCACTGCCTGCCAGAAATGAATTACGTCACACAAGACAAACAGACACTTAGCAGTTTCACATTCTTCTGCTCGTGTTCTCTTCTTTGTAACTTACACCGCTGATAACTAGTCTTCTTCCCTGCATAGAACTGCACGTTACCTTTCATTATTTGCCTTTCTCAAACAAGTCATAACGCTTTTTCAAAGTTCCTTTCAATCAATCAATCAATCAATCAATCAAAGCATTTGTATAGCGCACTACTCACCCGGAGGGTCTCAAGGCGCTAGGGGAGGGGGGGTCCGCTACTGCTCGAACAGCCAGGTCTTGAGCTGCTTCCTGAAGGCGAGGTGGTCCTGGGTCAGGCGGAGGTGGGTCGGGAGGGAGTTCCAAGTCTTGGCGGCGAGGTAGGAGAAGGTTCTTCCCCCTGTGGTGGCTCTTCAGATGCGGGGGACAGCAAGGGCGTGGCCGGACGATGGAAGCTGGCATTTGGGAGCGTAGAAGTTGAGGCGGCTGTTGAGGTATCCTGGGCCTTGGTTGTGCAGGGCTTTGTGTGCGTGGGTGAGGAGATGGAAGGTGATTTTCTTGTTGACCGGGAGCCAGTGCAGGTCTCTCAGGTGTCCGGAGATGTGGTTGTGACGGGGGGATGTCCAGGATGAGTCGTGCTGAGGCGTTCTGGATTCGCTGGAGTCTCTTCTGGAGTTTGGCGGTGGTTCCTACGTAGAGGGAGTTGCCGTAGTCCAGTCGGCTGGTGACGAGGGCCTGGGTGACCGTCTTCCTGGTCTCGGTGGGGATTCATCGGAAGATCTTGCAAAGCATGCGTAGGATGTTAAAGCACGACGAGGAGACGGCGTTGACTTGTCTGGTCATCGAGAGGGAGGAGTCCAGGATGAAGCCCAGGTTGCGTGCGTGGTCTGTTGGTTTGGGTGCGCTGCCTAGGGCGGGGGGCCACCAGGAGTCGTCCCAGGCGGAGGGTGAGGATCCCAGGATGAGGACTTCCGTCTTGTCCGCATTCAGTTTCAGGCGGCTGTCCTTCATCCATTCGGCTACCTCTTTCATCCCTTCGTGTAGGTTGGCTCTGGCGGTGGCGGGGTCGTTGGTGAGGGAGAGGATCAGCTGGGTGTCGTCGGCGTAGGAGATGATGTTGAGGTTGTGCTGGCGTGCGATGGCTGCGAGGGGACTCATGTAGACGTTGAAGAGGGTTGGGCTGAGCGAGGAGCCTTGAGGAACGCCGCAGATTACTTCGGTGGCTTCTGATCTGAACGGGGGAAGGAGGACTCTCTGTGTCCTTCAGGCGGTGAAGGAGATGATCCACTCCAGTACCTTCTCCTGGACTCCGACGTTGCTGAGGCGCTGTACTAGGGTACGGTGGCAGACAGTGTCGAAGGCCGAGGAGAGGTCTAGGAGGATGAGGGCTGCTGTTTCTCCGTTGTCGAGCAGGGCTCTGATGTCATCGGTTGCTGCGATCAGGGCGGTCTCGGTGCTGTGGTTGGCCCGGAAGCCAGACTGCGAGAGGTCGAGGGATCCGTTCGTCTCGAGGAAGGCGGCCAGCTGCTTGTTGACGGTCTTCTCGATGACTTCTGCGGGAAACGGGAGCAGCGAGATGGGTCGGTAGTTCTTGAGGTCGGGGAGGTCGGCTGATGGCTTCTTTAGTAGGGCGCTGAGTTCGGCGTGCTTCCAGCTCTCCGGGAAGGTAGCGGTGTCGAAGGAGGTGTTGATGATGTCCCGCAGGTGGGGTGCGATGACAGCGTCGGCCTTGTTGAAGACGTGGTGAGGGCAAGGGTCGGTTGGAGATCCGGAGTGGATGGAGTTCATTGTGCGGACGGTGTCTTCGGTCGGTTGGGTGCTGAAGCTGTTGTGTATGTCCGCGATCTTGTTGTGGAAGTAGGAGGCGAGGGAGTTGCAGAGGTCCTTTAAAATATATTGCAGAACAGCTCACCAAGTTAATGCTTGTTTACATTGTACTACAGTTAATTAGATATTCAACATACATTAACAAGCTTTGGCATAGCCAATACGTCCCGCCTTTGGGACCTTAATGTTGTTGCACCAAGGATATTGTGCTGCATAACTAAATACCTATAAGGTCCCAAAAGCGAGACCTATTGGCTATGCAAAGGCTTGTTTTGAATTTGTCACCTTGTGTGGGCCAGGTATGCCCAGATGTGGGTCCCACACTATCCATACCACTGGAGTCCAGCTGTCCTGGCTGATGAGGGCTGAAAGCCCGAAACCGGTCCTAGGATGCTTGTTTCCAGTTCAGGGAGGGCCTGGCCTGGCAGTTCGGGCTGGACTGTTCCCATTGGGTGCATGGGCCAGATTGATTTGCATATGGCTGGGTACAAACTGGAATAGTACAATTAAAAATGTCAGTGTGTTTTTAGGTCTCGCTGAGTCAGCGCGTATGCGCTGCTCGGAGAGACTTTAGTAAGTGAGTTTTGAAAATGCTACAGACTGGCTACAGCCTTGCGTTCACGCGAGCGTGCACACGCTGCAGCTGCCATCTGTCTACTCAGTCACGGGTCATTAAGTAGCTTGTTCCTTTCTTTCATGGCTCAGTAAGCCTTACAGCATGCTCCTCCACCCCCTCCCACGCAGCCTTCCTCCTCTGTTCGAACCCCCTTCGCTGCCTAGCCTTTCGTCACAACCAACACATAAACACACAACACACACACCCTCATACCCACACACAGCCACACAAACACACAACCACACACAACCACACCCACACACACACAACCACACACACACACACTACCACACCCACACACAACCATACCCACACACAACCACACCCACAACCTTTACATAACGACAACCACACTCACACTCACAACCACACACACAACCACACCCATAACCACACACACAACCACACACAACCACACAAACAACCACACACACACACAACCACATCCACACACAACCACAGCCTTACACAATCACAACCATGCACACACACACACACACAACTACACACACACAACCACAGCCACACCCAAACACACTCACAACCACACACACATAACCACACACAACCACAAATACACACACACAACCACCGCATCCACACACAACCACACTGAACCACACACACCCAACCACACCCACACACAACCACACACACAACCACAAATACACACAACCACACACACAAACACACACAACCACAGTGGTGCTGTACTGTGGTGCTGTAGAGTGGCGCTGCACAGTGGTGTTGCAGGGGATGCTGCAGAGTGGTGGTTTATATTGGTGTTGTAAAGGGGTACTGTAGAGTGGTGCTGCAGTGTGGTGCTGTACAGTGGTGCTGCAGAGTGGTGGTTTAGATTGGTGCTGCAGAGTGGTGGTTTAGGTTGGTGCTGCAGTGTGGTGCTGCAGAGGGGTGGGTTTGATTGGTGCTGTAAAGGGGTACTGTAGAGTGGTGCTGCAGAGTGGTGAGCAAAGTACCCCTCAAGGCTGTCTGCAGGGGGGCCTGTGGATGATCCAAGCTCCCCCTCAAAGCCGCTGCGGTTCGGGCGCAATAAACCTGCATTGCATGGCGAGGGGGGGGAAGAATGAATAGTTGAACTGCCCTCCAGGGTAGAGGGTGTCAGCCCTGAATCAGCTGCGCTGAACTCCGAATAACAACAGCCTGTGCGTCGCTGCTGAAGAGAGAAGGAGGCAAAGGTTTGATGTAAAGCAGAGAGCGCTCGAGACACACGCACGAGACAACAGAGGAGAGCGCTCGAGACACGCACGAAACAACAGAGGAGAGCGCTCGTGACACCTGCACGAGACAACAGAGGAAAGCGCTCGAGACACACGCACGAGACAACAGAGGAGAGTGCTCGAGACACACGCACGAGACAACAGAGGAGAGCGCTCGAGACACATGCACTAAACAACAGAGGAGAGCGCTCGCGACACCTTCACGAGACAACAGTGGAGAGCGCTCGAGACACACGCACGAGACAACAGAGGAGAGCGCTCAAGACACACACACGAGACAACAGAGATCGCTCGCACCAAACAACAGAGGAGAGCGCTTGCGACACCTGCACGAGACAACAGAGGAGAGCGCTCGAGACACACGCACGAGACAACAGAGGAGATCGCTCGAGACACACGCACCAAACAACAGAGGAGAGCGCTCGCGACACCTGCACGAGACAACAGAGGAGAGCGCTCGAGACACACGCACGAGACAACAGAGGAGAGCGCTCGAGACACACGCACGAGACAACAGAGGCCGCAGGAGCCTCTGGGAGGAGGGTTCTGGAGACAGAGCTTTAAGGTGTGGCTCATAGGATTGCAGCACTTGTGGTGGCGGCAGAGAGTCTGCTCCGCAGCCAGAGTGTCCGTAACAAGTTTACAAGTCGATGGGTTTCATGGACAAGTCTGTTTTAAAAGCAGAGATTCGGGCATGAATTTATTGCATTTGAAGAAGTGATGCTTTGTGTTTATTAGCAGGTAAACATGCGTACTTTGTACAGAGGAATAGTATTTGTATCTCTTCACAGGCTTCTTTCATATTGTCATACGCAGGGCTTTAAGTGGGACGGGTCTCTATCTAGCAGGACCACCCTTCACTCTTTATGTCAATTCAAAGAGACTCCTTATAGTTCTTTCACATTCTCATCATTTCAGAAGTGATGCTTTGTGTTTATTAGCAGGTAAACATGCGTACTTTCTACAGAGGAATAGTATTTGTATCTGTTCACAGGCTTCTTTCATATTGTCATACGCAGGGCTTTAAGTGGGACGGGTCTCTATCTAGCACTGACACCCTTCACTATGTATGTAAATTCAAAGAGACTCCTTATCCTTCTTTCACCGTCTCATCATTTCAGAAGTGATGCTTTGTGTTTATTAGCAGGTAAACATGTTTACTTTCTACAGAGGAATAGTATTTGTATCTGTTCACATGCTTCTTTCATATTGTCCTACGCAGGGCTTTAAGTGGAACAGGTCTCTATCTAGCACTTACACCCTTCACTATGTATGTCAATTCAAAGAGACTCCTTATAGTTCTTTCACAGTCTCATCATTTCAGAAATGATGCTTTGTGGTTATTAGCAGGTAAACATGTTTACTTTCTACAGAGGAATAGTATTTGTATCTGTTCACAGGCTTCTTTCATATTGTCATACGCAGGGCTTTAAGTGGGACGGGTCTCTATCTAGCAGGACCACCCTTCACTATGTATGTCAGTTCAAAGAGACTCCTGATAGTTCTTTCACAGTCTCATCATTTCAGAAGTGATGCTTTGTGTTTATTAGCAGGTAAACATGCGCACTTTCTACAGAGGAATAGTATTTGTATCTGTTCACATGCTTCTTTCATATTGTCCTACGCAGGGCTTTAAGTGAGACGGGTCTCTATCTAGCAGGACCACCCTTCACTCTTTATGTCAATTCAAAGAGACTCCTTATACTTCTTTCACAGTCTCATCATTTCAGAAATGATGCTTTGTGTTTATTAGCAGGTAAACATGCGTATTTTCTACAGAGGAATAGTATTTGTATCTGTTCACATGCGTCTTTCATGTTGTCATACGCGGGGCTTTAAGTGGGACGGGTCTCTATCTAGCAGGACCACCCTTCACTATGTATGTCAATTCAAAGAAACTCTTTATAGTTCTTTCACAGTCTCATCATTTCAGAAATGATGCTTTGTGTTTATTAGCAGGTAAACATGTTTACTTTCTACAGAGGAATAGTATATGTATCTGTTCACAGGCTTCTTTCATATTGTCATACGCAGGGCTTTAAGTGTGACGGGTCTCTATCTAGCACTGACACCCTTCACTATGTATGTCAATTCAAAGAGACTCCTTATAGTTCTTTCACAGTCTCATCATTTCAGAAATGATGCGTTGTGTTTATTAGCAGGTAAACATGCGTACTTTCTACAGAGGAATAGTATTTGTATCTGTTCACATGCTTCTTTCATATTGTCCTACGCAGGGCTTTAAGTGAGACGGGTCTCTATCTAGCAGGACCACCCTTCACTCTTTATGTCAATTCAAAGAGACTCCTTATACTTCTTTCACAGTCTCATCATTTCAGAAATGATGCTTTGTGTTTATTTACAGGTAAACATGCGCACTTTCTACAGAGGAATAGTATTTGTATCTGTTCACATGCTTCTTTCATATTGTCCTACGCAGGGCTTTAAGTGAGACGGGTCTCTATCTAGCAGGACCACCCTTCACTCTTTATGTCAATTCAAAGAGACTCCTTATACTTCTTTCACAGTCTCATCATTTCAGAAATGATGCTTTGTGTTTATTAGCAGGTAAACATGCGTATTTTCTACAGAGGAATAGTATTTGTATCTGTTCACATGCGTCTTTCATGTTGTCATACGCGGGGCTTTAAGTGGGACGGGTCTCTATCTAGCAGGACCACCCTTCACTATGTATGTCAATTCAAAGAAACTCTTTATAGTTCTTTCACAGTCTCATCATTTCAGAAATGATGCTTTGTGTTTATTAGCAGGTAAACATGTTTACTTTCTACAGAGGAATAGTATATGTATCTGTTCACAGGCTTCTTTCATATTGTCATACGCAGGGCTTTAAGTGTGACGGGTCTCTATCTAGCACTGACACCCTTCACTATGTATGTCAATTCAAAGAGACTCCTTATAGTTCTTTCACAGTCTCATCATTTCAGAAATGATGCGTTGTGTTTATTAGCAGGTAAACATGCGTACTTTCTACAGAGGAATAGTATTTGTATCTGTTCACATGCTTCTTTCATATTGTCCTACGCAGGGCTTTAAGTGGGATGGGTCTCTATCTAGCAGGACCACCCTTCACTCTTTATGTCAATTCAAAGAGACTCCATATAGTTCTTTCACAGTCTCATCATTTCAGAAATGATGCTTTGTGTTTATTAGCAGGTAAACATGCGTACTTTCTACAGAGGAATAGTATTTGTATCTGTTCACAGGCTTCTTTCATATTGTCATACGCAGGGCTTTAAGTGTGACGGGTCTCTATCTAGCAGGACCACCCTTCACTCTTTATGTCAATTCAAAGAGACTCCTTATAGTTCTTTCACAGTCTCATCATTTCAGAAATGATGCTTTGTGTTTATTAGCAGGTAAACATGCGTATTTTCTACAGAGGAATAGTATTTGTATCTGTTCACATGCTTCTTTCATATTGTCCTACGCACAGCTTTAAGTGGGACGGGCCTCTATCTAGCAGGACCACCCTTCACTATGTATGTCAATTCAAAGAGACTCCTTATAGTTCTTTCACAGTCTCATCATTTCAAATATGATGCTTGGTGTTTATTAGCAGGTAAACATGCGTATTGTCTACAGACGAATAGTATTTGTATCTGTTCACAGACTTCTTTCATTTTGTCCTACGTAGGGCTTTAAGTGGGACGGGTCTCTATCTAGCAGGACCCCACTTCACTCTTTATGTCAATTCAAAGAGACTCCTTATAGATCCTTCACAGTCTCATCATTTCAGAAATGATGCTTTGTGTTTATTAGCAGGTAAACATGCGTACTTTCTACAGAGGAATAATATTTGTATCTGTTCACATGCTTCTTTCATAGTGTCCTACGTGGGGCTTTAAGTGGGACGGGTCTCTCTCTAGCAGAGCCACCCTTCACTATGTATGTCAATTCAAAGAGACTCCTTATAGTTCTTTCAGTCTCATCATTTCAGAAATGATGCTTTGTGTTAATTAGCAGGTAAACATGCGTACTTTCTACAGAGGAATAGTATTTGTATCTGTTCACAGGCTTCTTTCATATTGTCCTACGCAGGGCTTTAAGAGTGACGGGTCTCTATCTAGCAGGACCACCCTTCACTCTTTATGTCAATTCAAAGAGACTCCTTATTGTTCTTTCACAGTCTCATCATTTCAGAAGTGATGCTTTGTGTTTATTAGCAGGTAAACATGCGCACTTTCTACAGAGGAATAGTATTTGTATCTGTTCACATGCTTCTTTCATATTGTCCTACGCAGGGCTTTAAGTGGGACGGGTCTCTATCTAGCAGGACCACCCTTCACTCTTTATGTCAATTCAAAGAGACTCCATATAGTTCTTTCACAGTCTCATCATTTCAGAAATGATGCTTTGTGTTTATTAGCAGGTAAACATGTTTACTTTCTACAGAGGAATAGTATATGTATCTGTTCACAGGCTTCTTTCATATTGTCATACGCAGGGCTTTAAGTGGGACGGGTCTCTATCTAGCAGGACCACCCTTCACTCTTTATGTCAATTCAAAGAGACTCCATATAGTTCTTTCACAGTCTCGTCATTTCAGAAATGATGCTTTGTGTTTATTAGCAGGTAAACATGCGTGCTTTCTGCAGAGGAATAGTATTTGTATCTGTTCACATGCTTCTTTCATATTGTCATACGCAGGGCTTTAAGTGGGACGGGTCTCTATCTAGCACTGACACCCTTCACTATGTATGTAAATTCAAAGAGACTCCTTATAGTTCTTTCACAGTCTCATCATTTCAGAAATTATGCTTTGTGTTTATTAGCAGGTAAACATGCGTACTTTCTACAGAGAAATAGTATTTGTATCTGTTCACAGGCTTCTTTCCTATTGTCCTATGCGGGGCTTTGAGTGTGACGGGTCTCTATCTAGCAGGACCACGCTTCACTCTTTATGTCAATTCAAAGAGACTCCTTATAGTTCTTTCACAGTCTCATCATTTCAGAAATGATGCTTTGTGTTTATTAGCAGGTAAACATGCGTACTTTCACCAGAGGAATAGTATTTGTATCTGTTCACAGGCTTCTTTCATATTGTCATACGCAGGGCTTTAAGTGGGACGGGTCTCTATCTAGCACGACCACCCTTCACTCTTTATGTCAATTCAAAGAGACTCCTTATAGTTCTTTCACAGTCTCATCATTTCAGAAATGATGCTTTGTGTTTAATAGCAGGTAAACATGCATACTTTCTACAGAGGAATAGTATTTGTATCTGTTCACAGGCTTCTTTCATATTGTCATACGCAGGGCTTTAAGTGGGATGGGTCTCTATCTAGCAGGACCCCCCTTCACTATGTATGTCAATTCAAAGAGACTCCTTATAGTTCTTTCACAGTCTCGTCATTTCAGAAATGATGCTTTGTGTTTATTAGCAGGTAAACATGCGTACTTTCACCAGAGGAATAGTATTTGTATCTGTTCACAGTCTTCTTTCATATTGTCATACGCAAGGCTTTAAGTGGGACGGGTCTCTATCTCGCAGGACCACCCTTCACTATGTATGTCGAATCAAAGAGACTCCTTATCCTACTTTCACAGTCTCATCATTTCAGAAGTGATGCTTTGTGGTTATTAGCAGGTAAACATGCGTACTTTCACCAGAGGAATAGTGTTTGTATCTGTGCACAGGCTTCTTTCATATTGTCCTATGCGGGGCTTTAAGTGGGACGCGTCTCTATCTAGCAGGACCACCCTTCACTCTTTTTGTCAATTCAAAGAGACTCCTTATAGTTCTTTCACAGTCTCATCATTTCAGAAGTGAATCATTTTCAATATTCTAAACAACGAAGCCATAGTCGTTGCTTTTTTATCTGATGCAGCTAAGGTGATTAACTAGCATGGGTGCATATTCAGGACACTGAGGGTAAACATTCAGGGCAATGGGCTGTATAGTGCTTTCCAGACTCTGAACTGTTCCATACATTTGTGACTTAAGAAAAGAAAGTGCATTCAAATCGGATCCGTACAGTCCCCGCAGCGCCATAGTGCACTCTCAATGTTCTGGGAAAGTGAAGCCTGCCAGAAATGAATTACGTCACACAAGACATACAGACACTTAGCAGTTTCACATTCTTCTGCTCGTGTTCTCTTCTTTGTAACTTACACCGCTGATAACTAGTCTTCTTCCCTGCATAGAACTGCACGTTACCTTTCATTATTTGCCTTTCTCAAACAAGTCATAACGCTTTTTCAAAGTTCCTTTCAATCAATCAATCAATCAATCAATCAAAGCATTTGTATAGCGCACTACTCACCCGGAGGGTCTCAAGACGCTAGGGGAGGGGGGGTCCGCTACTGCTCGAACAGCCAGGTCTTGAGCAGCTTCCTGACGGCGAGGTGGTCCTGGGTCAGGCGGAGGTGGGTCGGGAGGGAGTTCCAAGTCTTGACGGCGAGGTAGGAGAAGGATCTTCCCCCTGTGGTGGCTCTTTGGATGCGGGGGACGTCGGCGAGGGCGTGGCCGGATGATCGAAGCTGGCTTTCGGGAGCGTAGAAGTTGAGGCGGCTGTTGAGGTATCCTGGGCCTTGGTTGTGCAGGGCTTTGGGTGCGTGGGTGAGGAGATGGAAGGTGATTCTCTTGTTGACCGGGAGCCAGTGCAGGTCTCTCAGGTGTCCGGAGATGTGGTTGTGACGGGGGATGTCTAGGATGAGTCGTGCTGAGGCGTTATGGATTCGCTGGAGTCTCTTCTGGAGTTTGGCGGTGGTTCCGGCGTAGAGGGAGTTGCCGTAGCCCAGTCGGCTGGTGACGAGGGACTGGGTGACCGTCTTCCTGGTCTCGGTGGGGACCCATCGGAAGATCTTGCGTAGCATGCGTAGGATGTTGAAGCACGACGAGGAGACGGCGTTGACTTATCTGGTCATGTAGAGGGAGGAGTCCAGGATGAAGCCCAGGTTGAGTGCGTGGTCTGTTGGTTTATGATGGCGAGGATGAGGTGTTTCAGGTGCTCTCTGATAGTGTGCCCTGGGTGGAGTCTGGGGTCTGTATGATGGCTAGGGTGAGGTGTTTTAGGTGCTCTCTGATAGTGTACCCTGGGTGGAGCCTGGGGTCTGTAGGATGGCTAGGGTGAGGTGTTTTTGGTGCTCTCTGATAGTGTACCCTGGGTGGAGCCTGGGGTCTGTATGATGGCGAGGATGAGGTGTTTTAGGTGCTCTCCGATAGTGTGCCCTGGTTGGAGCCTGGGGTCTGTATGATGGCGAGGATGAGGTGTTTCAGGTGCTCTCTGATAGTGTACCCTGGGTGGAGCCTGGGGTCTGTATGATGGCGAGGGTGAGGTGTTTCAGGTGCTCTCTGATAGTGTGCCCTGGGTGGAGCCTGGGGTCTGTATGATGGCGAGGATGAGGTGTTTCAGGTGCTCTCCGATAGTGTGCCCTGGGTGGAGCCTGGGGTCTGTATGATGGCTAGGATGAGGTGTTTTAGGTGCTCTCCGATAGTGTGCCCTGGGTGGAGTCTGGGGTCTGTATGATGGCGAGGATGAGGTGTTTTAGGTGCTCTCTGATAGTGTACCCTGGGCGGAGCCTGGGGTCTGTATGATGGCGAGGAGGAGGTGTTTTAGGTGCTCTCCGATAGTGTGCCCTGGTTGGAGCCTGGGGTCTGTAGGATGGCTAGGATGAGGTGTTTTAGGTGCTCTCCGATAGTGTACCCTGGGTGGAGCCTGGGGTCTGTATGATGGCTAGGGTGAGGTGTTTCAGGTGCTCTCTGATAGTGTACCCTGGGTGGAGCCTGGGGTCTGTATGATGGCTAGGGTGAGGTGTTTCAGGTGCTCTCTGATAGTGTACCCTGGGTGGAGCCTGGGGTCTGTATGATGGTGAGGATGAGGTGTTTTAGGTGCTCTCTGATAGTGTACCCTGGGTGGAGCCTGGGGTCTGTATGATGGCGAGGATGAGGTGTTTTAGGTGCTCTCCGATAGTGTGCCCTGGGTGGAGCCTGGGGTCTGTATGATGGCTGGGGTGAGGTGTTTTAGGTGCTCTCCGATAGTGTACCCTGGGTGGAGCCTGGGGTCTGTATGATGGCGAGGATGAGGTGTTTTAGGTGCTCTCCGATAGTGTGCCCTGGGTGGAGCCTGGGGTCTGTATGATGGCGAGGATGAGGTGTTTTAGGTGCTCTCTGATAGTGTACCCTGGGCGGAGTCTGGGGTCTGTATGATGACTAGGGTGAGGTGTTTTAGGTGCTCTCCGATAGTGTACCCTGGGTGGAGCCTGGGGTCTGTAGGATGGCTAGGGTGAGGTGTTTCAGGTGCTCTCTGATAGTGTACCCTGGGTGGAGCCTGGGGTCTGTATGATGGCTAGGGTGAGGTGTTTTAGGTGCTCTCTGATAGTGTACCCTGGGTGGAGCCTGGGGTCTGTATGATGGCGAGGATGAGATGTTTCAGGTGCTCTCCGATAGTGTACCCTGGGTGGAGCCTGGGGTCTGTATGATGGCTAGGGTGAGGTGTTTTAGGTGCTCTCTGATAGTGTACCCTGGGTGGAGCCTGGGGTCTGTATGATGGCGAGGATGAGGTGTTTTTGGTGCTCTCCGATAGTGTACCCTGGGTGGAGCCTGGGGTCTGTATGATGGCAAAGATGAGGTGTTTCAGGTGCTCTCCGATAGTGTGCCCTGGGTGGAGTCTGGGGTCTGTAGGATGGCGAGGATGAGGTGTTTCAGGTGCTCTCTGATAGTGTGCCCTGGGTGGAGCCTGGGGTCTGTATGATGGCGAGGATGAGGTGTTTTAGGTGCTCTCCGATAGTGTGCCCTGGGTGGAGCCTGGGGTCTGTATGATGGCGAGGATGAGGTGTTTTAGGTGCTCTCCGATAGTGTACCCTGGGTGGAGCCTGGGGTCTGTATGATGGCTAGGGTGAGGTGTTTTTGGTGCTCTCCGATAGTGTACCCTGGGTGGAGTCTGGGGTCTGTATGCTGGCGAGGATGAGATGTTTCAGGTGCTCTCCGATAGTGTACCCTGGGTGGAGCCTGGGGTCTGTATGATGGCGAGGATGAGGTGTTTTAGGTGCTCTCCGATAGTGTACCCTGGGTGGAGTCTGGGGTCTGTATGATGGCGAGGATGAGGTGTTTTAGGTGCTCTCTGATAGTGGGCCCTGGGTGGAGCCTGGGGTCTGTATGATGGCGAGGATGAGGTGTTTTAGGTGCTCTCTGATAGTGTACCCTGGGTGGAGTCTGGGGTCTGTATGATGGCGAGGATGAGGTGTTTTAGGTGCTCTCTGATAGTGTACCCTGGGTGGAGCCTGGGGTCTGTATGATGGCGAGGATGAGGTGTTTTTGGTGCTCTCCGATAGTGTGCCCTGGGTGGAGCCTGGGGTCTGTATGATGGTGAGGATGAGGTGTTTTAGGTGCTCTCCGATAGTGTACCCTGGGTGGAGCCTGGGGTCGTATGATGGCTAGGATGAGGTGTTTTAGGTGCTCTCCGATAGTGTACCCTGGGTGGAGCCTGGGGTCTGTATGATGGCGAGGATGAGGTGTTTTAGGTGCTCTCTGATAGTGTACCCTGGGTGGAGCCTGGGGTCTGTATGATGGCGAGGATGAGGTGTTTTAGGTGCTCTCTGATAGTGTGCCCTGGGTGGAGCCTGGGGTCTGTATGATGGCTGGGATGAGGTGTTTTAGGTGCTCTCTGATAGTGTACCCTGGGCGGAGTCTGGGGTCTGTATGATGGCGAGGATGAGGTGTTTTAGGTGCTCTCTGATAGTGTACCCTGGGTGGAGCCTGGGGTCTGTAGGATGGCGAGGATGAGGTGTTTTAGGTGCTCTCTGATAGTGTACCCTGGGTGGAGTCTGGGGTCTGTATGATGGCTGGGATGAGGTGTTTTAGGTGCTCTCTGATAGTGTACCCTGGGTGGAGTCTGGGGTCTGTATGATGGCTGGGATGAGGTGTTTTAGGTGCTCTCTGATAGTGTACCCTGGGTGGAGCCTGGGGTCTGTATGATGGCGAGGATGAGGTGTTTCAGGTGCTCTCCGATAGTGTACCCTGGGTGGAGCCTGGGGTCTGTAGGATGGCGAGGATGAGGTGTTTTAGGTGCTCTCCGATAGTGTACCCTGGGTGGAGTCTGGGGTCTGTATGATGGCGAGGATGAGGTGTTTTAGGTGCTCTCTGATAGTGTGCCCTGGCTGGAGTCTGGGGTCTGTAGGATGGCGAGGATGAGGTGTTTTAGGTGCTCTCCGATAGTGTACCCTAGGTGGAGTCTGGGGTCTGTATGATGGCGAGGATGAGGTGTTTCAGGTGCTCTCTGATAGTGTACCCTGGGTGGAGCCTGGGGTCTGTATGATGGCGAGGATGAGGTGTTTTAGGTGCTGTCTGATAGTGTGCCCTGGGTAGAGCCTGGGGTCTGTATGATGGCGAGGATGAGGTGTTTTAGGTGCTCTCTGATAGTGTACCCTGGGTGGAGCCTGGGGTCTGTATGATGGCGAGGGTGAGGTGTTTTAGGTGCTCTCCGATAGTGTACCCTGGGTGGAGCCTGGGGTCTGTATGATGGCGAGGATGAGGTGTTTTAGGTGCTCTCTGATAGTGTACCCTGGGTGGAGCCTGGGGTCTGTATGATGGCGAGGATGAGGTGTTTCAGGTGCTCTCTGATAGTGTACCCTGGGTGGAGCCTGGGGTCTGTAGGATGGCGAGGATGAGGTGTTTCAGGTGCTCTCTGATAGTGTGCCCTGGGTGGAGCCTGGGGTCTGTATGATGGCTAGGGTGAGGTGTTTCAGGTGCTCTCTGATAGTGTACCCTGGGTGGAGCCTGGGGTCTGTATGATGGCGAGGATGAGGTGTTTTAGGTGCTCTCTGATAGTGTACCCTGGGTGGAGCCTGGGGTCTGTATGATGGCGAGGATGCGGTGTTTTAGGTGCTCTCTGATAGTGTACCCTGGGTGGAGCCTGGGGTCTGTATGATGGCTAGGGTGAGGTGTTTCAGGTGCTCTCTGATAGTGTACCCTGGGTGGAGCCTGGGGTCTGTATGATGGCGAGGATGAGGTGTTTCAGGTGCTCTCTGCCAGTGTGCCCTGGGCGGAGTCTGGGGTCTGTATGATGGCGAGGATGAGGTGTTTTAGGTGCTCTCCGATAGTGTGCCCTGGGTGGAGCCTGGGGTCTGTAGGATGGCGAGGATGAGGTGTTTCAGGTGCTCTCCGATAGTGTGCCCTGGGTGGAGCCTGGGGTCTGTATGATGGCTGGGATGAGGTGTTTTAGGTGCTCTCCGATAGTGTACCCTGGGTGGAGCCTGGGGTCTGTATGATGGCGAGGATGAGGTGTTTCAGGTGCTCTCTGATAGTGTACCCTGGGTGGAGCCTGGGCTCTGTAGGATGGCGAGGATGAGGTGTTTTAGGTGCTCTCTGATAGTGTGCCCTGGGTGGAGCCTGGGGTCTGTATGATGGCGAGGGTGAGGTGTTTTAGGTGCTCTCTGATAGTGTACCCTGGGGTCTGTATGATGGCTGGGATGAGGTGTTTTAGGTGCTCTCCGATAGTGTACCCTGGGCGGAGTCTGGGGTCTGTAGGATGGCGAGGATGAGGTGTTTCAGGTGCTCTCCGATAGTGTGCCCTGGGTGGAGCCTGGGGTCTGTATGATGGCGAGGATGAGGTGTTTTAGGTGCTCTCTGATAGTGTACCCTGGGTGGAGCCTGGGGTCTGTATGATGGCTAGGGTGAGGTGTTTTAGGTGCTCTCTGATAGTGTGCCCTGGTTGGAGTCTGGGGTCTGTATGATGGCTGGGATGAGGTGTTTTTGGTGCTCTCTGATAGTGTACCCTGGGTGGAGCCTGGGGTCTGTATGATGGCGAGGATGAGGTGTTTCAGGTGCTCTCCGATAGTGTACCCTGGGCGGAGTCTGGGGTCTGTATGATGGCTGGGATGAGGTGTTTTAGGTGCTCTCTGATAGTGTACCCTGGGTGGAGCCTGGGGTCTGTAGGATGGCTAGGGTGAGGTGTTTCGGGTGCTCTCCGATAGTGTACCCTGGGTGGAGCCTGGGGTCTGTAGGATGGCGAGGATGAGGTGTTTTAGCTGCTCTCCGATAGTGTACCCTGGGTGGAGCCTAGGGTCTGTAGGATGGCGAGGATGAGGTGTTTTAGGTGCTCTCTGATTGTGTACCCTGGGTGGAGCCTGGGGTCTGTATGATGGCTAGGATGAGGTGTTTTAGGTGCTCTCTGATAGTGTACCCTGGGTGGAGCCTGGGGTCTGTATGATGGCTAGGGTGAGGTTTTTTAGGTGCTCTCCGATAGTGTGCCCTGGGTGGAGCCTGGGGTCTGTATGATGGCGAGGATGAGGTGTTTTAGGTGCTCTCCGATAGTGTACCCTGGGCGGAGTCTGGGGTCTGTATGATGGCTGGGATGAGGTGTTTTAGGTGCTCTCTGATAGTGTGCCCTGGGTGGAGCCTGGGGTCTGTATGATGGCTAGGATGAGGTGTTTCAGGTGCTCTCTGATAGTGTACCCTGGGTGGAGCCTGGGGTCTGTAGGATGGCTAGGGTGAGGTGTTTCAGGTGCTCTCCGATAGTGTACCCTGGGTGGAGCCTGGGGTCTGTAGGATGGCGAGGATGAGGTGTTTTAGCTGCTCTCCGATAGTGTACCCTGGGTGGAGCCTGGGGTCTGTAGGATGGCTAGGGTGAGGTGTTTCAGGTGCTCTCTGATAGTGTACCCTGGGTGGAGCCTGGGGTCTGTATGATGGCTAGGGTGAGGTTTTTTAGGTGCTCTCTGATAGTGTACCCTGGGTGGAGCCTGGGGTCTGTAGGATGGCTAGGGTGAGGTGTTTCAGGTGCTCTCCGATAGTGTACCCTGGGTGGAGCCTGGGGTCTGTAGGATGGCTAGGGTGAGGTGTTTCAGGTGCTCTCTGATAGTGTGCCCTGGGTGGAGCCTGGGGTCTGTATGATGGCGAGGATGAGGTGTTTTAGGTGCTCTCTGATAGTGTACCCTGGGTGGAGTCTGGGGTCTGTATGATGGCGAGGATGAGGTGTTTTAGGTGCTCTCTGATAGTGTGCCCTGGGTGGAGCCTGGGGTCTGTATGATGGCTAGGGTGAGGTTTTTTAGGTGCTCTCTGATAGTGTGCCCTGGGTGGAGCCTGGGGTCTGTAGGATGGCGAGGATGAGGTGTTTTAGGTGCTCTCTGATAGTGTACCCTGGGTGGAGTCTGGGGTCTGTATGATGGCTGGGATGAGGTGTTTTAGGTGCTCTCCGATAGTGTACCCTGGGTGGAGTCTGGGGTCTGTATGATGGCGAGGATGAGGTGTTTTAGGTGCTCTCTGATAGTGTACCCTGGGTGGAGCCTGGGGTCTGTATGATGGCGAGGATGAGGTGTTTTAGGTGCTCTCTGATAGTGTACCCTGGGTGGAGTCAGGGGTCTGTATGATGGCGAGGATGAGGTGTTTTAGGTGCTCTCTGATAGTGTGCCCTGGGTGGAGCCTGGGGTCTGTATGATGGCTAGGGTGAGGTGTTTCAGGTGCTCTCCGATAGTGTATCCTGGGTGGAGCCTGGGGTCTGTATGATGGCTAGGATGAGGTGTTTTAGGTGCTCTCCGATAGTGTACCCTGGGTGGAGCCTGGGGTCTGTATGATGGCGAGGATGAGGTGTTTCAGGTGCTCTCCGATAGTGTACCCTGGGTGGAGCCTGGGGTCTGTATGATGGCTAGGGTGAGGTGTTTCAGGTGCTCTCTGATAGTGTACCCTGGGTGGAGCCTGGGGTCTGTATGATGGCTGGGGTGAGGTGTTTTTGGTGCTCTCCGATAGTGTACCCTGGGTGGAGTCTGGGGTCTGTATGATGGCTAGGGTGAGGTGTTTTAGGTGCTCTCTGATAGTGTACCCTGGGTGGAGTCTGGGGTCTGTATGATGGCTAGGGTGAGGTGTTTCAGGTGCTCTCCGATAGTGTACCCTGGGTGGAGCCTGGGGTCTGTATGATGGCTAGGGTGAGGTGTTTTTGGTGCTCTCCGATAGTGTACCCTGGGCGGAGTCTGGGGTCTGTATGATGGCTGGGATGAGGTTTTTTAGGTGCTCTCTGATAGTGTACCCTGGGTGGAGCCTGGGGTCTGTATGATGGCTAGGGTGAGGTTTTTTAGGTGCTCTCTGATAGTGTACCCTGGGTGGAGCCTGGGGTCTGTATGATGGCTAGGGTGAGGTTTTTTAGGTGCTCTCTGATAGTGTGCCCTGGGTGGAGCCTGGGGTCTGTATGATGGCGAGGATGAGGTGTTTCAGGTGCTCTCCGATAGTGTGCCCTGGGTGGAGCCTGGGGTCTGTATGATGGCTAGGATGAGGTGTTTCAGGTGCTCTCTGATAGTGTACCCTGGGTGGAGCCTGGGGTCTGTAGGATGGCTAGGGTGAGGTGTTTCAGGTGCTCTCCGATAGTGTACCCTGGGTGGAGCCTGGGGTCTGTATGATGGCTAGGGTGAGGTGTTTTTGGTGCTCTCCGATAGTGTACCCTGGGTGGAGTCTGGGGTCTGTATGATGGCTAGGGTGAGGTGTTTTAGGTGCTCTCCGATAGTGTACCCTGGGTGGAGCCTGGGGTCTGTATGATGGCTGGGATGAGGTGTTTCAGGTGCTCTCTGATAGTGTACCCTGGGTGGAGCCTGGGGTCTGTAGGATGGCTAGGGTGAGGTGTTTCAGGTGCTCTCCGATAGTGTACCCTGGGTGGAGCCTGGGGTCTGTATGATGGCTAGGGTGAGGTGTTTTAGGTGCTCTCTGATAGTGTGCCCTGGTTGGAGCCTGGGGTCTGTAGGATGGCGAGGATGAGGTGTTTTAGGTGCTCTCCGATAGTGTACCCTGGGTGGAGTCTGGGGTCTGTATGATGGCTAGGGTGAGGTGTTTTAGGTGCTCTCTGATAGTGTACCCTGGGTGGAGTCTGGGGTCTGTATGATGGCTAGGGTGAGATGTTTCAGGTGCTCTCCGATAGTGTACCCTGGGTGGAGCCTGGGGTCTGTATGATGGCTAGGGTGAGGTGTTTCAGGTGCTCTCCGATAGTGTACCCTGGGTGGAGCCTGGGGTCTGTATGATGGCTGGGATGAGGTGTTTCAGGTGCTCTCCGATAGTGTGCCCTGGGTGGAGCCTGGGGTCTGTATGATGGCGAGGGTGAGGTGTTTTTGGTGCTCTCCGATAGTGTACCCTGGGCGGAGTCTGGGGTCTGTATGATGGCTGGGATGAGGTGTTTCAGGTGCTCTCCGATAGTGTACCCTGGGTGGAGCCTGGGGTCTGTATGATGGCTAGGGTGAGGTGTTTTAGGTGCTCTCTGATAGTGTACCCTGGGTGGAGCCTGGGGTCTGTAGGATGGCGAGGATGAGGTGTTTTAGGTGCTCTCCGATAGTGTACCCTGGGTGGAGCCTGGGGTCTGTATGATGGCTAGGGTGAGGTGTTTTAGGTGCTCTCTGATAGTGTGCCCTGGTTGGAGCCTGGGGTCTGTAGGATGGCTAGGGTGAGGTGTTTTAGGTGCTCTCTGATAGTGTACCCTGGGTGGAGCCTGGGGTCTGTATGATGGCTAGGGTGAGGTGTTTTAGGTGCTCTCTGATAGTGTATCCTGGTTGGAGTCTGGGGTCTGTATGATGGCTAGGGTGAGGTGTTTTTGGTGCTCTCTGATAGTGTGCCCTGGGTGGAGTCTGGGGTCTGTATGATGGCGAGGATGAGGTGTTTTAGGTGCTCTCCGATAGTGTACCCTGGTTGGAGCCTGGGGTCTATATGACGGCTAGGATGAGGTGTTTTAGGTGCTCTCCGATAGTGTATCCTGGGTGGAGCCTGGGGTCTGTATGATGGCTAGGATGAGGTGTTTTAGGTGCTCTCCGATAGTGTACCCTGGGTGGAGCCTGGGGTCTGTATGATGGCGAGGATGAGGTGTTTCAGGTGCTCTCCGATAGTGTACCCTGGGTGGAGTCTGGGGTCTGTATGATGGCGAGGATGAGGTGTTTTAGGTGCTCTCCGATAGTGTACCCTGGGTGGAGCCTGGGGTCTGTAGGATGGCTAGGATGAGGTGTTTTAGGTGCTCTCTGATAGTGTGCCCTGGGTGGAGCCTGGGGTCTGTATGACGGCTAGGATGAGGTGTTTTAGGTGCTCTCCGATAGTGTGCCCTGGGTGGAGCCTGGGGTCTGTATGATGGCGAGGATGAGGTGTTTTAGGTGCTCTCTGATAGTGTGCCCTGGGTGGAGCCTGGGGTCTGTATGATGGCTAGGGTGAGGTTTTTTAGGTGCTCTCTGATAGTGTGCCCTGGGTGGAGCCTGGGGTCTGTATGATGGCTGGGATGAGGTGTTTCAGGTGCTCTCTGATAGTGTACCCTGGGTGGAGCCTGGGGTCTGTATGATGGCGAGGATGAGGTGTTTTAGGTGCTCTCCGATAGTGTACCCTGGGTGGAGCCTGGGGTCTGTAGGATGGCTAGGGTGAGGTGTTTCAGGTGCTCTCCGATAGTGTACCCTGGGTGGAGCCTGGGGTCTGTATGATGGCTAGGGTGAGGTGTTTTTGGTGCTCTCCGATAGTGTACCCTGGGTGGAGCCTGGGGTCTGTATGATGGCTAGGGTGAGGTGTTTCAGGTGCTCTCTGATAGTGTACCCTGGGTGGAGCCTGGGGTCTGTATGATGGCTAGGGTGAGGTGTTTTAGGTGCTCTCCGATAGTGTACCCTGGGTGGAGCCTGGGGTCTGTAGGATGGCGAGGATGAGGTGTTTTAGGTGCTCTCCGATAGTGTACCCTAGGTGGAGCCTGGGGTCTGTATGATGGCTGGGATGAGGTGTTTTAGCTGCTCTCTGATAGTGTACCCTGGGTGGAGCCTGGGGTCTGTAGGATGGCTAGGGTGAGGTGTTTTAGGTGCTCTCCGATAGTGTGCCCTGGGTGGAGCCCGGGGTCTGTATGATGCCTAGGATGAGGTGTTTTAGGTGCTCTCCGATAGTGTACCCTGGGTGGAGCCTGGGGTCTGTATGATGGCTAGGGTGAGGTGTTTTAGGTGCTCTCCGATAGTGTGCCCTGGGTGGAGCCTGGGGTCTGTATGATGGCTGGGATGAGGTGTTTTTGGTGTTCTCCGATAGTCTACCCTGGGCGGAGTCTGGGGTCTGTATGATGGCTGGGATGAGGTTTTTAAGGTGCTCTCTGATAGTGTGCCCTGGGTGGAGCCTGGGGTCTGTATGATGGCGAGGATGAGGTGTTTTTGGTGCTCTCTGATAGTGTACCCTGGGTGGAGCCTGGGGTCTGTATGATGGCTAGGGTGAGGTGTTTCAGGTGCTCTCTGATAGTGTACCCTGGGTGGAGCCTGGGGTCTGTAGGATGGCTAGGGTGAGGTGTTTCAGGTGCTCTCCGATAGTGTACCCTGGGTGGAGCCTGGGGTCTGTATGATGGCTAGGGTGAGGTGTTTTTGGTGCTCTCCGATAGTGTACCCTGGGTGGAGTCTGGGGTCTGTATGATGGCGAGGATGAGGTGTTTTAGGTGCTCTCTGATAGTGTACCCTGGGTGGAGCCTGGGGTCTGTAGGATGGCGAGGATGAGGTGTTTTAGGTGCTCTCTGATAGTGTACCCTGGGCGGAGTCTGGAGTCTGTATGATGGCGAGGATGAGGTGTTTTAGGTGCTCTCCGATAGTGTACCCTGGGCGGAGTCTGGGGTCTGTATGATGGCTGGGATGAGGTGTTTTAGGTGCTCTCTGATAGTGTACCCTGGGTGGAGCCTGGGGTCTGTATGATGGCTAGGGTGAGGTTTTTTAGGTGCTCTCTGATAGTGTACCCTGGGTGGAGCCTGGGGTCTGTAGGATGGCTAGGGTGAGGTGTTTCAGGTGCTCTCCGATAGTGTACCCTGGGTGGAGTCTGGGGTCTGTATGATGGCTGGGATGAGGTGTTTTAGGTGCTCTCTGATAGTGTACCCTGGGCGGAGTCTGGGGTCTGTATGATGGCTGGGATGAGGTTTTTTAGGTGCTCTCTGATAGTGTACCCTGGGTGGAGCCTGGGGTCTGTATGATGGCTAGGGTGAGGTTTTTTAGGTGCTCTCTGATAGTGTGCCCTGGGTGGAGCCTGGGGTCTGTAGGATGGCTAGGGTGAGGTGTTTCAGGTGCTCTCCGATAGTGTACCCTGGGTGGAGCCTGGGGTCTGTATGATGGCTAGGGTGAGGTGTTTTAGGTGCTCTCTGATAGTGTACCCTGGGTGGAGCCTGGGGTCTGTATGATGGCTAGGGTGAGGTGTTTTTGGTGCTCTCCGATAGTGTACCCTGGGTGGAGTCTGGGGTCTGTATGATGGCGAGGGTGAGGTGTTTTAGGTGCTCTCTGATAGTGTACCCTGGGTGGGCCTGGGGTCTGGATGATGGCTAGGGTGAGGTGTTTTTGGTGTTCTCCGATAGTCTACCCTGGGCGGAGTCTGGGGTCTGTATGATGGCTGGGATGAGGTTTTTTAGGTGCTCTCTGATAGTGTGCCCTGGGTGGAGCCTGGGGTCTGTATGATGGCGAGGATGAGGTGTTTCAGGTGCTCTCTGATAGTGTACCCTGGGTGGAGCCTGGGGTCTGGATGATGGCTAGGGTGAGGTGTTTTTGGTGTTCTCCGATAGTCTACCCTGGGCGGAGTCTGGGGTCTGTATGATGGCTGGGATGAGGTTTTTTAGGTGCTCTCTGATAGTGTGCCCTGGGTGGAGCCTGGGGTCTGTATGATGGCGAGGATGAGGTGTTTCAGGTGCTCTCTGATAGTGTACCCTGGGTGGAGCCTGGGGTCTGTAGGATGGCGAGGATGAGGTGTTTTAGGTGCTCTCTGATAGTGTACCCTGGGTGGAGCCTGGGGTCTGTATGATGGCTAGGATGAGGTGTTTTAGGTGCTCTCTGATAGTGTACCCTGGGTGGAGCCTGGGGTCTGTATGATGGCTAGGATGAGGTGTTTTAGGTGCTCTCTGATAGTGTACCCTGGGTGGAGCCTGGGGTCTGTATGATGGCGAGGATGAGGTGTTTTAGGTGCTCTCCGATAGTGTACCCTGGGTGGAGCCTGGGGTCTGTATGATGGCGAGGATGAGGTGTTTTAGGTGCTCTCTGATAGTGTGCCCTGGGTGGAGCCTGGGGTCTGTATGATGGCGAGGATGAGGTGTTTCAGGTGCTCTCCGATAGTGTACCCTGGGTGGAGCCTGGGGTCTGTATGATGGCTAGGATGAGGTGTTTCAGTTGCTCTCCGATAGTGTACCCTGGGTGGAGCCTGGGGTCTGTATGATGGCGAGGATGAGGTGTTTCAGGTGCTCTCTGATAGTGTGCCCTGGGTGGAGTCTGGGGTCTGTATGATGGCGAGGATGAGGTGTTTTAGGTGCTCTCTGATAGTGTGCCCTGGGTGGAGCCTGGGGTCTGTATGATGGCGAGGATGAGGTGTTTTAGGTGCTCTCTGATAGTGTACCCTGGGTGGAGCCTGGGGTCTGTATGATGGCGAGGATGAGGTGTTTTAGGTGCTCTCTGATAGTGTGCCCTGGGTGGAGCCTGGGGTCTGTATGATGGCTGGGATGAGGTGTTTTAGGTGCTCTCTGATAGTGTACCCTGGGCGGAGTCTGGGGTCTGTATGATGGCGAGGATGAGGTGTTTTAGGTGCTCTCTGATAGTGTACCCTGGGTGGAGCCTGGGGTCTGTAGGATGGCGAGGATGAGGTGTTTTAGGTGCTCTCTGATAGTGTACCCTGGGTGGAGTCTGGGGTCTGTATGATGGCTGGGATGAGGTGTTTTAGGTGCTCTCTGATAGTGTACCCTGGGTGGAGTCTGGGGTCTGTATGATGGCTGGGATGAGGTGTTTTAGGTGCTCTCTGATAGTGTACCCTGGGTGGAGCCTGGGGTCTGTATGATGGCGAGGATGAGGTGTTTCAGGTGCTCTCCGATAGTGTACCCTGGGTGGAGTCTGGGGTCTGTATGATGGCGAGGATGAGGTGTTTTAGGTGCTCTCTGATAGTGAACCCTGGGGTCTGTATGATGGCTGGGATGAGCTGTTTTAGGTGCTCTCCGATAGTGTACCCTGGGCGGAGTCTGGGGTCTGTAGGATGGCGAGGATGAGGTGTTTCAGGTGCTCTCCGATAGTGTGCCCTGGGTGGAGCCTGGGGTCTGTATGATGGCGAGGGTGAGGTGTTTTAGGTGCTCTCTGATAGTGTACCCTGGGGTCTGTATGATGGCTGGGATGAGGTGTTTTAGGTGCTCTCCGATAGTGTACCCTGGGCGGAGTCTGGGGTCTGTAGGATGGCGAGGATGAGGTGTTTCAGGTGCTCTCCGATAGTGTGCCCTGGGTGGAGCCAGGGGTCTGTATGATGGCGAGGATGAGGTGTTTTAGGTGCTCTCTGATAGTGTACCCTGGGTGGAGCCTGGGGTCTGTATGATGGCTAGGGTGAGGTGTTTTAGGTGCTCTCTGATAGTGTGCCCTGGTTGGAGTCTGGGGTCTGTATGATGGCTGGGATGAGGTGTTTTAGGTGCTCTCTGATAGTGTACCCTGGGTGGAGCCTGGGGTCTGTATGATGGCGAGGATGAGGTGTTTCAGGTGCTCTCCGATAGTGTACCCTGGGCGGAGTCTGGGGTCTGTATGATGGCTGGGATGAGGTGTTTTAGGTGCTCTCTGATAGTGTACCCTGGGTGGAGCCTGGGGTCTGTAGGATGGCTAGGGTGAGGTGTTTCGGGTGCTCTCCGATAGTGTACCCTGGGTGGAGCCTGGGGTCTGTAGGATGGCGAGGATGAGGTGTTTTAGCTGCTCTCCGATAGTGTACCCTGGGTGGAGCCTAGGGTCTGTAGGATGGCGAGGATGAGGTGTTTTAGGTGCTCTCTGATTGTGTACCCTGGGTGGAGCCTGGGGTCTGTATGATGGCTAGGATGAGGTGTTTTAGGTGCTCTCTGATAGTGTACCCTGGGTGGAGCCTGGGGTCTGTATGATGGCTAGGGTGAGGTTTTTTAGGTGCTCTCCGATAGTGTGCCCTGGGTGGAGCCTGGGGTCTGTATGATGGCGAGGATGAGGTGTTTTAGGTGCTCTCCGATAGTGTACCCTGGGCGGAGTCTGGGGTCTGTATGATGGCTGGGATGAGGTGTTTTAGGTGCTCTCTGATAGTGTGCCCTGGGTGGAGCCTGGGGTCTGTATGATGGCTAGGATGAGGTGTTTCAGGTGCTCTCTGATAGTGTACCCTGGGTGGAGCCTGGGGTCTGTAGGATGGCTAGGGTGAGGTGTTTCAGGTGCTCTCCGATAGTGTACCCTGGGTGGAGCCTGGGGTCTGTAGGATGGCGAGGATGAGGTGTTTTAGCTGCTCTCCGATAGTGTACCCTGGGTGGAGCCTGGGGTCTGTAGGATGGCTAGGGTGAGGTGTTTCAGGTGCTCTCTGATAGTGTACCCTGGGTGGAGCCTGGGGTCTGTATGATGGCTAGGGTGAGGTTTTTTAGGTGCTCTCTGATAGTGTACCCTGGGTGGAGCCTGGGGTCTGTAGGATGGCTAGGGTGAGGTGTTTCAGGTGCTCTCCGATAGTGTACCCTGGGTGGAGCCTGGGGTCTGTAGGATGGCTAGGGTGAGGTGTTTCAGGTGCTCTCTGATAGTGTGCCCTGGGTGGAGCCTGGGGTCTGTATGATGGCGAGGATGAGGTGTTTTAGGTGCTCTCTGATAGTGTACCCTGGGTGGAGTCTGGGGTCTGTATGATGGCGAGGATGAGGTGTTTTAGGTGCTCTCTGATAGTGTGCCCTGGGTGGAGCCTGGGGTCTGTATGATGGCTAGGGTGAGGTTTTTTAGGTGCTCTCTGATAGTGTGCCCTGGGTGGAGCCTGGGGTCTGTAGGATGGCGAGGATGAGGTGTTTTAGGTGCTCTCTGATAGTGTACCCTGGGTGGAGTCTGGGGTCTGTATGATGGCTGGGATGAGGTGTTTTAGGTGCTCTCCGATAGTGTACCCTGGGTGGAGTCTGGGGTCTGTATGATGGCGAGGATGAGGTGTTTTAGGTGCTCTCTGATAGTGTACCCTGGGTGGAGCCTGGGGTCTGTATGATGGCGAGGATGAGGTGTTTTAGGTGCTCTCTGATAGTGTACCCTGGGTGGAGTCAGGGGTCTGTATGATGGCGAGGATGAGGTGTTTTAGGTGCTCTCTGATAGTGTGCCCTGGGTGGAGCCTGGGGTCTGTATGATGGCTAGGGTGAGGTGTTTCAGGTGCTCTCCGATAGTGTATCCTGGGTGGAGCCTGGGGTCTGTATGATGGCTAGGATGAGGTGTTTTAGGTGCTCTCCGATAGTGTACCCTGGGTGGAGCCTGGGGTCTGTATGATGGCGAGGATGAGGTGTTTCAGGTGCTCTCCGATAGTGTACCCTGGGTGGAGCCTGGGGTCTGTATGATGGCTAGGGTGAGGTGTTTCAGGTGCTCTCCGATAGTGTACCCTGGGTGGAGCCTGGGGTCTGTATGATGGCTGGGGTGAGGTGTTTTTGGTGCTCTCCGATAGTGTACCCTGGGTGGAGTCTGGGGTCTGTATGATGGCTAGGGTGAGGTGTTTTAGGTGCTCTCTGATAGTGTACCCTGGGTGGAGTCTGGGGTCTGTATGATGGCTAGGGTGAGGTGTTTCAGGTGCTCTCCGATAGTGTACCCTGGGTGGAGCCTGGGGTCTGTATGATGGCTAGGGTGAGGTGTTTTTGGTGCTCTCCGATAGTGTACCCTGGGCGGAGTCTGGGGTCTGTATGATGGCTGGGATGAGGTTTTTTAGGTGCTCTCTGATAGTGTACCCTGGGTGGAGCCTGGGGTCTGTATGATGGCTAGGGTGAGGTTTTTTAGGTGCTCTCTGATAGTGTACCCTGGGTGGAGCCTGGGGTCTGTATGATGGCTAGGGTGAGGTTTTTTAGGTGCTCTCTGATAGTGTGCCCTGGGTGGAGCCTGGGGTCTGTATGATGGCGAGGATGAGGTGTTTCAGGTGCTCTCCGATAGTGTGCCCTGGGTGGAGCCTGGGGTCTGTATGATGGCTAGGATGAGGTGTTTCAGGTGCTCTCTGATAGTGTACCCTGGGTGGAGCCTGGGGTCTGTAGGATGGCTAGGGTGAGGTGTTTCAGGTGCTCTCCGATAGTGTACCCTGGGTGGAGCCTGGGGTCTGTATGATGGCTAGGGTGAGGTGTTTTTGGTGCTCTCCGATAGTGTACCCTGGGTGGAGTCTGGGGTCTGTATGATGGCTAGGGTGAGGTGTTTTAGGTGCTCTCCGATAGTGTACCCTGGGTGGAGCCTGGGGTCTGTATGATGGCTGGGATGAGGTGTTTCAGGTGCTCTCTGATAGTGTACCCTGGGTGGAGCCTGGGGTCTGTAGGATGGCTAGGGTGAGGTGTTTCAGGTGCTCTCCGATAGTGTACCCTGGGTGGAGCCTGGGGTCTGTATGATGGCTAGGGTGAGGTGTTTTAGGTGCTCTCTGATAGTGTGCCCTGGTTGGAGCCTGGGGTCTGTAGGATGGCGAGGATGAGGTGTTTTAGGTGCTCTCCGATAGTGTACCCTGGGTGGAGTCTGGGGTCTGTATGATGGCTAGGGTGAGGTGTTTTAGGTGCTCTCTGATAGTGTACCCTGGGTGGAGTCTGGGGTCTGTATGATGGCTAGGGTGAGATGTTTCAGGTGCTCTCCGATAGTGTACCCTGGGTGGAGCCTGGGGTCTGTATGATGGCTAGGGTGAGGTGTTTCAGGTGCTCTCCGATAGTGTACCCTGGGTGGAGCCTGGGGTCTGTATGATGGCTGGGATGAGGTGTTTCAGGTGCTCTCCGATAGTGTGCCCTGGGTGGAGCCTGGGGTCTGTATGATGGCGAGGGTGAGGTGTTTTTGGTGCTCTCCGATAGTGTACCCTGGGCGGAGTCTGGGGTCTGTATGATGGCTGGGATGAGGTGTTTCAGGTGCTCTCCGATAGTGTACCCTGGGTGGAGCCTGGGGTCTGTATGATGGCTAGGGTGAGGTGTTTTAGGTGCTCTCTGATAGTGTACCCTGGGTGGAGCCTGGGGTCTGTAGGATGGCGAGGATGAGGTGTTTTAGGTGCTCTCCGATAGTGTACCCTGGGTGGAGCCTGGGGTCTGTATGATGGCTAGGGTGAGGTGTTTTAGGTGCTCTCTGATAGTGTGCCCTGGTTGGAGCCTGGGGTCTGTATGATGGCTAGGGTGAGGTGTTTTAGGTGCTCTCTGATAGTGTACCCTGGGTGGAGCCTGGGGTCTGTATGATGGCTAGGGTGAGGTGTTTTAGGTGCTCTCTGATAGTGTATCCTGGTTGGAGTCTGGGGTCTGTATGATGGCTAGGGTGAGGTGTTTTTGGTGCTCTCTGATAGTGTGCCCTGGGTGGAGTCTGGGGTCTGTATGATAGCGAGGATGAGGTGTTTTAGGTGCTCTCCGATAGTGTACCCTGGTTGGAGTCTGGGGTCTGTATGATGGCTAGGGTGAGGTGTTTTTGGTGCTCTCTGATAGTGTGCCCTGGGTGGAGTCTGGGGTCTGTATGATGGCGAGGATGAGGTGTTTTAGGTGCTCTCTGATAGTGTGCCCTGGGTGGAGCATGGGGTCTGTATGACGGCTAGGATGAGGTGTTTTAGGTGCTCTCCGATAGTGTATCCTGGGTGGAGCCTGGGGTCTGTATGATGGCTAGGATGAGGTGTTTTAGGTGCTCTCCGATAGTGTACCCTGGGTGGAGCCTGGGGTCTGTATGATGGCGAGGATGAGGTGTTTCAGGTGCTCTCCGATAGTGTACCCTGGGTGGAGTCTGGGGTCTGTATGATGGCGAGGATGAGGTGTTTTAGGTGCTCTCCGATAGTGTACCCTGGGTGGAGCCTGGGGTCTGTAGGATGGCTAGGATGAGGTGTTTTAGGTGCTCTCTGATAGTGTGCCCTGGGTGGAGCCTGGGGTCTGTATGACGGCTAGGATGAGGTGTTTTAGGTGCTCTCCGATAGTGTGCCCTGGGTGGAGCCTGGGGTCTGTATGATGGCGAGGATGAGGTGTTTTAGGTGCTCTCTGATAGTGTGCCCTGGGTGGAGCCTGGGGTCTGTATGATGGCTAGGGTGAGGTTTTTTAGGTGCTCTCTGATAGTGTGCCCTGGGTGGAGCCTGGGGTCTGTATGATGGCTGGGATGAGGTGTTTCAGGTGCTCTCTGATAGTGTACCCTGGGTGGAGCCTGGGGTCTGTATGATGGCGAGGATGAGGTGTTTTAGGTGCTCTCCGATAGTGTACCCTGGGTGGAGCCTGGGGTCTGTAGGATGGCTAGGGTGAGGTGTTTCAGGTGCTCTCCGATAGTGTACCCTGGGTGGAGCCTGGGGTCTGTATGATGGCTAGGGTGAGGTGTTTTTGGTGCTCTCCGATAGTGTACCCTGGGTGGAGCCTGGGGTCTGTATGATGGCTAGGGTGAGGTGTTTCAGGTGCTCTCTGATAGTGTACCCTGGGTGGAGCCTGGGGTCTGTATGATGGCTAGGGTGAGGTGTTTTAGGTGCTCTCCGATAGTGTACCCTGGGTGGAGCCTGGGGTCTGTAGGATGGCGAGGATGAGGTGTTTTAGGTGCTCTCCGATAGTGTACCCTGGGTGGAGCCTGGGGTCTGTATGATGGCTGGGATGAGGTGTTTTAGCTGCTCTCTGATAGTGTACCCTGGGTGGAGCCTGGGGTCTGTAGGATGGCTAGGGTGAGGTGTTTTAGGTGCTCTCCGATAGTGTGCCCTGGGTGGAGCCCGGGGTCTGTATGATGCCTAGGATGAGGTGTTTTAGGTGCTCTCCGATAGTGTACCCTGGGTGGAGCCTGGGGTCTGTATGATGGCTAGGGTGAGGTGTTTTAGGTGCTCTCCGATAGTGTGCCCTGGGTGGAGCCTGGGGTCTGTATGATGGCTGGGATGAGGTGTTTTTGGTGTTCTCCGATAGTCTACCCTGGGCGGAGTCTGGGGTCTGTATGATGGCTGGGATGAGGTTTTTTAGGTGCTCTCTGATAGTGTGCCCTGGGTGGAGCCTGGGGTCTGTATGATGGCGAGGATGAGGTGTTTTTGGTGCTCTCTGATAGTGTACCCTGGGTGGAGCCTGGGGTCTGTATGATGGCTAGGGTGAGGTGTTTCAGGTGCTCTCTGATAGTGTACCCTGGGTGGAGCCTGGGGTCTGTAGGATGGCTAGGGTGAGGTGTTTCAGGTGCTCTCCGATAGTGTACCCTGGGTGGAGCCTGGGGTCTGTATGATGGCTAGGGTGAGGTGTTTTTGGTGCTCTCCGATAGTGTACCCTGGGTGGAGTCTGGGGTCTGTATGATGGCGAGGATGAGGTGTTTTAGGTGCTCTCTGATAGTGTACCCTGGGTGGAGCCTGGGGTCTGTAGGATGGCGAGGATGAGGTGTTTTAGGTGCTCTCTGATAGTGTACCCTGGGCGGAGTCTGGGGTCTGTATGATGGCGAGGATGAGGTGTTTTAGGTGCTCTCCGATAGTGTACCCTGGGCGGAGTCTGGGGTCTGTATGATGGCTGGGATGAGGTGTTTTAGGTGCTCTCTGATAGTGTACCCTGGGTGGAGCCTGGGGTCTGTATGATGGCTAGGGTGAGGTTTTTTAGGTGCTCTCTGATAGTGTACCCTGGGTGGAGCCTGGGGTCTGTAGGATGGCTAGGGTGAGGTGTTTCAGGTGCTCTCCGATAGTGTACCCTGGGTGGAGTCTGGGGTCTGTATGATGGCTGGGATGAGGTGTTTTAGGTGCTCTCTGATAGTGTACCCTGGGCGGAGTCTGGAGTCTGTATGATGGCTGGGATGAGGTTTTTTAGGTGCTCTCTGATAGTGTACCCTGGGTGGAGCCTGGGGTCTGTATGATGGCTAGGGTGAGGTTTTTTAGGTGCTCTCTGATAGTGTGCCCTGGGTGGAGCCTGGGGTCTGTAGGATGGCTAGGGTGAGGTGTTTCAGGTGCTCTCCGATAGTGTACCCTGGGTGGAGCCTGGGGTCTGTATGATGGCTAGGGTGAGGTGTTTTAGGTGCTCTCTGATAGTGTACCCTGGGTGGAGCCTGGGGTCTGTATGATGGCTAGGGTGAGGTGTTTTTGGTGCTCTCCGATAGTGTACCCTGGGTGGAGTCTGGGGTCTGTATGATGGCGAGGGTGAGGTGTTTTAGGTGCTCTCTGATAGTGTACCCTGGGTGGAGCCTGGGGTCTGGATGATGGCTAGGGTGAGGTGTTTTTGGTGTTCTCCGATAGTCTACCCTGGGCGGAGTCTGGGGTCTGTATGATGGCTGGGATGAGGTTTTTTAGGTGCTCTCTGATAGTGTGCCCTGGGTGGAGCCTGGGGTCTGTATGATGGCGAGGATGAGGTGTTTCAGGTGCTCTCTGATAGTGTACCCTGGGTGGAGCCTGGGGTCTGGATGATGGCTAGGGTGAGGTGTTTTTGGTGTTCTCCGATAGTCTACCCTGGGCGGAGTCTGGGGTCTGTATGATGGCTGGGATGAGGTTTTTTAGGTGCGCTCTGATAGTGTGCCCTGGGTGGAGCCTGGGGTCTGTATGATGGCGAGGATGAGGTGTTTCAGGTGCTCTCTGATAGTGTACCCTGGGTGGAGCCTGGGGTCTGTAGGATGGCGAGGATGAGGTGTTTTAGGTGCTCTCTGATAGTGTACCCTGGGTGGAGCCTGGGGTCTGTATGATGGCTAGGATGAGGTGTTTTAGGTGCTCTCTGATAGTGTACCCTGGGTGGAGCCTGGGGTCTGTATGATGGCTAGGATGAGGTGTTTTAGGTGCTCTCTGATAGTGTACCCTGGGTGGAGCCTGGGGTCTGTATGATGGCGAGGATGAGGTGTTTTAGGTGCTCTCCGATAGTGTACCCTGGGTGGAGCCTGGGGTCTGTATGATGGCGAGGATGAGGTGTTTTAGGTGCTCTCTGATAGTGTGCCCTGGGTGGAGCCTGGGGTCTGTATGATGGCGAGGATGAGGTGTTTCAGGTGCTCTCCGATAGTGTACCCTGGGTGGAGCCTGGGGTCTGTATGATGGCTAGGATGAGGTGTTTCAGTTGCTCTCCGATAGTGTACCCTGGGTGGAGCCTGGGGTCTGTATGATGGCGAGGATGAGGTGTTTCAGGTGCTCTCTGATAGTGTGCCCTGGGTGGAGTCTGGGGTCTGTATGATGGCGAGGATGAGGTGTTTTAGGTGCTCTCTGATAGTGTGCCCTGGGTGGAGCCTGGGGTCTGTATGATGGCGAGGATGAGGTGTTTTAGGTGCTCTCTGATAGTGTACCCTGGGTGGAGCCTGGGGTCTGTATGATGGCGAGGATGAGGTGTTTTAGGTGCTCTCTGATAGTGTGCCCTGGGTGGAGCCTGGGGTCTGTATGATGGCTGGGATGAGGTGTTTTAGGTGCTCTCTGATAGTGTACCCTGGGCGGAGTCTGGGGTCTGTATGATGGCGAGGATGAGGTGTTTTAGGTGCTCTCTGATAGTGTACCCTGGGTGGAGCCTGGGGTCTGTAGGATGGCGAGGATGAGGTGTTTTAGGTGCTCTCTGATAGTGTACCCTGGGTGGAGTCTGGGGTCTGTATGATGGCTGGGATGAGGTGTTTTAGGTGCTCTCTGATAGTGTACCCTGGGTGGAGTCTGGGGTCTGTATGATGGCTGGGATGAGGTGTTTTAGGTGCTCTCTGATAGTGTACCCTGGGTGGAGCCTGGGGTCTGTATGATGGCGAGGATGAGGTGTTTCAGGTGCTCTCCGATAGTGTACCCTGGGTGGAGCCTGGGGTCTGTAGGATGGCGAGGATGAGGTGTTTTAGGTGCTCTCCGATAGTGTACCCTGGGTGGAGTCTGGGGTCTGTATGATGGCGAGGATGAGGTGTTTTAGGTGCTCTCTGATAGTGTACCCTGGGTGGAGCCTGGGGTCTGTATGATGGCTGGGATGAGGTGTTTTAGGTGCTCTCTGATAGTGTACCCTGGGTGGAGCCTGGGGTCTGTATGATGGCGAGGATGCGGTGTTTTAGGTGCTCTCTGATAGTGTACCCTGGGTGGAGCCTGGGGTCTGTATGATGGCTAGGGTGAGGTGTTTCAGGTGCTCTCTGATAGTGTACCCTGGGTGGAGCCTGGGGTCTGTATGATGGCGAGGATGAGGTGTTTCAGGTGCTCTCTGCCAGTGTGCCCTGGGCGGAGTCTGGGGTCTGTATGATGGCGAGGATGAGGTGTTTTAGGTGCTCTCCGATAGTGTGCCCTGGGTGGAGCCTGGGGTCTGTAGGATGGCGAGGATGAGGTGTTTCAGGTGCTCTCCGATAGTGTGCCCTGGGTGGAGCCTGGGGTCTGTATGATGGCTGGGATGAGGTGTTTTAGGTGCTCTCCGATAGTGTACCCTGGGTGGAGCCTGGGGTCTGTATGATGGCGAGGATGAGGTGTTTCAGGTGCTCTCTGATAGTGTACCCTGGGTGGAGCCTGGGGTCTGTATGATGGCGAGGGTGAGGTGTTTTTGGTGCTCTCTGATAGTGTACCCTGGGGTCTGTATGATGGCTGGGATGAGGTGTTTTAGGTGCTCTCCGATAGTGTACCCTGGGCGGAGTCTGGGGTCTGTAGGATGGCGAGGATGAGGTGTTTCAGGTGCTCTCCGATAGTGTGCCCTGGGTGGAGCCTGGGGTCTGTATGATGGCGAGGATGAGGTGTTTTAGGTGCTCTCTGATAGTGTACCCTGGGTGGAGCCTGGGGTCTGTATGATGGCTAGGGTGAGGTGTTTTAGGTGCTCTCTGATAGTGTGCCCTGGTTGGAGTCTGGGGTCTGTATGATGGCTGGGATGAGGTGTTTTAGGTGCTCTCTGATAGTGTACCCTGGGCGGAGTCTGGGGTCTGTATGATGGCTGGGATGAGGTGTTTTAGGTGCTCTCTGATAGTGTACCCTGGGTGGAGCCTGGGGTCTGTAGGATGGCTAGGGTGAGGTGTTTCGGGTGCTCTCCGATAGTGTACCCTGGGTGGAGCCTGGGGTCTGTAGGATGGCGAGGATGAGGTGTTTTAGCTGCTCTCCGATAGTGTACCCTGGGTGGAGCCTAGGGTCTGTAGGATGGCGAGGATGAGGTGTTTTAGGTGCTCTCTGATTGTGTACCCTGGGTGGAGCCTGGGGTCTGTATGATGGCTAGGATGAGGTGTTTTAGGTGCTCTCTGATAGTGTACCCTGGGTGGAGCCTGGGGTCTGTATGATGGCTAGGGTGAGGTTTTTTAGGTGCTCTCCGATAGTGTGCCCTGGGTGGAGCCTGGGGTCTGTATGATGGCGAGGATGAGGTGTTTTAGGTGCTCTCCGATAGTGTACCCTGGGCGGAGTCTGGGGTCTGTATGATGGCTGGGATGAGGTGTTTTAGGTGCTCTCTGATAGTGTGCCCTGGGTGGAGCCTGGGGTCTGTATGATGGCTAGGATGAGGTGTTTCAGGTGCTCTCTGATAGTGTACCCTGGGTGGAGCCTGGGGTCTGTAGGATGGCTAGGGTGAGGTGTTTCAGGTGCTCTCCGATAGTGTACCCTGGGTGGAGCCTGGGGTCTGTAGGATGGCGAGGATGAGGTGTTTTAGCTGCTCTCCGATAGTGTACCCTGGGTGGAGCCTGGGGTCTGTAGGATGGCTAGGGTGAGGTGTTTCAGGTGCTCTCTGATAGTGTACCCTGGGTGGAGCCTGGGGTCTGTATGATGGCTAGGGTGAGGTTTTTTAGGTGCTCTCTGATAGTGTACCCTGGGTGGAGCCTGGGGTCTGTAGGATGGCTAGGGTGAGGTGTTTCAGGTGCTCTCCGATAGTGTACCCTGGGTGGAGTCTGGGGTCTGTATGATGGCTGGGATGAGGTGTTTTAGGTGCTCTCTGATAGTGTACCCTGGGTGGAGTCTGGGGTCTGTATGATGGCGAGGATGAGGTGTTTTAGGTGCTCTCTGATAGTGTGCCCTGGGTGGAGCCTGGGGTCTGTATGATGGCTAGGGTGAGGTTTTTTAGGTGCTCTCTGATAGTGTGCCCTGGGTGGAGCCTGGGGTCTGTAGGATGGCGAGGATGAGGTGTTTTAGGTGCTCTCTGATAGTGTACCCTGGGTGGAGTCTGGGGTCTGTATGATGGCTGGGATGAGGTGTTTTAGGTGCTCTCCGATAGTGTACCCTGGGTGGAGTCTGGGGTCTGTATGATGGCGAGGATGAGGTGTTTTAGGTGCTCTCAGATAGTGTACCCTGGGTGGAGCCTGGGGTCTGTATGATGGCGAGGATGAGGTGTTTTAGGTGCTCTCTGATAGTGTACCCTGGGTGGAGTCAGGGGTCTGTATGATGGCGAGGATGAGGTGTTTTAGGTGCTCTCTGATAGTGTGCCCTGGGTGGAGCCTGGGGTCTGTATGATGGCTAGGGTGAGGTGTTTCAGGTGCTCTCCGATAGTGTATCCTGGGTGGAGCCTGGGGTCTGTATGATGGCTAGGATGAGGTGTTTTAGGTGCTCTCCGATAGTGTACCCTGGGTGGAGCCTGGGGTCTGTATGATGGCGAGGATGAGGTGTTTCAGGTGCTCTCCGATAGTGTACCCTGGGTGGAGCCTGGGGTCTGTATGATGGCTAGGGTGAGGTGTTTCAGGTGCTCTCCGATAGTGTACCCTGGGTGGAGCCTGGGGTCTGTATGATGGCTGGGGTGAGGTGTTTTTGGTGCTCTCCGATAGTGTACCCTGGGTGGAGTCTGGGGTCTGTATGATGGCTAGGGTGAGGTGTTTTAGGTGCTCTCTGATAGTGTACCCTGGGTGGAGTCTGGGGTCTGTATGATGGCTAGGGTGAGGTGTTTCAGGTGCTCTCCGATAGTGTACCCTGGGTGGAGCCTGGGGTCTGTATGATGGCTAGGGTGAGGTGTTTTTGGTGCTCTCCGATAGTGTACCCTGGGCGGAGTCTGGGGTCTGTATGATGGCTGGGATGAGGTTTTTTAGGTGCTCTCTGATAGTGTACCCTGGGTGGAGCCTGGGGTCTGTATGATGGCTAGGGTGAGGTTTTTTAGGTGCTCTCTGATAGTGTGCCCTGGGTGGAGCCTGGGGTCTGTATGATGGCGAGGATGAGGTGTTTCAGGTGCTCTCCGATAGTGTGCCCTGGGTGGAGCCTGGGGTCTGTATGATGGCTAGGATGAGGTGTTTCAGGTGCTCTCTGATAGTGTACCCTGGGTGGAGCCTGGGGTCTGTAGGATGGCTAGGGTGAGGTGTTTCAGGTGCTCTCCGATAGTGTACCCTGGGTGGAGCCTGGGGTCTGTATGATGGCTTGGGTGAGGTGTTTTTGGTGCTCTCCGATAGTGTACCCTGGGTGGAGTCTGGGGTCTGTATGATGGCTAGGGTGAGGTGTTTTAGGTGCTCTCCGATAGTGTACCCTGGGTGGAGCCTGGGGTCTGTATGATGGCTGGGATGAGGTGTTTCAGGTGCTCTCTGATAGTGTACCCTGGGTGGAGCCTGGGGTCTGTAGGATGGCTAGGGTGAGGTGTTTCAGGTGCTCTCCGATAGTGTACCCTGGGTGGAGCCTGGGGTCTGTATGATGGCTAGGGTGAGGTGTTTTAGGTGCTCTCTGATAGTGTGCCCTGGTTGGAGCCTGGGGTCTGTAGGATGGCGAGGATGAGGTGTTTTAGGTGCTCTCCGATAGTGTACCCTGGGTGGAGTCTGGGGTCTGTATGATGGCTAGGGTGAGGTGTTTTAGGTGCTCTCTGATAGTGTACCCTGGGTGGAGTCTGGGGTCTGTATGATGGCTAGGGTGAGATGTTTCAGGTGCTCTCCGATAGTGTACCCTGGGTGGAGCCTGGGGTCTGTATGATGGCTAGGGTGAGGTGTTTCAGGTGCTCTCCGATAGTGTACCCTGGGTGGAGCCTGGGGTCTGTATGATGGCTGGGATGAGGTGTTTCAGGTGCTCTCCGATAGTGTGCCCTGGGTGGAGCCTGGGGTCTGTATGATGGCGAGGGTGAGGTGTTTTTGGTGCTCTCCGATAGTGTACCCTGGGCGGAGTCTGGGGTCTGTATGATGGCTGGGATGAGGTGTTTCAGGTGCTCTCCGATAGTGTACCCTGGGTGGAGCCTGGGGTCTGTATGATGGCTAGGGTGAGGTGTTTTAGGTGCTCTCTGATAGTGTACCCTGGGTGGAGCCTGGGGTCTGTAGGATGGCGAGGATGAGGTGTTTTAGGTGCTCTCCGATAGTGTACCCTGGGTGGAGCCTGGGGTCTGTATGATGGCTAGGGTGAGGTGTTTTAGGTGCTCTCTGATAGTGTGCCCTGGTTGGAGCCTGGGGTCTGTATGATGGCTAGGGTGAGGTGTTTTAGGTGCTCTCTGATAGTGTACCCTGGGTGGAGCCTGGGGTCTGTATGATGGCTAGGGTGAGGTGTTTTAGGTGCTCTCTGATAGTGTATCCTGGTTGGAGTCTGGGGTCTGTATGATGGCTAGGGTGAGGTGTTTTTGGTGCTCTCTGATAGTGTGCCCTGGGTGGAGTCTGGGGTCTGTATGATGGCGAGGATGAGGTGTTTTAGGTGCTCTCCGATAGTGTACCCTGGTTGGAGTCTGGGGTCTGTATGATGGCTAGGGTGAGGTGTTTTTGGTGCTCTCTGATAGTGTGCCCTGGGTGGAGTCTGGGGTCTGTATGATGGCGAGGATGAGGTGTTTTAGGTGCTCTCTGATAGTGTGCCCTGGGTGGAGCCTGGGGTCTCTATGACGGCTAGGATGAGGTGTTTTAGGTGCTCTCCGATAGTGTATCCTGGGTGGAGCCTGGGGTCTGTATGATGGCTAGGATGAGGTGTTTTAGGTGCTCTCCGATAGTGTACCCTGGGTGGAGCCTGGGGTCTGTATGATGGCGAGGATGAGGTGTTTCAGGTGCTCTCCGATAGTGTACCCTGGGTGGAGTCTGGGGTCTGTATGATGGCGAGGATGAGGTGTTTTAGGTGCTCTCCGATAGTGTACCCTGGGTGGAGCCTGGGGTCTGTAGGATGGCTAGGATGAGGTGTTTTAGGTGCTCTCTGATAGTGTGCCCTGGGTGGAGCCTGGGGTCTGTATGACGGCTAGGATGAGGTGTTTTAGGTGCTCTCCGATAGTGTGCCCTGGGTGGAGCCTGGGGTCTGTATGATGGCGAGGATGAGGTGTTTTAGGTGCTCTCTGATAGTGTGCCCTGGGTGGAGCCTGGGGTCTGTATGATGGCTAGGGTGAGGTTTTTTAGGTGCTCTCTGATAGTGTGCCCTGGGTGGAGCCTGGGGTCTGTATGATGGCTGGGATGAGGTGTTTCAGGTGCTCTCTGATAGTGTACCCTGGGTGGAGCCTGGGGTCTGTATGATGGCGAGGATGATGTGTTTTAGGTGCTCTCCGATAGTGTACCCTGGGTGGAGCCTGGGGTCTGTAGGATGGCTAGGGTGAGGTGTTTCAGGTGCTCTCCGATAGTGTACCCTGGGTGGAGCCTGGGGTCTGTATGATGGCTAGGGTGAGGTGTTTTTGGTGCTCTCCGATAGTGTACCCTGGGTGGAGTCTGGGGTCTGTATGATGGCTAGGGTGAGGTGTTTTAGGTGCTCTCCGATAGTGTACCCTGGGTGGAGCCTGGGGTCTGTAGGATGGCGAGGATGAGGTGTTTTAGGTGCTCTCCGATAGTGTACCCTGGGTGGAGCCTGGGGTCTGTATGATGGCTGGGATGAGGTGTTTTAGCTGCTCTCTGATAGTGTACCCTGGGTGGAGCCTGGGGTCTGTAGGATGGCTAGGGTGAGGTGTTTTAGGTGCTCTCCGATAGTGTGCCCTGGGTGGAGCCCGGGGTCTGTATGATGCCTAGGATGAGGTGTTTTAGGTGCTCTCCGATAGTGTACCCTGGGTGGAGCCTGGGGTCTGTATGATGGCTAGGGTGAGGTGTTTTAGGTGCTCTCCGATAGTGTGCCCTGGGTGGAGCCTGGGGTCTGTATGATGGCTGGGATGAGGTGTTTTTGGTGTTCTCCGATAGTCTACCCTGGGCGGAGCCTGGGGTCTGTATGATGGCTGGGATGAGGTGTTTCAGGTGCTCTCTGATAGTGTACCCTGGGTGGAGCCTGGGGTCTGTAGGATGGCTAGGGTGAGGTTTTTTAGGTGCTCTCCGATAGTGTACCCTGGGTGGAGCCTGGGGTCTGTAGGATGGCTAGGGTGAGGTGTTTCAGGTGCTCTCCGATAGTGTACCCTGGGTGGAGCCTGGGGTCTGTATGATGGCTAGGGTGAGGTGTTTTTGGTGCTCTCCGATAGTGTACCCTGGGTGGAGTCTGGGGTCTGTATGATGGCTAGGGTGAGGTGTTTTAGGTGCTCTCCGATAGTGTACCCTGGGTGGAGCCTGGGGTCTGTAGGATGGCGAGGATGAGGTGTTTTAGGTACTCTCCGATAGTGTACCCTGGGTGGAGCCTGGGGTCTGTATGATGGCTGAGATGAGGTGTTTTAGCTGCTCTCTGATAGTGTACCCTGGGTGGAGCCTGGGGTCTGTAGGATGGCTAGGGTGAGGTGTTTTAGGTGCTCTCCGATAGTGTGCCCTGGGTGGAGCCCGGGGTCTGTATGATGCCTAGGATGAGGTGTTTTAGGTGCTCTCCGATAGTGTACCCTGGGTGGAGCCTGGGGTCTGTATGATGGCTAGGGTGAGGTGTTTTAGGTGCTCTCCGATAGTGTGCCCTGGGTGGAGCCTGGGGTCTGTATGATGGCTGGGATGAGGTGTTTTTGGTGCTCTCCGATAGTCTACCCTGGGCGGAGTCTGGGGTCTGTATGATGGCTGGGATGAGGTTTTTTAGGTGCTCTCTGATAGTGTGCCCTGGGTGGAGCCTGGGGTCTGTATGATGGCGAGGATGAGGTGTTTTTGGTGCTCTCTGATAGTGTACCCTGGGTGGAGCCTGGGGTCTGTATGATGGCTAGGGTGAGGTGTTTCAGGTGCTCTCTGATAGTGTACCCTGGGTGGAGCCTGGGGTCTGTAGGATGGCTAGGGTGAGGTGTTTCAGGTGCTCTCCGATAGTGTACCCTGGGTGGAGCCTGGGGTCTGTATGATGGCTAGGGTGAGGTGTTTTTGGTGCTCTCCGATAGTGTACCCTGGGTGGAGTCTGGGGTCTGTATGATGGCGAGGATGAGGTGTTTTAGGTGCTCTCTGATAGTGTACCCTGGGTGGAGCCTGGGGTCTGTAGGATGGCGAGGATGAGGTGTTTTAGGTGCTCTCTGATAGTGTACCCTGGGCGGAGTCTGGGGTCTGTATGATGGCGAGGATGAGGTGTTTTAGGTGCTCTCCGATAGTGTACCCTGGGCGGAGTCTGGGGTCTGTATGATGGCTGGGATGAGGTGTTTTAGGTGCTCTCTGATAGTGTACCCTGGGTGGAGCCTGGGGTCTGTAGGATGGCTAGGGTGAGGTGTTTCAGGTGCTCTCCGATAGTGTACCCTGGGTGGAGTCTGGGGTCTGTATGATGGCTAGGATGAGGTGTTTCAGGTGCTCTCCGATAGTGTACCCTGGGTGGAGCCTGGGGTCTGTATGATGGCGAGGATGAGGTGTTTTAGGTGCTCTCTGATAGTGTACCCTGGGCGGAGTCTGGGGTCTGTATGATGGCTGGGATGAGGTTTTTTAGGTGCTCTCTGATAGTGTACCCTGGGTGGAGCCTGGGGTCTGTATGATGGCTAGGGTGAGGTTTTTTAGGTGCTCTCTGATAGTGTGCCCTGGGTGGAGCCTGGGGTCTGTAGGATGGCTAGGGTGAGGTGTTTCAGGTGCTCTCCGATAGTGTACCCTGGGTGGAGCCTGGGGTCTGTATGATGGCTAGGGTGAGGTGTTTTTGGTGCTCTCCGATAGTGTACCCTGGGTGGAGTCTGGGGTCTGTATGATGGCGAGGGTGAGGTGTTTTAGGTGCTCTCTGATAGTGTACCCTGGGTGGAGCCTGGGGTCTGGATGATGGCTAGGGTGAGGTGTTTTTGGTGTTCTCCGATAGTCTACCCTGGGCGGAGTCTGGGGTCTGTATGATGGCTGGGATGAGGTTTTTTAGGTGCTCTCTGATAGTGTGCCCTGGGTGGAGCCTGGGGTCTGTATGATGGCGAGGATGAGGTGTTTCAGGTGCTCTCTGATAGTGTACCCTGGGTGGAGCCTGGGGTCTGGATGATGGCTAGGGTGAGGTGTTTTTGGTGTTCTCCGATAGTCTACCCTGGGCGGAGTCTGGGGTCTGTATGATGGCTGGGATGAGGTTTTTTAGGTGCTCTCTGATAGTGTGCCCTGGGTGGAGCCTGGGGTCTGTATGATGGCGAGGATGAGGTGTTTTAGGTGCTCTCTGATAGTGTACCCTGGGTGGAGCCTGGGGTCTGTATGATGGCTAGGATGAGGTGTTTTAGGTGCTCTCCGATAGTGTACCCTGGGTGGAGCCTGGGGTCTGTATGATGGCGAGGATGAGGTGTTTTAGGTGCTCTCTGATAGTGTGCCCTGGGTGGAGCCTGGGGTCTGTATGATGGCGAGGATGAGGTGTTTCAGGTGCTCTCCGATAGTGTACCCTGGGTGGAGCCTGGGGTCTGTATGATGGCTAGGATGAGGTGTTTCAGTTGCTCTCCGATAGTGTACCCTGGGTGGAGCCTGGGGTCTGTATGATGGCGAGGATGAGGTGTTTCAGGTGCTCTCTGATAGTGTGCCCTGGGTGGAGTCTGGGGTCTGTATGATGGCGAGGATGAGGTGTTTTAGGTGCTCTCTGATAGTGTGCCCTGGGTGGAGCCTGGGGTCTGTATGATGGCGAGGATGAGGTGTTTTAGGTGCTCTCTGATAGTGTACCCTGGGTGGAGCCTGGGGTCTGTATGATGGCGAGGATGAGGTGTTTTAGGTGCTCTCTGATAGTGTGCCCTGGGTGGAGCCTGGGGTCTGTATGATGGCTGGGATGAGGTGTTTTAGGTGCTCTCTGATAGTGTACCCTGGGCGGAGTCTGGGGTCTGTATGATGGCGAGGATGAGGTGTTTTAGGTGCTCTCTGATAGTGTACCCTGGGTGGAGCCTGGGGTCTGTAGGATGGCGAGGATGAGGTGTTTTAGGTGCTCTCTGATAGTGTACCCTGGGTGGAGTCTGGGGTCTGTATGATGGCTGGGATGAGGTGTTTTAGGTGCTCTCTGATAGTGTACCCTGGGTGGAGTCTGGGGTCTGTATGATGGCTGGGATGAGGTGTTTTAGGTGCTCTCTGATAGTGTACCCTGGGTGGAGCCTGGGGTCTGTATGATGGCGAGGATGAGGTGTTTCAGGTGCTCTCCGATAGTGTACCCTGGGTGGAGCCTGGGGTCTGTAGGATGGCGAGGATGAGGTGTTTTAGGTGCTCTCCGATAGTGTACCCTGGGTGGAGTCTGGGGTCTGTATGATGGCGAGGATGAGGTGTTTTAGGTGCTCTCTGATAGTGTACCCTGGGTGGAGCCTGGGGTCTGTATGATGGCTGGGATGAGGTGTTTTAGGTGCTCTCTGATAGTGTACCCTGGGTGGAGCCTGGGGTCTGTATGATGGCGAGGATGCGGTGTTTTAGGTGCTCTCTGATAGTGTACCCTGGGTGGAGCCTGGGGTCTGTATGATGGCTAGGGTGAGGTGTTTCAGGTGCTCTCTGATAGTGTACCCTGGGTGGAGCCTGGGGTCTGTATGATGGCGAGGATGAGGTGTTTCAGGTGCTCTCTGCCAGTGTGCCCTGGGCGGAGTCTGGGGTCTGTATGATGGCGAGGATGAGGTGTTTTAGGTGCTCTCCGATAGTGTGCCCTGGGTGGAGCCTGGGGTCTGTAGGATGGCGAGGATGAGGTGTTTCAGGTGCTCTCCGATAGTGTGCCCTGGGTGGAGCCTGGGGTCTGTATGATGGCTGGGATGAGGTGTTTTAGGTGCTCTCCGATAGTGTACCCTGGGTGGAGCCTGGGGTCTGTATGATGGCGAGGATGAGGTGTTTCAGGTGCTCTCTGATAGTGTACCCTGGGTGGAGCCTGGGGTCTGTATGATGGCGAGGGTGAGGTGTTTTAGGTGCTCTCTGATAGTGTACCCTGGGGTCTGTATGATGGCTGGGATGAGGTGTTTTAGGTGCTCTCCGATAGTGTACCCTGGGCGGAGTCTGGGGTCTGTAGGATGGCGAGGATGAGGTGTTTCAGGTGCTCTCCGATAGTGTGCCCTGGGTGGAGCCTGGGGTCTGTATGATGGCGAGGATGAGGTGTTTTAGGTGCTCTCTGATAGTGTACCCTGGGTGGAGCCTGGGGTCTGTATGATGGCTAGGGTGAGGTGTTTTAGGTGCTCTCTGATAGTGTGCCCTGGTTGGAGTCTGGGGTCTGTATGATGGCTGGGATGAGGTGTTTTAGGTGCTCTCTGATAGTGTACCCTGGGCGGAGTCTGGGGTCTGTATGATGGCTGGGATGAGGTGTTTTAGGTGCTCTCTGATAGTGTACCCTGGGTGGAGCCTGGGGTCTGTAGGATGGCTAGGGTGAGGTGTTTCGGGTGCTCTCCGATAGTGTACCCTGGGTGGAGCCTGGGGTCTGTAGGATGGCGAGGATGAGGTGTTTTAGCTGCTCTCCGATAGTGTACCCTGGGTGGAGCCTAGGGTCTGTAGGATGGCGAGGATGAGGTGTTTTAGGTGCTCTCTGATTGTGTACCCTGGGTGGAGCCTGGGGTCTGTATGATGGCTAGGATGAGGTGTTTTAGGTGCTCTCTGATAGTGTACCCTGGGTGGAGCCTGGGGTCTGTATGATGGCTAGGGTGAGGTTTTTTAGGTGCTCTCCGATAGTGTGCCCTGGGTGGAGCCTGGGGTCTGTATGATGGCGAGGATGAGGTGTTTTAGGTGCTCTCCGATAGTGTACCCTGGGCGGAGTCTGGGGTCTGTATGATGGCTGGGATGAGGTGTTTTAGGTGCTCTCTGATAGTGTGCCCTGGGTGGAGCCTGGGGTCTGTATGATGGCTAGGATGAGGTGTTTCAGGTGCTCTCTGATAGTGTACCCTGGGTGGAGCCTGGGGTCTGTAGGATGGCTAGGGTGAGGTGTTTCAGGTGCTCTCCGATAGTGTACCCTGGGTGGAGCCTGGGGTCTGTAGGATGGCGAGGATGAGGTGTTTTAGCTGCTCTCCGATAGTGTACCCTGGGTGGAGCCTGGGGTCTGTAGGATGGCTAGGGTGAGGTGTTTCAGGTGCTCTCTGATAGTGTACCCTGGGTGGAGCCTGGGGTCTGTATGATGGCTAGGGTGAGGTTTTTTAGGTGCTCTCTGATAGTGTACCCTGGGTGGAGCCTGGGGTCTGTAGGATGGCTAGGGTGAGGTGTTTCAGGTGCTCTCCGATAGTGTACCCTGGGTGGAGTCTGGGGTCTGTATGATGGCTGGGATGAGGTGTTTTAGGTGCTCTCTGATAGTGTACCCTGGGTGGAGTCTGGGGTCTGTATGATGGCGAGGATGAGGTGTTTTAGGTGCTCTCTGATAGTGTGCCCTGGGTGGAGCCTGGGGTCTGTATGATGGCTAGGGTGAGGTTTTTTAGGTGCTCTCTGATAGTGTGCCCTGGGTGGAGCCTGGGGTCTGTAGGATGGCGAGGATGAGGTGTTTTAGGTGCTCTCTGATAGTGTACCCTGGGTGGAGTCTGGGGTCTGTATGATGGCTGGGATGAGGTGTTTTAGGTGCTCTCCGATAGTGTACCCTGGGTGGAGTCTGGGGTCTGTATGATGGCGAGGATGAGGTGTTTTAGGTGCTCTCTGATAGTGTACCCTGGGTGGAGCCTGGGGTCTGTATGATGGCGAGGATGAGGTGTTTTAGGTGCTCTCTGATAGTGTACCCTGGGTGGAGTCAGGGGTCTGTATGATGGCGAGGATGAGGTGTTTTAGGTGCTCTCTGATAGTGTGCCCTGGGTGGAGCCTGGGGTCTGTATGATGGCTAGGGTGAGGTGTTTCAGGTGCTCTCCGATAGTGTATCCTGGGTGGAGCCTGGGGTCTGTATGATGGCTAGGATGAGGTGTTTTAGGTGCTCTCCGATAGTGTACCCTGGGTGGAGCCTGGGGTCTGTATGATGGCGAGGATGAGGTGTTTCAGGTGCTCTCCGATAGTGTACCCTGGGTGGAGCCTGGGGTCTGTATGATGGCTAGGGTGAGGTGTTTCAGGTGCTCTCCGATAGTGTACCCTGGGTGGAGCCTGGGGTCTGTATGATGGCTGGGGTGAGGTGTTTTTGGTGCTCTCCGATAGTGTACCCTGGGTGGAGTCTGGGGTCTGTATGATGGCTAGGGTGAGGTGTTTTAGGTGCTCTCTGATAGTGTACCCTGGGTGGAGTCTGGGGTCTGTATGATGGCTAGGGTGAGGTGTTTCAGGTGCTCTCCGATAGTGTACCCTGGGTGGAGCCTGGGGTCTGTATGATGGCTAGGGTGAGGTGTTTTTGGTGCTCTCCGATAGTGTACCCTGGGCGGAGTCTGGGGTCTGTATGATGGCTGGGATGAGGTTTTTTAGGTGCTCTCTGATAGTGTACCCTGGGTGGAGCCTGGGGTCTGTATGATGGCTAGGGTGAGGTTTTTTAGGTGCTCTCTGATAGTGTGCCCTGGGTGGAGCCTGGGGTCTGTATGATGGCGAGGATGAGGTGTTTCAGGTGCTCTCCGATAGTGTGCCCTGGGTGGAGCCTGGGGTCTGTATGATGGCTAGGATGAGGTGTTTCAGGTGCTCTCTGATAGTGTACCCTGGGTGGAGCCTGGGGTCTGTAGGATGGCTAGGGTGAGGTGTTTCAGGTGCTCTCCGATAGTGTACCCTGGGTGGAGCCTGGGGTCTGTATGATGGCTTGGGTGAGGTGTTTTTGGTGCTCTCCGATAGTGTACCCTGGGTGGAGTCTGGGGTCTGTATGATGGCTAGGGTGAGGTGTTTTAGGTGCTCTCCGATAGTGTACCCTGGGTGGAGCCTGGGGTCTGTATGATGGCTGGGATGAGGTGTTTCAGGTGCTCTCTGATAGTGTACCCTGGGTGGAGCCTGGGGTCTGTAGGATGGCTAGGGTGAGGTGTTTCAGGTGCTCTCCGATAGTGTACCCTGGGTGGAGCCTGGGGTCTGTATGATGGCTAGGGTGAGGTGTTTTAGGTGCTCTCTGATAGTGTGCCCTGGTTGGAGCCTGGGGTCTGTAGGATGGCGAGGATGAGGTGTTTTAGGTGCTCTCCGATAGTGTACCCTGGGTGGAGTCTGGGGTCTGTATGATGGCTAGGGTGAGGTGTTTTAGGTGCTCTCTGATAGTGTACCCTGGGTGGAGTCTGGGGTCTGTATGATGGCTAGGGTGAGATGTTTCAGGTGCTCTCCGATAGTGTACCCTGGGTGGAGCCTGGGGTCTGTATGATGGCTAGGGTGAGGTGTTTCAGGTGCTCTCCGATAGTGTACCCTGGGTGGAGCCTGGGGTCTGTATGATGGCTGGGATGAGGTGTTTCAGGTGCTCTCCGATAGTGTGCCCTGGGTGGAGCCTGGGGTCTGTATGATGGCGAGGGTGAGGTGTTTTTGGTGCTCTCCGATAGTGTACCCTGGGCGGAGTCTGGGGTCTGTATGATGGCTGGGATGAGGTGTTTCAGGTGCTCTCCGATAGTGTACCCTGGGTGGAGCCTGGGGTCTGTATGATGGCTAGGGTGAGGTGTTTTAGGTGCTCTCTGATAGTGTACCCTGGGTGGAGCCTGGGGTCTGTAGGATGGCGAGGATGAGGTGTTTTAGGTGCTCTCCGATAGTGTACCCTGGGTGGAGCCTGGGGTCTGTATGATGGCTAGGGTGAGGTGTTTTAGGTGCTCTCTGATAGTGTGCCCTGGTTGGAGCCTGGGGTCTGTATGATGGCTAGGGTGAGGTGTTTTAGGTGCTCTCTGATAGTGTACCCTGGGTGGAGCCTGGGGTCTGTATGATGGCTAGGGTGAGGTGTTTTAGGTGCTCTCTGATAGTGTATCCTGGTTGGAGTCTGGGGTCTGTATGATGGCTAGGGTGAGGTGTTTTTGGTGCTCTCTGATAGTGTGCCCTGGGTGGAGTCTGGGGTCTGTATGATGGCGAGGATGAGGTGTTTTAGGTGCTCTCCGATAGTGTACCCTGGTTGGAGTCTGGGGTCTGTATGATGGCTAGGGTGAGGTGTTTTTGGTGCTCTCTGATAGTGTGCCCTGGGTGGAGTCTGGGGTCTGTATGATGGCGAGGATGAGGTGTTTTAGGTGCTCTCTGATAGTGTGCCCTGGGTGGAGCCTGGGGTCTCTATGACGGCTAGGATGAGGTGTTTTAGGTGCTCTCCGATAGTGTATCCTGGGTGGAGCCTGGGGTCTGTATGATGGCTAGGATGAGGTGTTTTAGGTGCTCTCCGATAGTGTACCCTGGGTGGAGCCTGGGGTCTGTATGATGGCGAGGATGAGGTGTTTCAGGTGCTCTCCGATAGTGTACCCTGGGTGGAGTCTGGGGTCTGTATGATGGCGAGGATGAGGTGTTTTAGGTGCTCTCCGATAGTGTACCCTGGGTGGAGCCTGGGGTCTGTAGGATGGCTAGGATGAGGTGTTTTAGGTGCTCTCTGATAGTGTGCCCTGGGTGGAGCCTGGGGTCTGTATGACGGCTAGGATGAGGTGTTTTAGGTGCTCTCCGATAGTGTGCCCTGGGTGGAGCCTGGGGTCTGTATGATGGCGAGGATGAGGTGTTTTAGGTGCTCTCTGATAGTGTGCCCTGGGTGGAGCCTGGGGTCTGTATGATGGCTAGGGTGAGGTTTTTTAGGTGCTCTCTGATAGTGTGCCCTGGGTGGAGCCTGGGGTCTGTATGATGGCTGGGATGAGGTGTTTCAGGTGCTCTCTGATAGTGTACCCTGGGTGGAGCCTGGGGTCTGTATGATGGCGAGGATGAGGTGTTTTAGGTGCTCTCCGATAGTGTACCCTGGGTGGAGCCTGGGGTCTGTAGGATGGCTAGGGTGAGGTGTTTCAGGTGCTCTCCGATAGTGTACCCTGGGTGGAGCCTGGGGTCTGTATGATGGCTAGGGTGAGGTGTTTTTGGTGCTCTCCGATAGTGTACCCTGGGTGGAGTCTGGGGTCTGTATGATGGCTAGGGTGAGGTGTTTTAGGTGCTCTCCGATAGTGTACCCTGGGTGGAGCCTGGGGTCTGTAGGATGGCGAGGATGAGGTGTTTTAGGTGCTCTCCGATAGTGTACCCTGGGTGGAGCCTGGGGTCTGTATGATGGCTGGGATGAGGTGTTTTAGCTGCTCTCTGATAGTGTACCCTGGGTGGAGCCTGGGGTCTGTAGGATGGCTAGGGTGAGGTGTTTTAGGTGCTCTCCGATAGTGTGCCCTGGGTGGAGCCCGGGGTCTGTATGATGCCTAGGATGAGGTGTTTTAGGTGCTCTCCGATAGTGTACCCTGGGTGGAGCCTGGGGTCTGTATGATGGCTAGGGTGAGGTGTTTTAGGTGCTCTCCGATAGTGTGCCCTGGGTGGAGCCTGGGGTCTGTATGATGGCTGGGATGAGGTGTTTTTGGTGTTCTCCGATAGTCTACCCTGGGCGGAGCCTGGGGTCTGTATGATGGCTGGGATGAGGTGTTTCAGGTGCTCTCTGATAGTGTACCCTGGGTGGAGCCTGGGGTCTGTAGGATGGCTAGGGTGAGGTTTTTTAGGTGCTCTCCGATAGTGTACCCTGGGTGGAGCCTGGGGTCTGTAGGATGGCTAGGGTGAGGTGTTTCAGGTGCTCTCCGATAGTGTACCCTGGGTGGATCCTGGGGTCTGTATGATGGCTAGGGTGAGGTGTTTTTGGTGCTCTCCGATAGTGTACCCTGGGTGGAGTCTGGGGTCTGTATGATGGCTAGGGTGAGGTGTTTTAGGTGCTCTCCGATAGTGTACCCTGGGTGGAGCCTGGGGTCTGTAGGATGGCGAGGATGAGGTGTTTTAGGTGCTCTCCGATAGTGTACCCTGGGTGGAGCCTGGGGTCTGTATGATGGCTGGGATGAGGTGTTTTAGCTGCTCTCTGATAGTGTACCCTGGGTGGAGCCTGGGGTCTGTAGGATGGCTAGGGTGAGGTGTTTTAGGTGCTCTCCGATAGTGTGCCCTGGGTGGAGCCCGGGGTCTGTATGATGCCTAGGATGAGGTGTTTTAGGTGCTCTCCGATAGTGTACCCTGGGTGGAGCCTGGGGTCTGTATGATGGCTAGGGTGAGGTGTTTTAGGTGCTCTCCGATAGTGTGCCCTGGGTGGAGCCTGGGGTCTGTATGATGGCTGGGATGAGGTGTTTTTGGTGCTCTCCGATAGTCTACCCTGGGCGGAGTCTGGGGTCTGTATGATGGCTGGGATGAGGTTTTTTAGGTGCTCTCTGATAGTGTGCCCTGGGTGGAGCCTGGGGTCTGTATGATGGCGAGGATGAGGTGTTTTTGGTGCTCTCTGATAGTGTACCCTGGGTGGAGCCTGGGGTCTGTATGATGGCTAGGGTGAGGTGTTTCAGGTGCTCTCTGATAGTGTACCCTGGGTGGAGCCTGGGGTCTGTAGGATGGCTAGGGTGAGGTGTTTCAGGTGCTCTCCGATAGTGTACCCTGGGTGGAGCCTGGGGTCTGTATGATGGCTAGGGTGAGGTGTTTTTGGTGCTCTCCGATAGTGTACCCTGGGTGGAGTCTGGGGTCTGTATGATGGCGAGGATGAGGTGTTTTAGGTGCTCTCTGATAGTGTACCCTGGGTGGAGCCTGGGGTCTGTAGGATGGCGAGGATGAGGTGTTTTAGGTGCTCTCTGATAGTGTACCCTGGGCGGAGTCTGGGGTCTGTATGATGGCGAGGATGAGGTGTTTTAGGTGCTCTCCGATAGTGTACCCTGGGCGGAGTCTGGGGTCTGTATGATGGCTGGGATGAGGTGTTTTAGGTGCTCTCTGATAGTGTACCCTGGGTGGAGCCTGGGGTCTGTAGGATGGCTAGGGTGAGGTGTTTCAGGTGCTCTCCGATAGTGTACCCTGGGTGGAGTCTGGGGTCTGTATGATGGCTAGGATGAGGTGTTTCAGGTGCTCTCCGATAGTGTACCCTGGGTGGAGCCTGGGGTCTGTATGATGGCGAGGATGAGGTGTTTTAGGTGCTCTCTGATAGTGTACCCTGGGCGGAGTCTGGGGTCTGTATGATGGCTGGGATGAGGTTTTTTAGGTGCTCTCTGATAGTGTACCCTGGGTGGAGCCTGGGGTCTGTATGATGGCTAGGGTGAGGTTTTTTAGGTGCTCTCTGATAGTGTGCCCTGGGTGGAGCCTGGGGTCTGTAGGATGGCTAGGGTGAGGTGTTTCAGGTGCTCTCCGATAGTGTACCCTGGGTGGAGCCTGGGGTCTGTATGATGGCTAGGGTGAGGTGTTTTTGGTGCTCTCCGATAGTGTACCCTGGGTGGAGTCTGGGGTCTGTATGATGGCGAGGGTGAGGTGTTTTAGGTGCTCTCTGATAGTGTACCCTGGGTGGAGCCTGGGGTCTGGATGATGGCTAGGGTGAGGTGTTTTTGGTGTTCTCCGATAGTCTACCCTGGGCGGAGTCTGGGGTCTGTATGATGGCTGGGATGAGGTTTTTTAGGTGCTCTCTGATAGTGTGCCCTGGGTGGAGCCTGGGGTCTGTATGATGGCGAGGATGAGGTGTTTCAGGTGCTCTCTGATAGTGTACCCTGGGTGGAGCCTGGGGTCTGGATGATGGCTAGGGTGAGGTGTTTTTGGTGTTCTCCGATAGTCTACCCTGGGCGGAGTCTGGGGTCTGTATGATGGCTGGGATGAGGTTTTTTAGGTGCTCTCTGATAGTGTGCCCTGGGTGGAGCCTGGGGTCTGTATGATGGCGAGGATGAGGTGTTTCAGGTGCTCTCTGATAGTGTACCCTGGGTGGAGCCTGGGGTCTGTAGGATGGCGAGGATGAGGTGTTTTAGGTGCTCTCTGATAGTGTACCCTGGGTGGAGCCTGGGGTCTGTATGATGGCTAGGATGAGGTGTTTTAGGTGCTCTCTGATAGTGTACCCTGGGTGGAGCCTGGGGTCTGTATGATGGCGAGGATGAGGTGTTTTAGGTGCTCTCCGATAGTGTGCCATGGGTGGAGCCTGTGGTCTGTATGATGGCTAGGATGAGGTGTTTTAGGTGCTCTCCGATAGTGTACCCTGGGTGGAGTCTGGGGTCTGTATGATGGCTAGGGTGAGGTGTTTTAGGTGCTCTCTGATAGTGTACCCTGGGTGGAGCCTGGGGTCTGTAGGATGGCGAGGATGAGGTGTTTCAGGTTCTCTCTGATAGTGTACCCTGGGCGGAGCCTGGGGTCTGTATGATGGCGAGGATGAGGTGTTTTAGGTGCTCTCCGATAGTGTACCCTGGGTGGAGCCTGGGGTCTGTATGATGGCGAGGATGAGGTGTTTTCGGTGCTCTCCGATAGTGTACCCTGGGTGGAGCCTGGGGTCTGTATGATGGCGAGGATGAGGTGTTTTAGGTGCTCTCCGATAGTGTACCCTGGGTGGAGCCTGGGGTCTGTATGATGGCGAGGATGAGGTGTTTCAGGTGCTCTCTGATAGTGTACCCTGGGTGGAGCCTGGGGTCTGTAGGATGGCTAGGGTGAGGTGTTTCAGGTGCTCTCCGATAGTGTACCCTGGGTGGAGCCTGGGGTCTGTATGATGGCTAGGGTGAGGTGTTTTTGGTGCTCTCCGATAGTGTACCCTGGGTGGAGTCTGGGGTCTGTATGATGGCTAGGGTGAGGTGTTTTAGGTGCTCTCCGATAGTGTACCCTGGGTGGAGCCTGGGGTCTGTATGATGGCTGGGATGAGGTGTTTCAGGTGCTCTCTGATAGTGTACCCTGGGTGGAGCCTGGGGTCTGTAGGATGGCTAGGGTGAGGTGTTTCAGGTGCTCTCCGATAGTGTACCCTGGGTGGAGCCTGGGGTCTGTATGATGGCTAGGGTGAGGTGTTTTAGGTGCTCTCTGATAGTGTGCCCTGGTTGGAGCCTGGGGTCTGTAGGATGGCGAGGATGAGGTGTTTTAGGTGCTCTCCGATAGTGTACCCTGGGTGGAGTCTGGGGTCTGTATGATGGCTAGGGTGAGGTGTTTTAGGTGCTCTCTGATAGTGTACCCTGGGTGGAGCCTGGGGTCTGTATGATGGCGAGGATGAGGTGTTTTAGGTGCTCTCCGATAGTGTACCCTGGGTGGAGCCTGGGGTCTGTATGATGGCTAGGATGAGGTGTTTTAGGTGCTCTCTGATAGTGTGCCCTGGGTGGAGCCTGGGGTCTGTAGGATGGCGAGGATGAGGTGTTTCAGGTGCTCTCTGATAGTGTGCCCTGGGTGGAGCCTGGGGTCTGTAGGATGGCTAGGATGAGGTGTTTCAGGTGCTCTCTGATAGTGTACCCTGGGTGGAGCCTGGGGTCTGTATGATGGCGAGGATGAGGTGTTTCAGGTGCTCTCTGATAGTGTGCCCTGGGTGGAGCCTGGGGTCTGTATGATGGCTAGGGTGAGGTGTTTTAGGTGCTCTCTGATAGTGTGCCCTGGGTGGAGCCTGGGGTCTGTATGATGGCGAGGATGAGGTGTTTTAGGTGCTCTCTGATAGTGTACCCTGGGCGGAGCCTGGGGTCTGTATGATGGCGAGGATGAGGTGTTTTAGGTGCTCTCTGATAGTGACCCTGGGTGGAGCCTGGGGTCTGTATGATGGCGAGGATGAGGTGTTTTAGGTGCTCTCTGATAGTGTACCCTGGGTGGAGCCTGGGGTCTCTATGATGGCGAGGATGAGGTGTTTTAGGTGCTCTCTGATAGTGTACCCTGGGTGGACCCTGGGGTCTGTATGATGGCGAGGATGAGGTGTTTTAGGTGCTCTCTGATAGTGTGCCCTGGGTGGAGCCTGGGGTCTGTATGATGGCGAGGATGAGGTGTTTTAGGTGCTCTCTGATAGTGTACCCTGGGTGGAGCCTGGGGTCTGTATGATGGCGAGGATGAGGTGTTTTAGGTGCTCTCTGATAGTGTGCCCTGGGCGGAGCCTGGGGTCTGTATGATGGCGAGGATGAGGTGTTTCAGGTGCTCTCTGATAGTGTGCCCTGGGTGGAGCCTGGGGTCTGTATGATGGCGAGGATGAGGTGTTTCAGGTGCTCTCTGATAGTGTACCCTGGGTGGAGCCTGGGGTCTGTATGATGGCTAGGATGAGGTGTTTCAGGTGCTCTCTGATAGTGTACCCTGGGTGGAGCCTGGGGTCTGTAGGATGGCGAGGATGAGGTGTTTTAGGTGCTCTCTGATAGTGTACCCTGGGTGGAGCCTGGGGTCTCTATGATGGCGAGGATGAGGTGTTTCAGGTGCTCTCTGATAGTGTACCCTGGGTGGAGCCTGGGGTCTGTATGATGGCGAGGATGAGGTGTTTCAGGTGCTCTCTGATAGTGTACCCTGGGTGGAGCCTGAGGTCTGTAGGATGGCGAGGATGAGGTGTTTCAGGTGCTCTCTGATAGTGTACCCTGGGTGGAGCCTGGGGTCTGTATGATGGCGAGGGTGAGGTGTTTCAGGTGCTCTCTGATAGTGTGCCCTGGGTGGAGCCTGGGGTCTGTATGATGGCTAGGATGAGGTGTTTTTGGTGCTCTCTGATAGTGTACCCTCGGTGGAGCCTGGGGTCTGTATGATGGCGAGGATGAGGTGTTTCAGGTGCTCTCCGATAGTGTACCCTGGGTGGAGCCTGGGGTCTGTAGGACGGCGAGGATGAGGTGTTTCAGGTGCTCTCTGATAGTGTACCCTGGGTGGAGCCTGGGGTCTGTATGATGGCTGGGGTGAGGTGTTTCAGGTGCTCTCTGATAGTGTACCCTGGGTGGAGCCTGGGGTCTGTATGATGGCGAGGATGAGGTGTTTTAGGTGCTCTCCGATAGTGTGCCCTGGGTGGAGCCTGGGGTCTGTATGATGGCGAGGATGAGGTGTTTTAGGTGCTCTCCGATAGTGTACCCTGGGTGGAGCCTGGGGTCTGTAGATGGCGAGGATGAGGTGTTTCAGGTGCTCTCTGATAGTGTGCCCTGGGTGGAGCCTGGGGTCTGTATGATGGCTAGGATGAGGTGTTTCAGGTGCTCTCTGATAGTGTGCCCTGGGTGGAGCCTGGGGTCTGTAGGATGGCTAGGGTGAGGTGTTTCAGGTGCTCTCTGATAGTGTACCCTGGGTGGAGCCTGGGGTCTGTATGATGGCTAGGATGAGGTGTTTTAGGTGCTCTCCGATAGTGTGCCCTGGGCGGAGCCTGGGGTCTGTATGATGGCTAGGATGAGGTGTTTTTGGTGCTCTCCGATAGTGTGCCCTGGGTGGAGCCTGGGGTCTGTATGATGGCTAGGATGAGGTGTTTTAGGTGCTCTCTGATAGTGTACCCTGGGTGGAGCCTGGGGTCTGTATGATGGCTAGGATGAGGTGTTTTAGGTGCTCTCCGATAGTGTGCCCTGGGCGGAGCCTGGGGTCTGTATGATGGCTAGGATGAGGTGTTTTTGGTGCTCTCCGATAGTGTGCCCTGGGTGGAGCCTGGGGTCTGTATGATGGCTAGGATGAGGTGTTTTAGGTGCTCTCTGATAGTGTACCCTGGGTGGAGCCTGGGGTCTGTATGATGGCGAGGATGAGGTGTTTCAGGTGCTCTCTGATAGTGTGCCCTGGGTGGAGCCTGGGGTCTGTATGATGGCTGGGATGAGGTGTTTTAGGTGCTCTCTGATAGTGTGCCCTGGGTGGAGCCTGGGGTCTGTAGGATGGCGAGGATGAGGTGTTTTAGGTGCTCTCTGATAGTGTGCCCTGGGTGGAGCCTGGGGTCTGTATGATGGCGAGGATGAGGTGTTTTAGGTGCTCTCTGATAGTGTACCCTGGGTGGAGCCTGGGGTCTGTATGATGGCTGGGGTGAGGTGTGTTAGGTGCTCTTTGATAGTGTACCCTGGGTGGAGTCTGGGGTCTGTAGGATGGCGAGGATGAGGTGTTTCAGGTGCTCTCTGATAGTGTACCCTGGGTGGAGCCTGGGGTCTGTATGATGGCGAGGATGAGGTGTTTCAGGTGCTCTCCGATAGTGTACCCTGGGTGGAGTCTGGGGTCTGTAGGATGGCGAGGATGAGGTGTTTTAGGTGCTCTCTGATAGTGTGCCCTGGGCGGAGCCTGGGGTCTGTATGATGGCGAGGATGAGGTGTTTCAGGTGCTCTCCGATAGTGTACCCTGGGTGGAGTCTGGGGTCTGTAGGATGGCGAGGATGAGGTGTTTTAGGTGCTCTCCGATAGTGTGCCCTGGGCGGAGCCTGGGGTCTGTATGATGGCTAGGATGAGGTGTTTTTGGTGCTCTCCGATAGTGTACCCTGGGTGGAGCCTCGGGTCTGTATGATGGCTAGGATGAGGTGTTTTAGGTGCTCTCCGATAGTGTACCCTGGGTGGAGCCTGGGGTCTGTATGATGGCGAGGTTGAGGTGTTTTAGGTGCTCTCTGATAGTGTACCCTGGGTGGAGCCTGGGGTCTGTATGATGGCGAGGATGAGGTGTTTCAGGTGCTCTCTGATAGTGTACCCTGGGTGGAGCCTGGGGTCTGTATGATGGCGAGGATGAGGTGTTTTAGGTGCTCTCTGATAGTGTACCCTGGGTGGAGCCTGGGGTCTGTATGATGGCGAGGATGAGGTGTTTCAGGTGCTCTCCGATAGTGTGCCCTGGGTGGAGCCTGGGGTCTGTATGATGGCGAGGATGAGGTGTTTCAGGTGCTCTCTGATAGTGTGCCCTGGGTGGAGCCTGGGGTCTGTATGATGGCGAGGATGAGGTGTTTCAGGTGCTCTCCGATAGTGTGCCCTGGGTGGAGCCTGGGGTTTGTAGGATGGCGAGGATGAGGTGTTTTAGGTGCTCTCCGATAGTGTACCCTGGGTAGAGCCTGGGGTCTGTATGATGGCTAGGGTGAGGTGTTTTAGGTGCTCTCCGATAGTGTGCCCTGGGTGGAGCCTGGGGTCTGTATGATGGCTAGGATGAGGTGTTTTAGGTGCTCTCTGATAGTGTACCCTGGGTGGAGCCTGGGGTCTGTATGATGGCGAGGATGAGGTGTTTCAGGTCTCTCTGATAGTGTGCCCTGGGTGGAGCCTGGGGTCTGTATGATGGCTGGGATGAGGTGTTTTATGTGCTCTCTGATAGTGTGCCCTGGGTGGAGCCTGGGGTCTGTAGGATGGCGAGGATGAGGTGTTTTAGGTGCTCTCTGATAGTGTGCCCTGGGTGGAGCCTGGGGTCTGTATGATGGCGAGGATGAGGTGTTTTAGGTGCTCTCTGATAGTGTACCCTGGGTGGAGCCTGGGGTCTGTATGATGGCTGGGGTGAGGTGTTTTAGGTGCTCTTTGATAGTGTACCCTGGGTGGAGTCTGGGGTCTGTAGGATGGCGAGGATGAGGTGTTTCAGGTGCTCTCTGATAGTGTACCCTGGGTGGAGCCTGGGGTCTGTATGACGGCTGGGATGAGGTGTTTCAGATGCTCTCTGATAGTGTACCCTGGGTGGAGCCTGGGGTCTGTAGGATGGCGAGGATGAGGTGTTTTAGGTGCTCTCTGATAGTGTACCCTGGGTGGAGCCTGGGGTCTGTAGGATGGCGAGGATGAGGTGTTTTAGGTGCTCTCCGATAGTGTACCCTGGGTGGAGCCTGGGGTCTGTATGACGGCTGGGATGAGGTGTTTCAGATGCTCTCTGATAGTGTACCCTGGGTGGAGCCTGGGGTCTGTAGGATGGCGAGGATGAGGTGTTTTAGGTGCTCTCTGATAGTGTACCCTGGGTGGAGCCTGGGGTCTGTAGGATGGCGAGGATGAGGTGTTTTAGGTGCTCTCCGATAGTGTACCCTGGGTGGAGCCTGGGGTCTGTAGGATGGCTAGGGTGAGGTGTTTTAGGTGCTCTCCGATAGTGTACCCTGGGTGGAGCCTGGGGTCTGTATGATGGCGAGGATGAGGTGTTTTAGGTGCTCTCTGATAGTGTACCCTGGGTGGAGCCTGGGGTCTGTAGGATGGCGAGGATGAGGTGTTTTAGGTGCTCTCTGATAGTATACCCTGGGTGGAGCCTGGGGTCTGTAGGATGGCGAGGATGAGGTGTTTTAGGTGCTCTCCGATAGTGTACCCTGGGTGGAGCCTGGGGTCTGTATGATGGCTAGGATGAGGTGTTTCAGGTGCTCTCTGATAGTGTGCCCTGGGTGGAGCCTGGGGTCTGTATGATGGCTGGGGTGAGGTGTTTTAGGTGCTCTCCGATAGTGTGCCCTGGGTGGAGCCTGGGGTCTGTATGATGGCGAGGATGAGGTGTTTCAGGTGCTCTCTGATAGTGTACCCTGGGTGGAGCCTGGGGTCTGTATGATGGCTAGGGTGAGGTGTTTCAGGTGCTCTCTGATAGTGTGCCCCGGGTGGAGTCTGGGGTCTGTATGATGGCTGGGGTGAGGTGTTTTAGGTGCTCTCTGATAGTGTACCCTGGGTGGAGCCTGGGGTCTGTAGGATGGCGAGGATGAGGTGTTTTAGGTGCTCTCTGATAGTGTACCCTGGGTGGAGCCTGGGGTCTGTAGGATGGCGAGGGTGAGGTGTTTTAGGTGCTCTCCGATAGTGTGCCCTGGGTGGAGCCTGGGGTCTGTATGATGGCGAGGATGAGGTGTTTTAGGTGCTCTCCGATAGTGTACCCTGGGTGGAGCCTGGGGTCTGTAGATGGCGAGGATGAGGTGTTTCAGGTGCTCTCTGATAGTGTGCCCTGGGTGGAGCCTGGGGTCTGTATGATGGCTAGGATGAGGTGTTTCAGGTGCTCTCTGATAGTGTGCCCTGGGTGGAGCCTGGGGTCTGTAGGATGGCTAGGGTGAGGTGTTTCAGGTGCTCTCTGATAGTGTACCCTGGGTGGAGCCTGGGGTCTGTATGATGGCTAGGATGAGGTGTTTTAGGTGCTCTCCGATAGTGTGCCCTGGGCGGAGCCTGGGGTCTGTATGATGGCTAGGATGAGGTGTTTTTGGTGCTCTCCGATAGTGTGCCCTGGGTGGAGCCTGGGGTCTGTATGATGGCTAGGATGAGGTGTTTTAGGTGCTCTCTGATAGTGTACCCTGGGTGGAGCCTGGGGTCTGTATGATGGCTAGGATGAGGTGTTTTAGGTGCTCTCCGATAGTGTGCCCTGGGCGGAGCCTGGGGTCTGTATGATGGCTAGGATGAGGTGTTTTTGGTGCTCTCCGATAGTGTGCCCTGGGTGGAGCCTGGGGTCTGTATGATGGCTAGGATGAGGTGTTTTAGGTGCTCTCTGATAGTGTACCCTGGGTGGAGCCTGGGGTCTGTATGATGGCGAGGATGAGGTGTTTCAGGTGCTCTCTGATAGTGTGCCCTGGGTGGAGCCTGGGGTCTGTATGATGGCTGGGATGAGGTGTTTTAGGTGCTCTCTGATAGTGTGCCCTGGGTGGAGCCTGGGGTCTGTAGGATGGCGAGGATGAGGTGTTTTAGGTGCTCTCTGATAGTGTGCCCTGGGTGGAGCCTGGGGTCTGTATGATGGCGAGGATGAGGTGTTTTAGGTGCTCTCTGATAGTGTACCCTGGGTGGAGCCTGGGGTCTGTATGATGGCTGGGGTGAGGTGTTTTAGGTGCTCTTTGATAGTGTACCCTGGGTGGAGTCTGGGGTCTGTAGGATGGCGAGGATGAGGTGTTTCAGGTGCTCTCTGATAGTGTACCCTGGGTGGAGCCTGGGGTCTGTATGATGGCGAGGATGAGGTGTTTCAGGTGCTCTCCGATAGTGTACCCTGGGTGGAGTCTGGGGTCTGTAGGATGGCGAGGATGAGGTGTTTTAGGTGCTCTCTGATAGTGTGCCCTGGGCGGAGCCTGGGGTCTGTATGATGGCGAGGATGAGGTGTTTCAGGTGCTCTCCGATAGTGTACCCTGGGTGGAGTCTGGGGTCTGTAGGATGGCGAGGATGAGGTGTTTTAGGTGCTCTCCGATAGTGTGCCCTGGGCGGAGCCTGGGGTCTGTATGATGGCTAGGATGAGGTGTTTTTGGTGCTCTCCGATAGTGTACCCTGGGTGGAGCCTCGGGTCTGTATGATGGCTAGGATGAGGTGTTTTAGGTGCTCTCCGATAGTGTACCCTGGGTGGAGCCTGGGGTCTGTATGATGGCGAGGTTGAGGTGTTTTAGGTGCTCTCTGATAGTGTACCCTGGGTGGAGCCTGGGGTCTGTATGATGGCGAGGATGAGGTGTTTCAGGTGCTCTCTGATAGTGTACCCTGGGTGGAGCCTGGGGTCTGTATGATGGCGAGGATGAGGTGTTTTAGGTGCTCTCTGATAGTGTACCCTGGGTGGAGCCTGGGGTCTGTATGATGGCGAGGATGAGGTGTTTCAGGTGCTCTCCGATAGTGTGCCCTGGGTGGAGCCTGGGGTCTGTATGATGGCGAGGATGAGGTGTTTCAGGTGCTCTCTGATAGTGTGCCCTGGGTGGAGCCTGGGGTCTGTATGATGGCGAGGATGAGGTGTTTCAGGTGCTCTCCGATAGTGTGCCCTGGGTGGAGCCTGGGGTTTGTAGGATGGCGAGGATGAGGTGTTTTAGGTGCTCTCCGATAGTGTACCCTGGGTAGAGCCTGGGGTCTGTATGATGGCTAGGGTGAGGTGTTTTAGGTGCTCTCCGATAGTGTGCCCTGGGTGGAGCCTGGGGTCTGTATGATGGCTAGGATGAGGTGTTTTAGGTGCTCTCTGATAGTGTACCCTGGGTGGAGCCTGGGGTCTGTATGATGGCGAGGATGAGGTGTTTCAGGTCTCTCTGATAGTGTGCCCTGGGTGGAGCCTGGGGTCTGTATGATGGCTGGGATGAGGTGTTTTATGTGCTCTCTGATAGTGTGCCCTGGGTGGAGCCTGGGGTCTGTAGGATGGCGAGGATGAGGTGTTTTAGGTGCTCTCTGATAGTGTGCCCTGGGTGGAGCCTGGGGTCTGTATGATGGCGAGGATGAGGTGTTTTAGGTGCTCTCTGATAGTGTACCCTGGGTGGAGCCTGGGGTCTGTATGATGGCTGGGGTGAGGTGTTTTAGGTGCTCTTTGATAGTGTACCCTGGGTGGAGTCTGGGGTCTGTAGGATGGCGAGGATGAGGTGTTTCAGGTGCTCTCTGATAGTGTACCCTGGGTGGAGCCTGGGGTCTGTATGACGGCTGGGATGAGGTGTTTCAGATGCTCTCTGATAGTGTACCCTGGGTGGAGCCTGGGGTCTGTAGGATGGCGAGGATGAGGTGTTTTAGGTGCTCTCTGATAGTGTACCCTGGGTGGAGCCTGGGGTCTGTAGGATGGCGAGGATGAGGTGTTTTAGGTGCTCTCCGATAGTGTACCCTGGGTGGAGCCTGGGGTCTGTATGACGGCTGGGATGAGGTGTTTCAGATGCTCTCTGATAGTGTACCCTGGGTGGAGCCTGGGGTCTGTAGGATGGCGAGGATGAGGTGTTTTAGGTGCTCTCTGATAGTGTACCCTGGGTGGAGCCTGGGGTCTGTAGGATGGCGAGGATGAGGTGTTTTAGGTGCTCTCCGATAGTGTACCCTGGGTGGAGCCTGGGGTCTGTAGGATGGCTAGGGTGAGGTGTTTTAGGTGCTCTCCGATAGTGTACCCTGGGTGGAGCCTGGGGTCTGTATGATGGCGAGGATGAGGTGTTTTAGGTGCTCTCTGATAGTGTACCCTGGGTGGAGCCTGGGGTCTGTAGGATGGCGAGGATGAGGTGTTTTAGGTGCTCTCTGATAGTATACCCTGGGTGGAGCCTGGGGTCTGTAGGATGGCGAGGATGAGGTGTTTTAGGTGCTCTCCGATAGTGTACCCTGGGTGGAGCCTGGGGTCTGTATGATGGCTAGGATGAGGTGTTTCAGGTGCTCTCTGATAGTGTGCCCTGGGTGGAGCCTGGGGTCTGTATGATGGCTGGGGTGAGGTGTTTTAGGTGCTCTCCGATAGTGTGCCCTGGGTGGAGCCTGGGGTCTGTATGATGGCGAGGATGAGGTGTTTCAGGTGCTCTCTGATAGTGTACCCTGGGTGGAGCCTGGGGTCTGTATGATGGCTAGGGTGAGGTGTTTCAGGTGCTCTCTGATAGTGTGCCCCGGGTGGAGTCTGGGGTCTGTATGATGGCTGGGGTGAGGTGTTTTAGGTGCTCTCTGATAGTGTACCCTGGGTGGAGCCTGGGGTCTGTAGGATGGCGAGGATGAGGTGTTTTAGGTGCTCTCTGATAGTGTACCCTGGGTGGAGCCTGGGGTCTGTAGGATGGCGAGGGTGAGGTGTTTTAGGTGCTCTCCGATAGTGTACCCTGGGTGGAGCCTGGGGTCTGTAGGATGGCGAGGATGAGGTGTTTTAGGTGCTCTCTGATAGTGTACCCTGGGTGGAGCCTGGGGTCTGTATGATGGCTAGGATGAGGTGTTTCAGGGGCTCTCTGATAGTGTACCCTGGGTGGAGCCTGGGGTCTGTAGGATGGTGAGGATGAGGTGTTTCAGGTGCTCTCTGATAGTGTACCCTGGGTGGAGTCTGGGGTCTGTATGATGGCGAGGATGAGGTGTTTTTGGTGCTCTCTGATAGTGTAACCTGGGTAGAGCCTGGGGTCTGTATGATGGCGAGGATGAGGTGTTTCAGGTGCTCTCTGATAGTGTACCCTGGGTGGAGCCTGGGGTCTGTATGATGGCGAGGATGAGGTGTTTCAGATGCTCTCTGATAGTGTACCCTGGGTGGAGCCTGGGGTCTGTATGATGGCGAGGATGAGGTGTTTCAGGTGCTCTCTGATAGTGTGCCCTGGGTGGAGTCTGGGGTCTGTATGATGGCTAGGGTGAGGTGTTTTAGGTGCTCTCCGATAGTGTACCCTGGGTGGAGCCTGGGGTCTGTATGATGGCGAGGGTGAGGTGTTTTAGGTGCTCTCCGATAGTGTGCCCTGGGCGGAGCCTGGGGTCTGTATGATGGCGAGGATGAGGTGTTTTAGGTGCTCTCTGATAGTGTACCCTGGGTGGAGCCTGGGGTCTGTATGATGGCGAGGATGAGGTGTTTTAGGTGCTCTCTGATAGTGTACCCTGGGTGGAGCCTGGGGTCTGTATGATGGCTGGGATGAGGTGTTTCAGGTGCTCTCTGATAGTGTGCCCTGGGTGGAGCCTGGGGTCTGTAGGATGGCGAGGATGAGGTGTTTCAGGTGCTCTCTGATAGTGTACCCTGGGTGGAGCCTGAGGTCTGTAGGATGGCGAGGATGAGGTGTTTCAGGTGCTCTCCGATAGTGTACCCTGGGTGGAGCCTGAGGTCTGTAGGATGGCGAGGATGAGGTGTTTCAGGTGCTCTCTGATAGTGTACCCTGGGTGGAGCCTGGGGTCTGTATGATGGCGAGGATGAGGTGTTTTAGGTGCTCTCCGATAGTGTACCCTGGGTGGAGCTTGGGGTCTGTATGATGGCGAGGATGAGGTGTTTCAGGTGCTCTCTGATAGTGTACCCTGGGTGGAGCCTGGGGTCTGTAGGATGGTTGGGATGAGGTGTTTTAGGTGCTCTCTGATAGTGTACCCTGGGTTGAGCCTTGGGTCTGTAGTATGGCGAGGATGAGGTGTTTTAGGTGCTCTCCGATAGTGTACCCTGGGTGGAGCCTGGGGTCTGTATGATGGCGAGGATGAGGTGTTTTAGGTGCTCTCTGATAGTGTACCCTGGGTGGAGTCTGGGGTCTGTAGGATGGCGAGGATGAGGTGTTTCAGATGCTCTCTGATAGTGTACCCTGGGTGGAGTCTGGGGTCTGTAGGATGGCGAGGATGAGGTGTTTCAGGTGCTCTCTGATAGTGTACCCTGGGTGGAGCCTGGGGTCTGTATGACGGCTGGGATGAGGTGTTTCAGATGCTCTCTGATAGTGTACCCTGGGTGGAGCCTGGGGTCTGTAGGATGGCGAGGATGAGGTGTTTTAGGTGCTCTCTGATAGTGTACCCTGGGTGGAGCCTGGGGTCTGTAGGATGGCGAGGATGAGGTGTTTTAGGTGCTCTCCGATAGTGTACCCTGGGTGGAGCCTGGGGTCTGTATGACGGCTGGGATGAGGTGTTTCAGATGCTCTCTGATAGTGTACCCTGGGTGGAGCCTGGGGTCTGTAGGATGGCGAGGATGAGGTGTTTTAGGTGCTCTCTGATAGTGTACCCTGGGTGGAGCCTGGGGTCTGTAGGATGGCGAGGATGAGGTGTTTTAGGTGCTCTCCGATAGTGTACCCTGGGTGGAGCCTGGGGTCTGTAGGATGGCTAGGGTGAGGTGTTTTAGGTGCTCTCCGATAGTGTACCCTGGGTGGAGCCTGGGGTCTGTATGATGGCGAGGATGAGGTGTTTTAGGTGCTCTCTGATAGTGTACCCTGGGTGGAGCCTGGGGTCTGTAGGATGGCGAGGATGAGGTGTTTTAGGTGCTCTCTGATAGTATACCCTGGGTGGAGCCTGGGGTCTGTAGGATGGCGAGGATGAGGTGTTTTAGGTGCTCTCCGATAGTGTACCCTGGGTGGAGCCTGGGGTCTGTATGATGGCTAGGATGAGGTGTTTCAGGTGCTCTCTGATAGTGTGCCCTGGGTGGAGCCTGGGGTCTGTATGATGGCTGGGGTGAGGTGTTTTAGGTGCTCTCCGATAGTGTGCCCTGGGTGGAGCCTGGGGTCTGTATGATGGCGAGGATGAGGTGTTTCAGGTGCTCTCTGATAGTGTACCCTGGGTGGAGCCTGGGGTCTGTATGATGGCTAGGGTGAGGTGTTTCAGGTGCTCTCTGATAGTGTGCCCCGGGTGGAGTCTGGGGTCTGTATGATGGCTGGGGTGAGGTGTTTTAGGTGCTCTCTGATAGTGTACCCTGGGTGGAGCCTGGGGTCTGTAGGATGGCGAGGATGAGGTGTTTTAGGTGCTCTCTGATAGTGTACCCTGGGTGGAGCCTGGGGTCTGTAGGATGGCGAGGGTGAGGTGTTTTAGGTGCTCTCCGATAGTGTACCCTGGGTGGAGCCTGGGGTCTGTAGGATGGCGAGGATGAGGTGTTTTAGGTGCTCTCTGATAGTGTACCCTGGGTGGAGCCTGGGGTCTGTATGATGGCTAGGATGAGGTGTTTCAGGGGCTCTCTGATAGTGTACCCTGGGTGGAGCCTGGGGTCTGTAGGATGGTGAGGATGAGGTGTTTCAGGTGCTCTCTGATAGTGTACCCTGGGTGGAGTCTGGGGTCTGTATGATGGCGAGGATGAGGTGTTTTTGGTGCTCTCTGATAGTGTAACCTGGGTAGAGCCTGGGGTCTGTATGATGGCGAGGATGAGGTGTTTCAGGTGCTCTCTGATAGTGTACCCTGGGTGGAGCCTGGGGTCTGTATGATGGCGAGGATGAGGTGTTTCAGATGCTCTCTGATAGTGTACCCTGGGTGGAGCCTGGGGTCTGTATGATGGCGAGGATGAGGTGTTTCAGGTGCTCTCTGATAGTGTGCCCTGGGTGGAGTCTGGGGTCTGTATGATGGCTAGGGTGAGGTGTTTTAGGTGCTCTCCGATAGTGTACCCTGGGTGGAGCCTGGGGTCTGTATGATGGCGAGGGTGAGGTGTTTTAGGTGCTCTCCGATAGTGTGCCCTGGGCGGAGCCTGGGGTCTGTATGATGGCGAGGATGAGGTGTTTTAGGTGCTCTCTGATAGTGTACCCTGGGTGGAGCCTGGGGTCTGTATGATGGCGAGGATGAGGTGTTTTAGGTGCTCTCTGATAGTGTACCCTGGGTGGAGCCTGGGGTCTGTATGATGGCTGGGATGAGGTGTTTCAGGTGCTCTCTGATAGTGTGCCCTGGGTGGAGCCTGGGGTCTGTAGGATGGCGAGGATGAGGTGTTTCAGGTGCTCTCTGATAGTGTACCCTGGGTGGAGCCTGAGGTCTGTAGGATGGCGAGGATGAGGTGTTTCAGGTGCTCTCCGATAGTGTACCCTGGGTGGAGCCTGAGGTCTGTAGGATGGCGAGGATGAGGTGTTTCAGGTGCTCTCTGATAGTGTACCCTGGGTGGAGCCTGGGGTCTGTATGATGGCGAGGATGAGGTGTTTTAGGTGCTCTCCGATAGTGTACCCTGGGTGGAGCTTGGGGTCTGTATGATGGCGAGGATGAGGTGTTTCAGGTGCTCTCTGATAGTGTACCCTGGGTGGAGCCTGGGGTCTGTAGGATGGTTGGGATGAGGTGTTTTAGGTGCTCTCTGATAGTGTACCCTGGGTTGAGCCTTGGGTCTGTAGTATGGCGAGGATGAGGTGTTTTAGGTGCTCTCCGATAGTGTACCCTGGGTGGAGCCTGGGGTCTGTATGATGGCGAGGATGAGGTGTTTTAGGTGCTCTCTGATAGTGTACCCTGGGTGGAGTCTGGGGTCTGTAGGATGGCGAGGATGAGGTGTTTCAGATGCTCTCTGATAGTGTACCCTGGGTGGAGCCTGGAGTCTGTATGATAACGAGGATGAGGTGTTTTAGGTGCTCTCTGATAGTGTACCCTGGGTTGAGCCTTGGGTCTGTAGTATGGCGAGGATGAGGTGTTTTAGGTGCTCTCTGATAGCGTACCCTGGGTGGAGCCTGGGGTCTGTATGATGGCGAGGATGAGGTGTTTTAGGTGCTCTCCGATAGTGTACCCTGGGTGGAGCCTGGGGTCTGTATGATGTCGAGGATGAGGTGTTTTAGGTGCTCTCCGATAGTGTACCCTGGGTGGAGCCTGGGGTCTGTATGATGGCGAGGATGAGGTGTTTTAGGTGCTCTCTGATAGTGTACCCTGGGTGGAGTCTGGGGTCTGTAGGATGGCGAGGATGAGGTGTTTTAGGTGCTCTCTGATAGTGGGCCCTGGGTGGAGCCTGGGGTCTGTAGGATGGCGAGGATGAGGTGTTTTAGGTGCTCTCTGATAGTGGGCCCTGGGTGGAGCCTGGGGTCTGTATGATAACGAGGATGAGGTGTTTTAGGTGCTCTCTGATAGTGTGCCCTGTGTGGAGCCTGGGGTCTGTATGATGGCGAGGATGAGGTGTTTTAGGTGCTCTCTGATAGTGTACCCTGGGTGGAGCCTGGGGTCTGTAGGATGGCTAGGGTGAGGTGTTTTTGGTGCTCTCTGATAGTGTGCCCTGGGTGGAGCCTGGGGTCTGTAGGATGGCTAGGGTGAGGTGTTTTTGGTGCTCTCTGATAGTGTGCCCTGGGTGGAGCCTGGGGTCTGTATGATGGCTAGGATGAGGTGTTTTAGGTGCTCTCTGATAGTGTACCCTGGGTGGAGCCTGGGGTCTGTATGATGGCTAGGATGAGGTGTTTCAGGTGCTCTCTGATAGTGTACCCTGGGTGGAGCCTGGGGTCTGTATGATGGCTGGGATGAGGTGTTTCAGGTGCTCTCTGATAGTGTGCCCTGGGTGGACCCTGGGGTCTGTATGATGGCTAGGGTGAGGTGTTTCAGGTGCTCTCTGATAGTGTACCCTGGGCGGAGCCTGGGGTCTGTATGATGGCGAGGATGAGGTGTTTTAGGTGCTCTCTGATAGTGTGCCCTGGGTGGAGCCTGGGGTCTGTATGATGGCGAGGATGAGGTGTTTCAGGGGCTCTCTGATAGTGTACCCTGGGTGGAGCCTGGGGTCTGTATGATGGCGAGGATGAGGTGTTTCAGGTGCTCTCTGATAGTGTACCCTGGGTGGAGCCTGGGGTCTGTATGATGGCGAGGGTGAGGTGTTTCAGGTGCTCTCCGATAGTGTGCCCTGGGTGGAGCCTGGGGTCTGTATGATGGCTAGGGTGAGGTGTTTTAGGTGCTCTCTGATAGTGTGCCCTGGGTGGAGCCTGGGGTCTGTATGATGGCGAGGATGAGGTGTTTTAGGTGCTCTCTGATAGTGTACCCTGGGTGGAGCCTGGGGTCTGTATGATGGCGAGGATGAGGTGTTTTAGGTGCTCTCTGATAGTGTACCCTGGGTGGAGCCTGGGGTCTGTAGGATGGCGAGGATGAGGTGTTTCAGGTGCTCTCTGATAGTGTACCCTGGGTGGAGCCTGGGGTCTGTATGATGGCGAGGGTGAGGTGTTTCAGGTGCTCTCTGATAGTGTACCCTGGGTGGAGCCTGGGGTCTGTATGATGGCTGGCGTGAGGTGTTTCAGGTGCTCTCTGATAGTGTACCCTGGGTGGAGCCTGGGGTCTGTATGATGGCGAGGATGAGGTGTTTTAGGTGCTCTCCGATAGTGTGCCCTGGGTGGAGCCTGGGGTCTGTATGATGGCTAGGATGAGGTGTTTTAGGTGCTCTCTGATAGTGTGCCCTGGGCGGAGCCTGGGGTATGTATGATGGCTAGGGTGAGGTGTTTCAGGTGCTCTCTGATAGTGTGCCCTGGGTGGAGCCTGGGGTCTGTAGGATGGCGAGGATGAGGTGTTTTAGGTGCTCTCTGATAGTGTGCCCTGGGTGGAGCCTGGGGTCTGTATGACGGCGAGGATGAGGTGTTTTAGGTGCTCTCTGATAGTGTACCCTGGGTGTAGCCTGGGGTCTGTATGATGGCGAGGATGAGGTGTTTCAGGTGCTCTCTGATAGTGTGCCCTGGGTGGAGCCTGGGGTCTGTATGATGGCGAGGATGAGGTGTTTTAGGTGCTCTCCGATAGTGTGCCCTGGGTGGAGCCTGGGGTCTGTTGGATGGCTAGGGTGAGGTGTTTTAGGTGCTCTCCGATAGTGTGCCCTGGGTGGAGCCTGGGGTCTGTATGATGGCGAGGATGAGGTGTTTTAGGTGCTCTCCGATAGTGTACCCTGGGTGGAGCCTGGGGTCTGTATGATGGCGAGGATGAGGTGTTTTAGGTGCTCTCCGATAGTGTACCCTGGGTGGAGTCTGGGGTCTGTATGATGGCGAGGATGAGGTGTTTTAGGTGCTCTCCGATAGTGTACCCTGGGTGGAGCCTGGGGTCTGTATGATGGCTAGGGTGAGGTGTTTTAGGTGCTCTCTGATAGTGTACCCTGGGTGGAGTCTGGGGTCTGTATGATGGCGAGGATGAGGTGTTTTAGGTGCTCTCCGATAGTGTACCCTGGGTGGAGCCTGGGGTCTGTATGATGGCGAGGATGAGGTGTTTTAGGTGCTCTCTGATAGTGTGCCCTGGGTGGAGCCTGGGGTCTGTATGATGGCTGGGGTGAGGTGTTTTAGGTGCTCTCTGATAGTGTGCCCTGGGTGGAGCCTGGGGTCTGTAGGATGGCGAGGATGAGGTGTTTCAGGTGCTCTCTGATAGTGTACCCTGGGTGGAGCCTGGGTCTGTATGATGGCGAGGGTGAGGTGTTTTAGGTGCTCTCCGATAGTGTACCCTGGGTGGAGCCTGGGGTCTGTATGATAACGAGGATGAGGTGTTTTAGGTGCTCTCCGATAGTGTACCCTGGGTGGAGCCTGGGGTCTGTAGGATGGCGAGGATGAGATGTTTCAGGTGCTCTCTGATAGTGTACCCTGGGTGGAGCCTGGGGTCTGTATGATGGCGGGGATGAGGTGTTTCAGGTGCTCTCTGATAGTGTACCCTGGGTGGAGCCTGGGGTCTGTATGATGGCGAGGATGAGGTGTTTCAGGTGCTCTCCGATAGTGTGCCCTGGGTGGAGCCTGGGGTCTGTATGATGGCGGGGATGAGGTGTTTCAGGTGCTCTCTGATAGTGTACCCTGGGTGGAGCCTGGGGTCTGTATGATGGCGAGGATGAGGTGTTTCAGGTGCTCTCTGATAGTGTACCCTGGGTGGAGCCTGGGGTCTGTATGATGGCGAGGATGAGGTGTTTTAGGTGCTCTCCGATAGTGTGCCCTGGGTGGAGCCTGGGGTCTGTATGATGGCGAGGATGAGGTGTTTCAGATGCTCTCTGATAGTGTACCCTGGGTGGAGCCTGGGGTCTGTATGATGGCGAGGATGAGGTGTTTTAGGTGCTCTCCGATAGTGTGCCCTGGGTGGAGCCTGGGGTCTGTATGATAACGAGGATGAGGTGTTTTAGGTGCTCTCTGATAGTGTACCCTGGGTGGAGCCTGGGGTCTGTATGATGGCGAGGATGAGGTGTTTCAGGTGCTCTCTGATAGTGTACCCTGGGTAGAGCCTGGGGTCTGTATGATGGCGAGGATGAGGTGTTTTAGGTGCTCTCTGATAGTGTACCCTGGGTGGAGTCTGGGGTCTGTATGATGGCGACGATGAGATGTTTCAGGTGCTCTCCGATAGTGTGCCCTGGGTGGAGCCTGGGGTCTGTATGATGGCTAGGATGAGGTGTTTTAGGTGCTCTCTGATAGTGTGCCCTGGGCGGAGCCTGGGGTCTGTATGATGGCTAGGATGAGGTGTTTCAGGGGCTCTCTGATAGTGTACCCTGGGTGGAGCCTGGGGTCTGTAGGATGGCGAGGATGAGGTGTTTTAGGTGCTCTCCGATAGTGTACCCTGGGTGGAGCCTGGGTCTGTATGATGGCGAGGATGAGGTGTTTTAGGTGCTCTCCGATAGTGTACCCTGGGTAGAGCCTGGGGTCTGTATGATGGCTAGGGTGAGGTGTTTCAGGTGCTCTCCGATAGTGTACCCTGGGTGGAGCCTGGGGTCTGTATGATGGCGAGGATGAGGTGTTTTAGGTGCTCTCCGATAGTGTGCCCTGGGTGGAGCCTGGGGTCTGTATGATGGCTAGGGTGAGGTGTTTTAGGTGCTCTCTGATAGTGTACCCTGGGTGGAGTCTGGGGTCTGTAGGATGGCGAGGATGAGGTGTTTCAGGTGCTCTCTGATAGTGTGCCCTGGGTGGAGCCTGGGGTCTGTATGATGGCGAGGATGAGGTGTTTCAGGTGCTCTCTGATAGTGTGCCCTGGGTGGAGCCTGGGGTCTGTATGATAACGAGGATGAGGTGTTTCAGGTGCTCTCTGATAGTGTACCCTGGGTGGAGCCTGGGGTCTGTATGATGGCTAGGATGAGGTGTTTCAGGTGCTCTCTGATAGTGTACCCTGGGTGGAGCCTGGGGTCTGTATGATGGCTAGGATGAGGTGTTTCAGGTGCTCTCTGATAGTGTGCCCTGGGTGGAGCCTGGGGTCTGTATGATAACGAGGATGAGGTGTTTCAGGTGCTCTCTGATAGTGTACCCTGGGTGGAGTCTGGGGTCTGTATGATGGCTAGGGTGAGGTGTTTTTGGTGCTCTCTGATAGTGTACCCTGGGCGGAGCCTGGGGTCTGTATGATGGCGAGGATGAGGTGTTTTAGGTGCTCTCTGATAGTGTACCCTGGGTGGAGCCTGGGGTCTGTATGATGGCGAGGATGAGGTGTTTTAGGTGCTCTCCGATAGTGTGCCCTGGGTGGAGCCTGGGGTCTGGATGATGCCGAGGATGAGGTGTTTTAGGTGCTCTCTGATAGTGTGCCCTGGGTGGAGTCTGGGGTCTGTAGGATGGCGAGGATGAGGTGCTTTAGGTGCTCTCTGATAGTGTGCCCTGGGTGGAGCCTGGGGTCTGGATGATGCCGAGGATGAGGTGTTTTGGTGCTCTCTGATAGTGTGCCCTGGGTGGAGTCTGGGGTCTGTAGGATGGCGAGGATGAGGTGTTTTAGGTGCTCTCTGATAGTGTGCCCTGGGTGGAGTCTGGGGTCTGTAGGATGGCGAGGATGAGGTGTTTTAGGTGCTCTCCGATAGTGTGCCCTGGGTGCAGCCTGGGGTCTGTAGGATGGCGAGGATGAGGTGTTTCAGGTGCTCTCCGATAGTGTGCCCTGGGTGGAGCCTGGGGTCTGTATGATGGCGAGGATGAGGTGTTTCAGGTGCTCTCTGATAGTGTACCCTGGGTGGAGCCTGGGGTCTGTATGATGGCGAGGATGAGGTGTTTTAGGTGCTCTCTGATAGTGTACCCTGGGTGGAGCCTGGGGTCTGTATGATGGCGAGGATGAGGTGTTTCAGGTGCTCTCTGATAGTGTACCCTGGGTTGAGCCTTGGGTCTGTAGTATGGCGAGGATGAGGTGTTTTAGGTGCTCTCCGATAGTGTGCCCTGGGTGGAGCCTGGGGTCTGTATGATGGCGAGGATGAGGTGTTTCAGGTGCTCTCCGATAGTGTGCCCTGGGTGGAGCCTGGGGTCTGTAGGATGGCGAGGATGAGGTGTTTCAGGTGCTCTCTGATAGTGTGCCCTGGGTGGAGCCTGGGGTCTGTATGATGGCGAGGATGAGGTGTTTTAGGTGCTCTCTGATAGTGCGCCCTGGGTGGAGCCTGGGGTCTGGATGATGCCGAGGATGAGGTGTTTTAGGTGCTCTCTGATAGTGTACCCTGGGTGGAGCCTGGGGTCTGTAGGATGGCGAGGATGAGGTGTTTCAGGTGCTCTCTAATAGTGTGCCCTGGGTGGAGCCTGGGGTCTGTAGGATGGCAAGGATGAGGTGTTTTAGGTGCTCTCTGATAGTGTGCCCTGGGTGGAGCCTGGGGTCTGTATGATGGCGAGGATGAGGTGTTTCAGGTGCTCTCCGATAGTGTGCCCTGGGTGGAGCCTGGGGTCTGTAGGATGGCGAGGATGAGGTGTTTCAGGTGCTCTCTGATAGTGTGCCCTGGGTGGAGCCTGGGGTCTGTAGGATGGCGAGGATGAGGTGTTTTAGGTGCTCTCTGATAGTGTGCCCTAGGTGGAGCCTGGGGTCTGTAGGATGGCTAGGATGAGGTGTTTCAGGTGCTCTACGATAGTGTGCCCTGGGTGGAGCCTGGGGTCTGTATGATGGCGAGGATGAGGTGTTTTAGGTGCTCTCTGATAGTGTGCCCTAGGTGGAGCCTGGGGTCTGTAGGATGGCTAGGATGAGGTGTTTCAGGTGCTCTACGATAGTGTGCCCTGGGTGGAGTCTGGGGTCTGTATGATGGCGAGGGTGAGGTGTTTTAGGTGCTCTCTGATAGTGTACCCTGGGTGGAGCCTGGGGTCTGTATGATGGCGAGGATGAGGTGTTTTAGGTGCTCTCTGATAGTGTACCCTGGGTGGAGCCTGGGGTCTGTATGATGGCGAGGATGAGGTGTTTCAGGTGCTCTCTGATAGTGTGCCCTGGGTGGAGCCTGGGGTCTGTATGATGGCGAGGATGAGGTGTTTTTGGTGCTCTCTGATAGTGTGCCCTGGGTGGAGCCTGGGGTCTGTAGGATGGCGAGGATCAGGTGTTTTAGGTGCTCTCTGATAGTGTGCCCTGGGTGGAGCCTGGGGTCTGTATGATGGCTAGGGTGAAGTGTTTTTGGTGCTCTCTGATAGTGTACCCTGGGTGGAGTCTGGGGTCTGTATGATGGCTAGGGTGAGGTGTTTCAGGTGCTCTCTGATAGTGTACCCTGGGTGGAGTCTGGGGTCTGTATGATGGCTGGGATGAGGTGTTTTAGGTGCTCTCTGATAGTGTGCCCTGGGTGGAGTCTGGGGTCTGTATGATGGCGAGGATGAGGTGTTTTAGGTGCTCTCTGATAGTGTACCCTGGGTGGAGCCTGGGGTCTGTATGATGGCGAGGATGAGGTGTTTTAGGTGCTCTCTGATAGTGTACCCTGGGTGGAGCCTGGGGTCTGTAGGATGGCTAGGGTGAGGTGTTTTTGGTGCTCTCTGATAGTGTACCCTGGGTGGAGCCTGGGGTCTGTATGATGGCAAGAATGAGGTGTTTTAGGTGCTCTCCGATAGTGTGCCCTGGGTGGAGCCTGGGGTCTGTTGGATGGCGAGGATGAGGTGTTTCAGGTGCTCTCCGATAGTGTGCCCTGGGTGGAGCCTGGGGTCTGTATGATGGCTAGGATGAGGTGTTTTAGGTGCTCTCTGATAGTGTACCCTCGGTGGAGCCTGGGGTCTGTATGATGGCGAGGATGAGGTGTTTTAGGTGCTCTCTGATAGTGTACCCTGGGTGGAGCCTGGGGTCTGTATGATGGCGAGGATGAGGTGTTTCAGGTGCTCTCTGATAGTGTACCCTTGGTGGAGCCTGGGGTCTGTAGGATGGCTAGGGTGAGGTGTTTCAGGTGCTCTCCGATAGTGTACCCTGGGTGGAGCCTGGGGTCTGTATGATGGCGAGGATGAGGTGTTTCAGGTGCTCTCTGATAGTGTACCCTTGGTGGAGCCTGGGGTCTGTAGGATGGCGAGGATGAGGTGTTTTAGGTGCTCTCTGATAGTGTACCCTGGGTGGAGCCTGGGGTCTGTAGGATGGCGAGGATGAGGTGTTTCAGGTGCTCTCTGATAGTGTACCCTGGGTGGAGCCTGGGGTCTGTATGATGGCGAGGATGAGGTGTTTCAGGTGCTCTCCGATAGTGTACCCTGGGTGGAGCCTGGGGTCTGTATGATGGCGAGGATGAGGTGTTTTAGGTGCTCTCTGATAGTGTACCCTGGGTGGAGCCTGGGGTCTGTATGATGGCGAGGATGAGGTGTTTCAGGTGCTCTCTGATAGTGTACCCTGGGTGGAGCCTGGGGTCTGTATGATGGCGAGGATGAGGTGTTTAAGGTGCTCTCTGATAGTGTGCCCTGGGTGGAGCCTGGGGTCTGTAGTATGGCGAGGATGAGGTGTTTCAGGTGCTCTCTGATAGTGTACCCTGGGTGGAGCCTGGGGTCTGTATGATGGCGAGGGTGAGGTGTTTCAGGTGCTCTCTGATAGTGTACCCTGGGTGGAGCCTGGGGTCTGTATGATGGCTAGGGTGAGGTGTTTTAGGTGCTCTCTGATAGTGTGCCCTGGGTGGAGCCCGGGGTCTGTATGATGGCGAGGATGAGGTGTTTCAGGTGCTCTCTGATAGTGTGCCCTGGGTGGAGCCTGGGGTCTGTAGGATGGCGAGGATGAGGTGTTTCAGGTGCTCTCTGATAGTGTGCCCTGGGTGGAGCCTGGGGTCTGTAGGATGGCGAGGATGAGGTGTTTCAGGTGCTCTCCGATAGTGTACCCTGGGTGGAGCCTGGGGTCTGTAGGATGGCGAGGATGAGGTGTTTTAGGTGCTCTCTGATAGTGTACCCTGGGTGGAGCCTGGGGTCTGGATGATGGCTAGGATGAGGTGTTTCAGGTGCTCTCTGATAGTGTACCCTGGGTGGAGCCTGGGGTCTGGATGATGGCTAGGATGAGGTGTTTCAGGTGCTCTCCGATAGTGTGCCCTGGGTGGAGCCTGGGGTCTGTATGATGGCGAGGGAGAGGTGTTTCAGGTGCTCTCTGATAGTGTGCCCTGGGTGGAGCCTGGGGTCTGTATGATGGCGAGGATGAGGTGTTTTAGGTGCTCTCCGATAGTGTGCCCTGGGTGGAGCCTGAGGTCTGTAGGATGGCGAGGATGAGGTGTTTTAGGTGCTCTCCGATAGTGTGCCCTGGGTGGAGCCTGGGGTCTGTATGATGGCGAGGACGAGGTGTTTCAGGTGCTCTCCGATAGTGTACCCTGGGTGGAGCCTGGGGTCTGTATGATGGCTAGGGTGAGGTGTTTCAGGTGCTCTCTGATAGTGTGCCCTGGGTGGAGCCTGGGGTCTGTATGATGGCGAGGATGAGGTGTTTCAGGTGCTCTCCGATAGTGTGCCCTGGGCGGAGCCTGGGGTCTGTAGGATGGCGAGGATGAGGTGTTTCAGGTGCTCTCTGATAGTGTACCCTGGGTGGAGCCTGGGGTCTGTATGATGGCGAGGATGAGGTGTTTCAGGTGCTCTCCGATAGTGTGCCCTGGGCGGAGCCTGGGGTCTGTAGGATGGCGAGGATGAGGTGTTTCAGGTGCTCTCTGATAGTGTACCCTGGGTGGAGCCTGGGGTCTGTAGGATGGCGAGGATGAGGTGTTTTAGGTGCTCTCTGATAGTGTGCCCTGGGTGGAGCCTGGGGTCTGTATGATGGCGAGGATGAGGTGTTTTCGGTGCTCTCCGATAGTGTACCCTGGGTGGAGCCTGGGGTCTGTATGATGGCGAGGATGAGGTGTTTTAGGTGCTCTCTGATAGTGTGCCCTGGGTGGAGCCTGGGGTCTGTAGGATGGCTAGGATGAGGTGTTTCAGGTGCTCTCTGATAGTGTACCCTGGGTGGAGCCTGGGGTCTGTATGATGGCGAGGATGAGGTGTTTCAGGTGCTCTCTGATAGTGTGCCCTGGGTGGAGCCTGGGGTCTCTAGGATGGCTAGGATGAGGTGTTTCAGGTGCTCTCTGATAGTGTACCCTGGGTGGAGCCTGGGGTCTGTAGGATGGCAAGGATGAGGTGTTTTAGGTGCTCTCCGATAGTGTGCCCTGGGTGGAGCCTGGGGTCTGTAGGATGGCTAGGATGAGGTGTTTCAGGGGCTCTCTGATAGTGTACCCTGGGTGGAGCCTGGGGTCTGTATGATAGCGAGGATGAGGTGTTTCAGGTGCTCTCCGATAGTGTACCCTGGGTGGAGCCTGGGGTCTGTAGGATGGCGAGGATGAGGTGTTTTAGGTGCTCTCCGATAGTGTGCCCTGGGTGGAGCCTGGGGTCTGTATGATGGCGAGGATGAGGTGTTTTAGGTGCTCTCTGATAGTGTGCCCTGGGTGGACCCTGGGGTCTGTATGATGGCGAGGATGAGGTGTTTTAGGTGCTCTCTGATAGTGTACCCTGGGTGGAGCCTGGGGTCTGTATGATGGCGAGGATGAGGTGTTTTAGGTGCTCTCTGATAGTGTACCCTGGGTGGAGCCTGGGGTCTGTATGATGGCTGGGGTGAGGTGTTTTAGGTGCTCTCTGATAGTGTACCCTGGGTGGAGCCTGGGGTCTGTATGATGGCGAGGATGAGGTGTTTCAGGTGCTCTCTGATAGTGTGCCCTGGGTGGAGCCTGGGGTCTCTAGGATGGCTAGGATGAGGTGTTTCAGGTGCTCTCTGATAGTGTACCCTGGGTGGAGCCTGGGGTCTGTATGATGGCTGGGGTGAGGTGTTTCAGGTGCTCTCCGATAGTGTGCCCTGGGTGGAGCCTGGGGTCTGTATGATGGCTAGGATGAGGTGTTTCAGGTGCTCTCCGATAGTGTGCCCTGGGTGGAGCCTGGGGTCTGTATGATGGCTAGGATGAGGTGTTTTAGGTGCTCTCCGATAGTGTGCCCTGGGTGGAGCCTGGGGTCTGTATGATGGCGAGGATGAGGTGTTTTAGGTGCTCTCTGATAGTGTGCCCTGGGTGGAGCCTGGGGTCTGTATGATGGCTAGGATGAGGTGTTTTAGGTGCTCTCCGATAGTGTATCCTGGGTGGAGCCTGGGGTCTGTATGATGGCTAGGGTGAGGTGTTTTTGGTGCTCTCCGATAGTGTACCCTGGGTGGAGCCTGGGGTCTGTATGATGGCTAGGATGAGGTGTTTTAGGTGCTCTCTGATAGTGTACCCTGGGTGGAGCCTGGGGTCTGTATGATGGCTAGGATGAGGTGTTTTAGGTGCTCTCCGATAGTGTGCCCTGGGTGGAGCCTGGGGTCTGTATGATGGCGAGGATGAGGTGTTTTAGGTGCTCTCTGATAGTGTGCCCTGGGTGGAGCCTGGGGTCTGTATGATGGCTGGGATGAGGTGTTTTAGGTGCTCTCCGATAGTGTGCCCTGGGTGGAGCCTGGGGTCTGTATGATAACGAGGATGAGGTGTTTTAGGTGCTCTCCGATAGTGTGCCCTGGGTGGAGCCTGGGGTCTGTATGATGGCTAGGGTGAGGTGTTTCAGGTGCTCTCCGATAGTGTACCCTGGGTGGAGTCTGGGGTCTGTATGATGGCGAGGATGAGGTGTTTCAGGTGCTCTCTGATAGTGTACCCTGGGTGGAGCCTGGGGTCTGTATGATGGCTGGGATGAGGTGTTTTAGGTGCTCTCCGATAGTGTGCCCTGGGTGGAGCCTGGGGTCTGTATGATAACGAGGATGAGGTGTTTTAGGTGCTCTCCGATAGTGTGCCCTGGGTGGAGCCTGGGGTCTGTATGATGGCTAGGGTGAGGTGTTTCAGGTGCTCTCCGATAGTGTACCCTGGGTGGAGTCTGGGGTCTGTATGATGGCGAGGATGAGGTGTTTCAGGTGCTCTCTGATAGTGTACCCTGGGTGGAGCCTGGGGTCTGTATGATAACGAGGATGAGGTGTTTTAGGTGCTCTCCGATAGTGTGCCCTGGGTGGAGTCTGGGGTCTGTATGATGGCGAGGATGAGGTGTTTCAGGTGCTCTCCGATAGTGTACCCTGGGTGGAGTCTGGGGTCTGTATGATGGCGAGGATGAGGTGTTTTAGGTGCTCTCTGATAGTGTATCCTGGGTTGAGCCTTGGGTCTGTAGTATGGCTAGGATGAGGTGTTTTAGGTGCTCTCTGATAGTGTACCCTGGGTGGAGCCTGGGGTCTGTAGGGTGGCTAGGGTGAGGTGTTTTTGGTGCTCTCTGATAGTGTGCCCTGGGGGGAGCCTGGGGTCTGTATGATGGCGAGGATGAGGTGTTTCAGGTGCTCTCTGATAGTGTACCCTGGGTGGAGCCTGGGGTCTGTATGATGGCGAGGATGAGGTGTTTTAGGTGCTCTCTGATAGTGTGCCCTGGGTGGAGCCTGGGGTCTGTATGATGGCTAGGATGAGGTGTTTTAGGTGCTCTCCGATAGTGTGCCCTGGGTGGAGCCTGGGGTCTGTATGATGGCTAGGATGAGGTGTTTTAGGTGCTCTCCGATAGTGTGCCCTGGGTGGAGCCTGGGGTCTGTATGATGGCGAGGATGAGGTGTTTTAGGTGCTCTCTGATAGTGTGCCCTGGGTGGAGCCTGGGGTCTGTATGATGGCTGGGATGAGGTGTTTTAGGTGCTCTCCGATAGTGTGCCCTGGGTGGAGCCTGGGGTCTGTATGATAACGAGGATGAGGTGTTTCAGGTGCTCTCCGATAGTGTGCCCTGGGTGGAGCCTGGGGTCTGTATGATGGCTAGGGTGAGGTGTTTCAGGTGCTCTCCGATAGTGTACCCTGGGTGGAGTCTGGGGTCTGTATGATGGCGAGGATGAGGTGTTTCAGGTGCTCTCTGATAGTGTACCCTGGGTGGAGCCTGGGGTCTGTATGATGGCTAGGATGAGGTGTTTTAGGTGCTCTCTGATAGTGTATCCTGGGTTGAGCCTTGGGTCTGTAGTATGGCTAGGATGAGGTGTTTTAGGTGCTCTCTGATAGTGTGCCCTGGGTGGAGCCTGGGGTCTGTATGATGGCTGGGATGAGGTGTTTTAGGTGCTCTCCGATAGTGTGCCCTGGGTGGAGCCTGGGGTCTGTATGATGGCTAGGATGAGGTGTTTCAGGTGCTCTCTGATAGTGTACCCTGGGTAGAGCCTGGGGTCTGTATGATGGCGAGGATGAGGTGTTTCAGGTGCTCTCTGATAGTGTACCCTGGGTGGAGCCTGGGGTCTGTATGATGGCGAGGATGAGGTGTTTTAGGTGCTCTCTGATAGTGTACCCTGGGTGGAGCCTGGGGTCTGTATAATGGCGAGGATGAGGTGTTTCAGGTGCTCTCTGATAGTGTGCCCTGGGTGGAGCCTGGGGTCTGTATGATAACGAGGATGAGGTGTTTCAGGTGCTCTCTGATAGTGTACCCTGGGTGGAGCCTGGGGTCTGTAGGATGGCTAGGGTGAGGTGTTTTAGGTGCTCTCTGATAGTGTGCCCTGGGTGGAGCCTGGGGTCTGTATAATGGCGAGGATGAGGTGTTTTAGGTGCTCTCTGATAGTGTACCCTGGGTGGAGCCTGGGGTCTGTATGATGGCGAGGATGAGGTGTTTTAGGTGCTCTCTGATAGTGTGCCCTGGGTGGAGCCTGGGGTCTGTATAATGGCGAGGATGAGGTGTTTCAGGTGCTCTCTGATAGTGTACCCTGGGTGGAGCCTGGGGTCTGTATGATGGCGAGGATGAGGTGTTTTAGGTGCTCTCTGATAGTGTGCCCTGGGTGGAGCCTGGGGTCTGTATAATGGCGAGGATGAGGTGTTTTAGGTGCTCTCTGATAGTGTACCCTGGGTGGAGCCTGGGGTCTGTATGATGGCGAGGATGAGGTGTTTTAGGTGCTCTCTGATAGTGTACCCTGGGTGGAGCCTGGGGTCTGTATGATGGCTAGGATGAGGTGTTTTAGGTGCTCTCTGATAGTGTGCCCTGGGTGGAGCCTGGGGTCTGTATGATGGCTAGGGTGAGGTGTTTCAGGTGCTCTCCGATAGTGTACCCTGGGTGGAGCCTGGGGTCTGTATGATGGCTAGGGTGAGGTGTTTTAGGTGCTCTCTGATAGTGTACCCTGGGTGGAGCCTGGGGTCTGTATGATGGCGAGGATGAGGTGTTTCAGGTGCTCTCCGATAGTGTACCCTGGGTGGAGTCTGGGGTCTGTATGATGGCTAGGGTGAGGTGTTTCAGGTGCTCTCTGATAGTGTACCCTGGGTGGAGCCTGGGGTCTGTATGATGGCGAGGATGAGGTGTTTCAGGTGCTCTCCGATAGTGTACCCTGGGTGGAGCCTGGGGTCTGTATGATGGCGAGGATGAGGTGTTTCAGGTGCTCTCCGATAGTGTACCCTGGGTGGAGCCTGGGGTCTGTATGATGGCGAGGATGAGGTGTTTCAGGTGCTCTCCGATAGTGTGCCCTGGGTGGAGCCTGGAGTCTGTATGATAACGAGGATGAGGTGTTTTAGGTGCTCTCTGATAGTGTACCCTGGGTGGAGCCTGGGGTCTGTAGGATGGCGAGGATGAGGTGTTTTAGGTGCTCTCTGATAGTGTGCCCTGGGTGGAGCCTGGGGTCTGTAGGATGGCGAGGATGAGGTATTTTAGGTGCTCTCTGATAGTGTGCCCTGGGTGGAGCCTGGGGTCTGTATGATGGCTGGGATGAGGTGTTTTAGGTGCTCTCTGATAGTGTAACCTGGGTAGAGCCTGGGGTCTGTATGATGGCGAGGATGAGGTGTTTCAGGTGCTCTCTGATAGTGTGCCCTGGGTGGAGCCTGGGGTCTGTAGGATGGCGAGGATGAAGTGTTTCAGGTGCTCTCCGATAGTTTGCCCTGGGTGGAGCCTGGGGTCTGTATGATGGCGAGGATGAGGTGTTTCAGGTGCTCTCCGATAGTGTACCCTGGGTGGAGCCTGGGGTCTGTAGGATGGCGAGGATGAGGTGTTTTAGGTGCTCTCTGATAGTGTGCCCTGGGTGGAGCCTGGGGTCTGTAGGATGGCGAGGATGAGGTATTTTAGGTGCTCTCTGATAGTGTGCCCTGGGTGGAGCCTGGGGTCTGTATGATGGCTGGGATGAGGTGTTTTAGGTGCTCTCTGATAGTGTAACCTGGGTAGAGCCTGGGGTCTGTATGATGGCGAGGATGAGGTGTTTCAGGTGCTCTCTGATAGTGTGCCCTGGGTGGAGCCTGGGGTCTGTAGGATGGCGAGGATGAGGTGTTTTAGGTGCTCTCTGATAGTGTGCCCTGGGTGGAGCCTGGGGTCTGTATGATGGCGAGGATGAGGTGTTTCAGGTGCTCTCCGATAGTGTACCCTGGGTGGAGCCTGGAGTCTGTATGATAACGAGGATGAGGTGTTTTAGGTGCTCTCTGATAGTGTACCCTGGGTGGAGCCTGGGGTCTGTAGGATGGCGAGGATGAGGTGTTTTAGGTGCTCTCTGATAGTGTGCCCTGGGTGGAGCCTGGGGTCTGTAGGATGGCGAGGATGAGGTATTTTAGGTGCTCTCTGATAGTGTGCCCTGGGTGGAGCCTGGGGTCTGTATGATGGCTGGGATGAGGTGTTTTAGGTGCTCTCTGATAGTGTAACCTGGGTAGAGCCTGGGGTCTGTATGATGGCGAGGATGAGGTGTTTCAGGTGCTCTCTGATAGTGTGCCCTGGGTGGAGCCTGGGGTCTGTAGGATGGCGAGGATGAAGTGTTTCAGGTGCTCTCCGATAGTGTGCCCTGGGTGGAGCCTGGGGTCTGTATGATGGCGAGGATGAGGTGTTTTAGGTGCTCTCTGATAGTGTACCCTGGGTGGAGCCTGGGGTCTGTATGATGGCGAGGATGAGGTGTTTTAGGTGCTCTCCGATAGTGTACCCTGGGTGGAGCCTGGGGTCTGTATGATGGCTAGGATGAGGTGTTTTAGGTGCTCTCCGATAGTGTGCCCTGGGTGGAGCCTGGGGTCTGTATGATGGCTGGGATGAGGTGTTTTAGGTGCTCTCCGATAGTGTACCCTGGGTGGAGCCTGGGGTCTGTATGATGGCGAGGATGAGGTGTTTTAGGTGCTCTCTGATAGTGTACCCTGGGTGGAGCCTGGGGTCTGTATGATGGCGAGGATGAGGTGTTTTAGGTGCTCTCCGATAGTGTACCCTGGGTGGAGCCTGGGGTCTGTATGATAACGAGGATGAGGTGTTTTAGGTGCTCTCTGATAGTGTGCCCTGGGTGGAGCCTGGGGTTTGTATGATTCCTAGGATGAGGTGTTTCAGGTGCTCTCTGATAGTGTGCCCTGGGTGGAGCCTGGGGTCTGGATGATGGCGAGGATGAGGTGTTTTAGGTGCTCTCTGATAGTGTGCCCTGGGTGGAGCCTGGGGTCTGTATGATGGCGAGGATGAGGTGTTTCAGGTGCTCTCTGATAGTGTACCCTGGGTGGAGCCTGGGGTCTGTAGGATGGCGAGGATGAGGTGTTTCAGGTGCTCTCTGATAGTGTGCCCTGGGTGGAGCCTGGGGTCTGTATGATGGCGAGGATGAGGTGTTTTAGGTGCTCTCCGATAGTGTGCCCTGGGTGGAGCCTGGGGTCTGTATGATGGCGAGGATGAGGTGTTTTAGGTGCTCTCCGATAGTGTACCCTGAGTGGAGCCTGGGGTCTGTATGATGGCTGGTATGAGGTGTTTCAGGTGCTCTCCGATAGTGTACCCTGAGTGGAGCCTGGGGTCTGTATGATGGCTGGTATGAGGTGTTTCAGGTGCTCTCTGATAGTGTACCCTGGGTGGAGCCTGGGGTCTGTATGATGGCTAGGATGAGGTGTTTCAGGTGCTCTCTGATAGTGTACCCTGGGTGGAGCCTGGGGTCTGTATGATGGCGAGGATGAGGTGTTTCAGGTGCTCTCTGATAGTGTGCCCTGGGCGGAGCCTGGGGTCTGTATGATGGCTAGGGTGAGGTGTTTTAGGTGCTCTCCGATAGTGTACCCTGGGTGGAGCCTGGGGTCTGTATGATGGCGAGGGTGAGGTGTTTCAGGTGCTCTCTGATAGTGTACCCTGGGTGGAGCCTGGGTCTGTATGATGGCGAGGATGAGGTGTTTCAGGTGCTCTCTGATAGTGTACCCTGGGTGGAGCCTGGGGTCTGTAGGATGGCGAGGATGAGGTGTTTTAGGTGCTCTCTGCCAGTGTGCCCTGGGTGGAGCCTAGGATCTGTATGATGGCGAGGATGAGGTGTTTTAGGTGCTCTCTGCCAGTGTGCCCTGGGTGGAGCCTGGGGTCTGTATGATGGCGAGGATGAGGTGTTTTAGGTGCTCTCTGATAGTGTACCCTGGGTGGAGCCTGGGGTCTGGATGATGGCGAGGATGAGTTGTTTTAGGTGCTCTCTGATAGTGTACCCTGGGTGGAGCCTGGGGTCTGTATGATGGCGAGGATGAGGTGTTTAAGGTGCTCTCCGATAGTGTACCCTGGGTGGAGCCTGGGGTCTGTATGATGGCGAGGATGAGGTGTTTTAGGTGCTCTCTGATAGTGTGCCCTGGGTGGAGCCTGGGGTCTGTATGATGGCGAGGATGAGGTGTTTCAGGTGCTCTCTGATAGTGTACCCTGGGTGGAGCCTGGGGTCTGTATGATGGCGAGGATGAGGTGTTTCAGGTGCTCTCCGATAGTGTACCCTGGGTGGAGCCTGGGGTCTGTATGATGGCTAGGATGAGGTGTTTTAGGTGCTCTCTGATAGTGTACCCTGGGTGGAGCATGGGGTCTGTATGATGGCTAGGGTGAGGTGTTTCAGGTGCTCTCCGATAGTGTGCCCTGGGTGGAGCCTGGGGTCTGTAGGATGGCGAGGATGAGGTGTTTCAGGTGCTCTCTGATAGTGTACCCTGGGTGGAGCCTGAGGTCTGTAGGATGGCGAGGATGAGGTGTTTTAGGTGCTCTCTGATAGTGTGCCCTGGGTGGAGCCTGAGGTCTGTAGGATGGCGAGGATGAGGTGTTTCAGGTGCTCTCTGATAGTGTGCCCTGGGTGGAGCCTGGGGTCTGTATGATGGCGAGGATGAGGTGTTTCAGGTGCTCTCTGATAGTGTGCCCTGGGTGGAGCCTGGGGTCTGTAGGATGGCGAGGATGAGGTGTTTCAGGTGCTCTCTGATAGTGTGCCCTGGGTGGAGCCTGGGGTCTGTAGGATGGCGAGGATGAGGTGTTTCGGGTGCTCTCGGATAGTGTACCCTGGGTGGAGCCTGGGGTCTGTATGATGGCGAGGATGAGGTGTTTTAGGTGCTCTCTGATAGTGTACCCTGGGTGGAGCCTGGGGTCTGTATGATGGCGAGGATGAGGTGTTTTAGGTGCTCTCTGATAGTGTGCCCTGGTTGGAGCCTGGGGTCTGTAGGATGGCGAGGATGAGGTGTTTTAGGTGCTCTCTGATAGTGTGCCCTGGGTGGAGCCTGGGGTCTGTATGATGGCGAGGATGAGGTGTTTTAGGTGCTCTCTGATAGTGTACCCTGGGTGGAGCCTGGGGTCTGTAGGATGGCGAGGATGAGGTGTTTTAGGTGCTCTCCGATAGTGTACCCTGGGTGGAGCCTGGGGTCTGTATGATGGCGAGGATGAGGTGTTTTAGGTGCTCTCTGATAGTGTGCCCTGGGTGGAGCTGGGGTCTGTAGGATGGCGAGGATGAGGTGTTTCAGGTGCTCTCCGATAGTGTGCCCTGGGTGGAGCCTGGGGTCTGTATGATGGCTAGGATGAGGTGTTTTAGGTGCTCTCCGATAGTGTACCCTGGGTGGAGCTGGGGTCTGTAGGATGGCGAGGATGAGGTGTTTCAGGTGCTCTCCGATAGTGTGCCCTGGGTGGAGCCTGGGGTCTGTATGATGGCTAGGATGAGGTGTTTTAGGTGCTCTCCGATAGTGTACCCTGGGTGGAGCCTGGGGTCTGTATGATGGCGAGGATGAGGTGTTTTAGGTGCTCTCCGATAGTGTGCCCTGGGTGGAGCCTGGGGTCTGTATGATGGCGAGGATGAGGTGTTTCAGGTGCTCTCTGATAGTGTGCCCTGGGTGGAGCCTGGGGTCTGTAGGATGGCGAGGATGAGGTGTTTCAGGTGCTCTCTGATAGTGTGCCCTGGGTGGAGCCTGGGGTCTGTAGGATGGCGAGGATGAGGTGTTTCGGGTGCTCTCTGATAGTGTGCCCTGGGTGGAGCCTGGGGTCTGGATGATGGCGAGGATGAGGTGTTTTAGGTGCTCTCTGATAGTGTGCCCTGGGTGGAGCCTGGGGTCTGTATGATGGCGAGGATGAGGTGTTTCAGGTGCTCTCTGATAGTGTACCCTGGGTGGAGCCTGGGGTCTGTAGGATGGCGAGGATGAGGTGTTTCAGGTGCTCTCTGATAGTGTGCCCTGGGTGGAGCCTGGGGTCTGTATGATGGCGAGGATGAGGTGTTTTAGGTGCTCTCCGATAGTGTGCCCTGGGTGGAGCCTGGGGTCTGTATGATGGCGAGGATGAGGTGTTTTAGGTGCTCTCCGATAGTGTACCCTGAGTGGAGCCTGGGGTCTGTATGATGGCTGGTATGAGGTGTTTCAGGTGCTCTCTGATAGTGTACCCTGAGTGGAGCCTGGGGTCTGTATGATGGCTGGTATGAGGTGTTTCAGGTGCTCTCTGATAGTGTACCCTGGGTGGAGCCTGGGGTCTGTATGATGGCTAGGATGAGGTGTTTCAGGTGCTCTCTGATAGTGTACCCTGGGTGGAGCCTGGGGTCTGTATGATGGCGAGGATGAGGTGTTTCAGGTGCTCTCTGATAGTGTGCCCTGGGCGGAGCCTGGGGTCTGTATGATGGCTAGGGTGAGGTGTTTTAGGTGCTCTCCGATAGTGTACCCTGGGTGGAGCCTGGGGTCTGTATGATGGCGAGGGTGAGGTGTTTCAGGTGCTCTCTGATAGTGTGCCCTGGGTGGAGCCTGGGTCTGTATGATGGCGAGGATGAGGTGTTTCAGGTGCTCTCTGATAGTGTACCCTGGGTGGAGCCTGGGGTCTGTAGGATGGCGAGGATGAGGTGTTTTAGGTGCTCTCTGCCAGTGTGCCCTGGGTGGAGCCTAGGATCTGTATGATGGCGAGGATGAGGTGTTTTAGGTGCTCTCTGCCAGTGTGCCCTGGGTGGAGCCTGGGGTCTGTATGATGGCGAGGATGAGGTGTTTTAGGTGCTCTCTGATAGTGTACCCTGGGTGGAGCCTGGGGTCTGGATGATGGCGAGGATGAGTTGTTTTAGGTGCTCTCTGATAGTGTACCCTGGGTGGAGCCTGGGGTCTGTATGATGGCGAGGATGAGGTGTTTAAGGTGCTCTCCGATAGTGTACCCTGGGTGGAGCCTGGGGTCTGTATGATGGCGAGGATGAGGTGTTTTAGGTGCTCTCTGATAGTGTGCCCTGGGTGGAGCCTGGGGTCTGTATGATGGCGAGGATGAGGTGTTTCAGGTGCTCTCTGATAGTGTACCCTGGGTGGAGCCTGGGGTCTGTATGATGGCGAGGATGAGGTGTTTCAGGTGCTCTCCGATAGTGTACCCTGGGTGGAGCCTGGGGTCTGTATGATGGCTAGGATGAGGTGTTTTAGGTGCTCTCTGATAGTGTACCCTGGGTGGAGCATGGGGTCTGTATGATGGCTAGGGTGAGGTGTTTCAGGTGCTCTCCGATAGTGTGCCCTGGGTGGAGCCTGGGGTCTGTAGGATGGCGAGGATGAGGTGTTTCAGGTGCTCTCTGATAGTGTACCCTGGGTGGAGCCTGAGGTCTGTAGGATGGCGAGGATGAGGTGTTTTAGGTGCTCTCTGATAGTGTGCCCTGGGTGGAGCCTGAGGTCTGTAGGATGGCGAGGATGAGGTGTTTCAGGTGCTCTCTGATAGTGTGCCCTGGGTGGAGCCTGGGGTCTGTATGATGGCGAGGATGAGGTGTTTCAGGTGCTCTCTGATAGTGTGCCCTGGGTGGAGCCTGGGGTCTGTAGGATGGCGAGGATGAGGTGTTTCAGGTGCTCTCTGATAGTGTGCCCTGGGTGGAGCCTGGGGTCTGTAGGATGGCGAGGATGAGGTGTTTCGGGTGCTCTCGGATAGTGTACCCTGGGTGGAGCCTGGGGTCTGTATGATGGCGAGGATGAGGTGTTTTAGGTGCTCTCTGATAGTGTACCCTGGGTGGAGCCTGGGGTCTGTATGATGGCGAGGATGAGGTGTTTTAGGTGCTCTCTGATAGTGTGCCCTGGTTGGAGCCTGGGGTCTGTAGGATGGCGAGGATGAGGTGTTTTAGGTGCTCTCTGATAGTGTGCCCTGGGTGGAGCCTGGGGTCTGTATGATGGCGAGGATGAGGTGTTTTAGGTGCTCTCTGATAGTGTACCCTGGGTGGAGCCTGGGGTCTGTATGATGGCGAGGATGAGGTGTTTTAGGTGCTCTCCGATAGTGTACCCTGGGTGGAGCCTGGGGTCTGTATGATGGCGAGGATGAGGTGTTTTAGGTGCTCTCTGATAGTGTGCCCTGGGTGGAGCTGGGGTCTGTAGGATGGCGAGGATGAGGTGTTTCAGGTGCTCTCCGATAGTGTGCCCTGGGTGGAGCCTGGGGTCTGTATGATGGCTAGGATGAGGTGTTTTAGGTGCTCTCCGATAGTGTACCCTGGGTGGAGCCTGGGGTCTGTATGATGGCGAGGATGAGGTGTTTTAGGTGCTCTCCGATAGTGTGCCCTGGGTGGAGCCTGGGGTCTGTATGATGGCGAGGATGAGGTGTTTTAGGTGCTCTCCGATAGTGTACCCTGGGTGGAGCATGGGGTGAGGTGTTTTAGATGCTCTCTGCCAGTGTGCCCTGGGTGGAGCCTGGGGTCTGTAGTATGGCGAGGATGAGGTGTTTTAGATGCTCTCTGATAGTGTACCCTGGGTGGAGCATGGGGTGAGGTGTTTTAGATGCTCTCTGCCAGTGTGCCCTGGGTGGAGCCTGGGGTCTGTATGATGGCTAGGATGAGGTGTTTTAGGTGCTCTCTGATAGTGTACCCTGGGTGGAGCCTGGGGTCTGTATGATGGCGAGGATGAGATGTTTCAGGTGCTCTCTGATAGTGTGCCCTGGGTGGAGCCTGGGGTCTGTATGATGGCTAGGATGAGGTGTTTCAGGTGCTCTCTGATAGTGTACCCTGGGTGGAGCCTGGGGTCTGTATGATGGCTAGGGTGAGGTGTTTCAGGTGCTCTCTGATGGTGTACCCTGGGCGGAGCCTGGGGTCTGTATGATGGCGAGGATGAGGTGTTTTAGGTGCTCTCTGATAGTGTGCCCTGGGTGGAGCCTGGGGTCTGTATGATGGCGAGGATGAGGTGTTTCAGGTGCTCTCTGATAGTGTACCCTGGGTGGAGCCTGGGGTCTGTATGATGGCTAGGATGAGGTGTTTCAGGTGCTCTCCGATAGTGTGCCCTGGGTGGAGCCTGGGGTCTGTATGATGGCGAGGATGAGGTGTTTTAGGTGCTCTCTGATAGTGTGCCCTGGGTGGAGCCTGGGGTCTGTATGATGGCTAGGATGAGGTGTTTCAGGTGCTCTCCGATAGTGTGCCCTGGGTGGAGCCTGGGGTCTGTATGATGGCGAGGATGAGGTGTTTCAGGTGCTCTCCGATAGTGTACCCTGGGTGGAGCCTGGGGTCTGTATGATGGCGAGGATGAGGTGTTTCAGGTGCTCTCTGATAGTGTACCCTGGGTGGAGCCTGGGGTCTGTAGGATGGCGAGGATGAGGTGTTTCAGGTGCTCTCTGATAGTGTGCCCTGGGTGGAGCCTGGGGTCTGTAGGATGGCGAGGATGAGGTGTTTTTGGTGCTCTCTGATAGTGTACCCTGGGTGGAGCCTGGGGTCTGTATGATGGCGAGGATGAGGTGTTTCAGGTGCTCTCTGATAGTGTACCCTGGGTGGAGCCTGGGGTCTGTAGGATGGCTAGGGTGAGGTGTTTTAGGTGCTCTCCGATAGTGTACCCTGGGTGGAGCCTGGGGTCTGTATGACGGCGAGGATGAGGTGTTTCAGGTGCTCTCTGATAGTGTGCCCTTGGTGGAGCCTGGGGTCTGTATGATGGCTGGGATGAGGTGTTTTAGGTGCTCTCCGATAGTGTGCCCTGGGTGGAGCCTGGGGTCTGTAGGATGGCGAGGATGAGGTGTTTCAGGTGCTCTCTGATAGTGTACCCTGGGTGGAGCCTGGGGTCTGTAGGATGGCGAGGATGAGGTGTTTCAGGTGCTCTCCGATAGTGTACCCTGGGTGGAGCCTGGGGTCTGTAGGATGGCGAGGATGAGGTGTTTCAGGTGCTCTCTGATAGTGTACCCTGGGTGGAGCCTGGGGTCTGTAGGATGGCGAGGATGAGGTGTTTCAGGTGCTCTCTGATAGTGTACCCTGGGTGGAGCCTGGGGTCTGTATGATGGCGAGGATGAGGTGTTTCAGGTGCTCTCCGATAGTGTACCCTGGGTGGAGCCTGGGGTCTGTATGATGGCGAGGATGAGGTGTTTTAGGTGCTCTCTGATAGTGTGCCCTGGGTGGAGCCTGGGGTCTGTATGATGGCGAGGATGAGGTGTTTTAGGTGCTCTCTGATAGTGTGCCCTGGGTGGAGCCTGGGGTCTGTATGATGGCGAGGATGAGGTGTTTCAGGTGCTCTCCGATAGTGTACCCTGGGTGGAGCCTGGGGTCTGTAGGATGGCGAGGATGAGGTTTTTTTCTTGGGGTCCGTGGACAGTCGGAGTTTACAAGACAGCATCCCAGGGCCACTATACTCCGGCACTCTGATTCACATAGCCATGACTCTCCCGTTTTGGGACTTGCCTCTGAGGGTACCCCAGACGCGATTCAATACAATGCAGAAGAAGCACTCATTAGCTGCAATGTGCAATCAGTGGTTCAGTTTATAAAAAGAAAACCACTTTTAACAGCAGACAAGTAAACCGTGCATTTAAAATAAGATGAACATTGTAAGTCAAAGGTGCCTACGGGGCAGAATTTACAGACTAGACTCCTTTATTGCGCTCTTTCTTAGGTGCTAGATTGTTGGCTACTGTGAGGCATTTCACCAATTGTTCCTTCACGCTGAGTCCTATAACTAATGTCAATCGACTGGGAGATGCTTCTGGTTAACTGAATAAAGTCCAGAAGGTCTTGGGTTCTTGTTGTTAAAATGTAAGGATGTTTTATGGGATACACCCATGGATTGTGGTATGCAGGCTGTTTTTTATGTACTGCCTTGGTATGCAGAGTATAAAGCTGACAATGCTAAAACTAGTGCCCATCCATGAATAAAAGAAGACACACCCAGAAATAGCTTATCCTAAAAACCCACCTTCCAAACACAAGATACCAAACAAAAGGAAAAGCTGAGCTGCTGCAGGCGATGTCCCTAGTGTCTGATTACCGGTGTTTGTTAAGGTTTACAGGAGTCCAGAGGTTACATAGCAAACTTTGTCTATGCATGCCGTGTATTTTTCATTCATTATTGAAGTGTTTATGAAATCCACTCATCGCGTGCCAGAAGGGAGATGTATTTGACTACAGTTGTTTATATAGCGCCAGACTAGATCTGGTCTGTGTCTCCTGCTCCACAGCTTGTACCCATAAAAGTGCATCAATGTCTCCTTCCCTTGGAAGCAAATCCACTTGTATTCCAGTTTAAGCATATTTATTCTCATAGAATCACTTTAAAAATTCACCGTTCCGCAAGTAAATTTAAATTCAGTCTGCCCAGTTCATTTTGGAGGTTCTCCCTTCATCAGGGGGCGCTCGTGAGGAATCTATGTTGTATGTTGTGTGCGGAAAATAGTGGCATAAGAATTAACTTGCAATGCAATCTAATCCTACAGATACATAAATTAATAGTTTACTACATGACCTGGTAGACCCTAACCGCATGTCTGCGTTTGTGTTATACCAGGGTCTCCACCTTTTCGATAGTGAGAGCTACTTCTGATCGAAGAGAATCATCCTGATCGACTGCCTTTATCACGTGGCTTAGCTAAAGGTAGATAAATGCCAAGCAACTTAATTGCTGCCCCTAAGACGCCCAGTCCTGCTGCAGTGAGCACATAGCATTTGTAGCACTGGGTTAGGAAAGGTTTACCTGTAGGGCCCTAAGCCTTTGTAGCACGTTTAGGTTTACCTGCGGGACCCCAAGCATTTATAGTACTGGTAGGAACAGTGTATCTGTGGGGTCCCCAGGGACGCGTTTTGTTCATTTTATTCTTATTAACGAATCCCATCTGAGAGGTGAGTGTTTCACTGAGGGTTGTGGCCTCTTTGTCATGCAATACATGGGATGCCATTGTTCTCTCTAAGTGAGTGTGAAGACAGAAGACTTCTATTATCTGGTGAGTTGCCCTCCTGTTCATTGGCTCCAGCCAAGATCCGGGCCCTGCTTTAACAATTCAAGATTCATGTTCAGTAGTGGCAGTCACAGTATAAGGACTGTGAGCAAGACCTGCTGTAGAGTTTCCGCTGTCCTAGGAAATATGTCTCAATGTAGGAAAGTGCCTGTTTTGGACATGGTTAGCCTTCACTTTTTACCTGGAAAATGATATAGTATTTACTGGAAGTGCACAGGGTCCCTGCCAACCAGGTCCCCTGAGCCCAATCTCCTTCCCTTAAGTGTACCAGTCGTTTCCACGGTTGGCACCGCATTAGCTCACTTATAAGTCCCTTGTAAAAGATACCTCTGGTACCAAGGGCCTTGTTGTTAAAGAGGGTCTCTAAAGGCTGCAGCACAAATTATGCCACCCTAAGGGACCCCTCACCAAGCACATACATACATACATACATACATACATACATACATACATACATACTGCCACTGCAGCTGTGTGTCTTGGTGCAGACAAAACTGAAGAGTCGACATGCCACACATCCCTGTATGCGATGCCCATAGGGAATGTCTGAGATGTAGGTAAGACACCCCTCTAGCAGGCCTTATAGTGCCCGCTGCTATAGGGATATCTCCTGTGAGGGCATATCTGCATGAGCCGATATGCCCCTGCAATTCCCTTGTCGATTCCGGGATATTGCAAGTGACCAGGCAAGCTCTATAGTAAGCACATTGGCTGGACACTTGTCATTACGAGTTCCCCAGCCTCATGAAGGTTTCCCTGAAATATGGGATATTTGATACCAAACATCTCAGCATATTAAACCTGCATTGATTGCAGTGTCCGATTTATTAAAAATTGCACACAGGGTGCCCCTTAGAGGGGTCCCCTAAGATCTACTAATCCTTAGTGTGATCATCGACTGGCCTGTGTTTTTGGTCTAATCACTCTCACTAATGTGCACCGTATTTTCGGTGTCAACACCATCGATTGAGCACTAGTTCAGTAAAAAGAGATTTACAAAGTACCTGTGTCTTGGCAAGATAAGCAGTGTGCTGGTCATTTATTCAATCGAGTCTGTTGTTGAGCTCTGAGTTCAAGCTGCCCTTTAATGTAAACAGGGTCATTGATTTGGCAGTATCACTATCTGTAGTTAAATTAGATAAAAATTAGTTCTAATTGCCAACTCTCTGACACCCTGAATGGCCTCAACCCAATCGCCATCGCCAAGCTTGCCTAGATCCCTCTCCCACACAGCTCTCCACGTCCCCAAGGCATCCAGAGAATTGTAGATCAACTTCCTGTAGATGGTTGAGATTGCTTTTTCGGTCAGGGGACCAGTTAGTAGCTGATCCTCCAGTAGGGGTGCATCAGGCAACTGCCCCCCTTCCCGGATGTGACTTTGCAGAGAGTGGCCACCTGCAAATGTCAGAACCGTTTTTAGTCACCTAATTTATACTTTTGTTGTAGGATCGTGAAGGACACAAATGCCTGTCCCCACCACACATCGCCCGGCCGCTCTAAGCTAATCAATCCCCATTTTGTGAAGCCCTGCAATCCTCCCACTGCACTTACGAGATCACCACCATACAGTGGAGTAATTTCAGTCCGCTTACCTTCCCAGCCTAAATACTTGGTAGCCTCTCTCCACACCCTTACCACTGTTTGGCTACGAATAGGTAGGGTGCCCTCAAGCTTTCTTCGATAGAGCACCAGGTGGGGTAACCTCTCTTGCCCATGGACTATCTATCTACCCGGTAAGCAGGTTCCTCACGGTCCGCAAAAACCCAGTTGTTGACTGCCACCATCTGCGTGGCCCAGTAATACTTGTGAATGCTCCGGACCGCCGGTCCACCTTAATCAACTCCCCTCTGCAACTTACTCAGCGTGACGCGCCGCCATCCCACAACAGGAGCCGAAGTTCTCAGACTACCTTTTGAAAAAAAATGTCTGGTGGGATCTTAAAGGACATTTTTTGCCCAATGTACAGGAGACCCTGGAGGGTCATCACTTTAAATAGGGCCACCCGGCCCAGTAAGGAGAGCGGGAGCGCCCGCAAGGTGTGGGGTATCCCAGCGAAGACTGTCTAATTTCGGGAGTATGTTCCTGCCTGTGCTCTCTTGTAATGAACACAACCAAATATTTAAAGCCATGTAGTGCCACCCTAACTGTGCACCTAGAGTGCAGCCGCAGGGTCCCTGCCACCAGCAGGAATATTAAGGACTTCTTCCAGTTGAAATTATATCCTGATCAACATGAATACCCCTTATGAGAGGTCCTGGTGAACCCAAACATGTGTGAAGAGCATAGGAGACAAGGAACATCCCTGGTGGACGGCAAAGAATCGGTAGACTGTATTATAGAGCGTATGCTCGCTAGAGGGGCCACATACAAGAGCTTAACAGCAGCGCCACTGGTTCAGCAAAGGAATCCCCTGTTGCATATCCTACTCCATTAAGGTGTCAGAGATTTAAGCGCGTTCCCTGGTGTGGCATAAAGCCCGATTGATCAGGATGAACAACTGTTGCAATTTCTGTCCGCAGGCAGATCGCCAGGGTGTTCACAAGGACCTTAGTCTCAAAATTAAGCAAGGAGATAGGTCTATAAGACCCACACTCAGTTGCTGGTTCGTCCTTTTTTGGGATGACCGCCACCTCAGACGTTCTTTGGTCTTCCGGGAGACACCCTTATTTTCAGGCTGTCTGAAACCTCCTCTCGAGGCACTCCCTGATTTTATCCATCATGCTTTTATATAATTCTAAGGGGAGCTCATCCGACCCCGTCGCTGGTATTGTTTGCAAGGTTCCTATTGTCTTATTAATTTAGTCTACTGTCAGGTCTTGGTCTAGTGCGTCTCGGTCCTTATTTGTTAGCATTGGCATGGTCAGGTCTTTCAGGAAGTCTCTCCCAGTATTTCCGTCCCCTTGTTGTCAGTGTCCTCAAGGATCCAGTTCCATCCTTTGTCTTGTCTCTCTAACCATATAAGCAACTCATTGGCTTTATCACCGACATCATAGAGACAATGCTGGGTAGCCAGCGCATGAGTGCACACTATTTTCCATTAGTGCTCTTAATGTGTGCTGCTTCAGTTGATGGTGTAATGGGAGAGAAACTGATTCCCCACTTGCCAACCGAACCTTCAGGAAAGCACATTCCTTGTCCTGAGACTCGCACTTCAATTTACGTTCCTTCGACATTCTCCCAATCAAGGCTTGTGTCTGGCCTCGAATCACTGCCTTGAATTCATCCTATAGTATGCAAGCTGATTCAACAGGCCGCCCGTTCTCCTTAAAATTGAATTCTGCTCTATCTCTCATACGAGCTTTGAACGTCTTGTCTTTTAAATATCACGGATCAACCCTTGGGGGTAGGATGAAGTCCACAACAGGAGCATCGAGTTGCACCTCCACCAGCGAATGGTCTGAGATTCCCCCTGCTATGTGCGTAGCAGCTCTAAAATCAACTTTATGGACACTGGGTGAAAGGATGGTGCAGGCATGCCAGACTACCATTTGCTGTAGACAGGTGCGTCCAGTTCTGATACCCTCTTACCCTCTAGGGGCATTTAGGAGTATCATGAATATAGTATAGGTGCAGTTCTGTCACTTCAGTCACCCCAATGCGTATATGCTCTGTCGTAAGCATCTTATCCTTCCACAGGATGAATCAGTCTTGTCTAGGTCTCTTTCCTGTTTCCCGGCACTTGAATGGCATGCCCGAACACTCAAGAGTGCAGTGACCCACCAGCAGGCGTTTGTGGAGCGCTTTTGTCCTGGATGTCGGGCTGCATTCTGTAGGGCACCCACTCTGTCTTTTCTTTGCCTTTGCCTGTAGTTCAGCAGTCCCAAGGTAGCAGTCACACCTGGCCTGTCGGTAAGTGCAGCCCCTCTGGAGGCCCGACCGTCAGCAATTGAGCCCACACTGTGGCCAGCTGGACCACAGGCATAAGCTCAGACAGGTTGTTCGACACTGGAGTAGTTGTAGTCCCTCATGGGGCTCTGACACAGAGTAGTCAGAAATTCAACAGCTAAAAGCCCAACACAACACATGCTCTCCAGGAAGCCAGTAGATTCAGACTCTGTTGTGTTAGGAATTTGGCAAATGCAACCTTGAACGGGCCGTTGGCAGCACACAATCGTCCAACTGGGCCTCACCAATCACGTTGTCGTAGAGTTTTATTTTCTTCATTAAACTGTTGGGAGAGTCTTGGCGGGGGAGGAGGTGGTCCCTCAGACTAGCTGGTCCTGCTGGATGGCTTTCCGGCCCGCCCTACAGATAACGAGGATGTGTCGGACCTTGCTTCTTCCAGGACAGCCTTGTCCTCCTGCTGGATAGTCAAACTCCCTTCCCTTTCTTACCAGACAGGCAGGCTTCTAGGCAGACTTCTAGGCTCTTCAGGACAGGCACACAGCTTCTCGATTAAGTAATTCAGCCTGCTGGTGATATCCCCTCAACTTAGATAAACTGTCAGGCTCTCACCATCCCTGGTGTCACAGCAGCCACCTGAGTTCTTTGTAGAGCACTTTATTCCTTTGTAACAGAGGACTTTGAACAAGGGTATAAAAAAGGGATAGATGATCCCACTTGCATACACAACTGCCAGGCAGGAGATGCTGTTTACTCTGTCGCACTCTCACATTGCATTTATTCTACGCGCACCAGCACCCTAAACACACACTTGATGTTAGTGCAAAGTCTGGGCACAGGTATAGAAATGGAGCATTCCATGGGTGTGTCAGTAGGAAGCAACTCCACTGACCATGATGCAAAGATCTCAACAGGCTATTGATCCTTACAACAGGGTGCATTGCCACCACCCTCTATCTGGTAAACCCATGACAGTCCTGTGCCTTAAATAAGGGCACACTTTGTGTGACCCTCCAGGTCACAGGACCGGTCCAAGACCTCTCATAGTCCCTTGTTAGAAGTTGCACAGTACTGGGGTGGCAGAAAAATCTCATGTAATTGTTTTGTGGTAGATTTATCCCAGTAATGTGCAATTACCAGTTTGACGCTATTGACTGTGGAGTTGCCACAAGGAACAGATTCTTCTGCCTGTTAAACCGCATGCTATTCATTATTTCATAATGTTTTTGGGCTTTTATTTACCACTTGATTTAAGCAGCTGGTAGATATATGCATGTGGTTGGTTGGGGGGGCGATGGGTGAAGCAGGGAAGGGAAGGGTAAAGAAATGTCCAACAAAGGGAAGAATTGTGTGTTTCCCCCAGTTTGTAAAAAAACAGCATAAGTCTTGGCTGCTTCTGCTGCACCCAGAGTCTTGTGCGTCTTTTCAGTCTAATTTTCCTGTCTGGAAAATATGGTGTCCTGTTTTTCTGCACCCGGTACATCTAGGCGCAGAAAAACCTAATAACTGATAATCAGGTGGAATAAAATGAGCACATGAGAGTACTCCTTAATTTCATTGCCCTCGATTCATACTCTGGACCATAGTTGAGGGATATGTCTAGGCCTAGTCCTCGCAATACATAATAGATTTGTGTGCGGCAGAGGCCAGAGCTCAAAAGTCAGGATACCAGATACAAGTAGGTGGTAACTCAGGGCAGGGCGAAACGCCTGCTGTCCACAGATGGGAAATTCCCGTCCCAGAAATCTACTTTAAAAATTAATTAATAGTATCCTTTTTGAAATGTATGTTTGGTGCCAGTGCATATGACTTTAATTTCTGCCTTTGGGATTCTATGTTACAAGTTCATAGGGTGCATGTATCCTTTGTGAGCTTAATAAAATGTTGACATTTCTATAAATCCTCACTCCTACATCCAAGTACACTCAGGCTATCATTCTACACTCTGCTCTGTCTGAAAAACAGCTCAACGTTTTCAAAATTCTGCAACTCTGCATTGATTTGGCTTGTAAATTATATTTTTGGAAATTTTCATGTATTAACTATTTAATTTTATTACGATAGGTGATTGAAATTACTGACGAAGAAAGCAAGATATAGCACCAGGCAACTGAAGTCAGTGCCATAAGAAGGATTATTTTGAAAAACTGAAGGACATCCAGCATTCTACGTTTAAACAATTTCCAAAATCTAGGTGTGGCGAGGAAGTGGGAGCTGAGGAAAGTACTATACCTGTAAGTGAAGTCTCTAATTTAGTATTTCATTAACCCAGAGCAAAGCCATATCTGTGCACAGAATAACCTTCATCTAAAGCATCATGTAATTCCAGAGAGGAAGCACACACTGCATAAAAGAAAGTTATAACAAAAGGTTTCCTCTGCAGACCATCAAGGAAAAGACGCTGAGAGAAGACTCTGAAGCTGACACGTTAATAACCGAAAGATTGAAAAATCACCTTTGTTCAACAACCGTTTTAACCAGTTACACAACTTTGAGACTATCTGCCTCTGGGAAGAAAACCGCGACCCAGTCTGCTCACTCTTGCGAAAACCTTAAAAATTCACCACTTTATTGTGTTCATGACCATCTCAGAGTGTTTCCTTTTTATTGTGTACTGTTCTGTATTTCTATGTAAATCGCCTCAACAGTATCTGCTGTGAATGAGTGATATGTAAAACTGTTAAATATAAAAATGGATTAAAGGAGCACCGTTGCGCTATAGGTAATGTAAATACATCCTCGTCTTCAGAACTACAAATCTTAACCTTACACCAAACATAGAAAGGGTAAAAGGAACTGATGTTCTGAGACTCGTGATCCACAATAGTACTCTGCACGTTCTAACACCCTCATTTACTGCAATTACATCAGTGCAAAAAGGTACTTATCAGTTTAATGATTAAATATCAGACTAACACCTTATCACTGCATTGTTAAGAACCTATACAAATAGATTTGAGAAAATCTTCTGTCACAAAATAAGTTGCTGCCGGATAGGCTATAACCTAAAGACTATCATCTGCTTGAAACATTTCGACAGGTGTTACAGGGCTGCTTCCAGACATATTTTGCTCAATTCAAGTAGAGATAAATGCTGAACATTATCTAAACAAGCCTGACTCTAAAATCGGGTTCACTCTTACCGTGGCATATAAGCAAGAGAAAACTAAACGTAGAGATATTAAGTCTAGGTATACACCTTATAAAAACACAGACTGTGAGAACAAATTCAGTGTTCAAAACCGCCTCAATCAAGGCAAAATAACCTAAGTTAGGGAAAAAAGTTACATGTGCCTAAAAAGATACAGCCATAAATCTCATCTCACAATTTTGACAGAATGCACACTGGGGGAAACCACTATGAGTGCGAAGTATGCCAAAAAAGTTTCAGGCGTAAATCTTATCTCACTGAGCATATGAGAATCCACACTGGGGAAAACCACTCTCCGTGCAAAGTATGCCAAAAAAGTTTCAGGCGTAAATCTTATCTCACTGAGCATATGAGAATCCACACTGGGGAAAAACCTTATCAGTGCTCTGAGTGCCAGAAAAGCTTTAGAGTCAAACCGAGTCTATATGAACATGCATTAACCCACTCTGTGGAAAAACCTTACCAGTGCTCTGAATGCCAGAAACGTTTCTGCCGTAAATCTAAACTCACTGAACATATGAGAATCCACTCTGGGGAAAAACCTTATCAGTGCGCTGAATGCCAGAAATATTTCAGTGACAAAAGAGGACTCACTCTACATACAAGAACCCACACTGGGGAAAAACCTTACCAGTGCTCTGAATGCCAGGAATTTTTCAGTGACCAAAGCAGTCTCACTCGGCATATCAGAACCCACACTGGGGAAAAATCTTTTCAGTGCTCTGAATGCCAGGAATGTTTCAGTTTCCAAAGCAGTCTCACTCGGCATATCAGAACCCACACTGGGGAAAAATCTTTTCAGTGCTCTGAATGCCAGAAATGTTTCAGTGACCAAAGTAGTCTAACTCGGCATATAAGAACCCACACTGGGTATAAACCTTTTCAGTGCTCTGAATGCCAGAAATGTTTCAGTTACAAAATCAGACTCACTGAACATACAAGAATCCACACTGGGGAAAAACCTTACCAGTGCTCTGAATGCCAGGAATGTTTCAGTGACCAAAGCAGTCTCACTCGGCATATCAGAACCCACACTGGGGAAAAATCTTTTCAGTGCTCTGAATGTCAGAAATGTTTCAGTGACCAAAGCAGTCTAACTCGGCATATAAGAACCCACACTGGGTATAAACCTTTTCAGTGCTCTGAATGCCAGAAATGTTTCAGTTACAAAATCAGACTCACTGAACATACAAGAATCCACACTGGGGAAAAACCTTATCAGTGCTCTGAATGCCAGAAATGTTTCAGTGAAAAACGCTTTCTCACGGTGCATATAAAAACCCACACTGGGGAAAAACCTTTTCAGTGCTCTGAATGCCAGAAAAATTTCCGAGACAGAAGACGTCTTTCTCAACATACAATAACCCACACAGGGGAACAACCTTATCAGTGTTCTGAATGTCAGAAATGTTTCACAAACAAATTCAGTCTCACTCAACATATAAGAACCCACACTGGGGAAAAACCTTATCAGTGCTCTGAATGCCCAAAAGATTTCAGACTTAAATCACTTCTAACTGCACATGTGAGATTCCACACTGGGGAAAAACCTTATCAGTGCTCTGAATGCCAGAAATGTTTCAGTGACAAAATGAGACTCACTAAACATACAAGGACCCACTCTTGGGTAAAACGTTATCGGTGCATTGAATGTGACAAATGTTTCAGTGAAAAAAGCAGTCTCACTCAGCATATAAGAATCCACACTGGGGAAAAACCTTATCAGTGCTCTGAATGCCACAAATGTTTCCGTCAAAAAAGCAATCTCACTGAGCATATAAGAATCCACACTGGGGAAAAACCTTATCAGTGCTCCGAATGCCAAAAATGTTTCAGCCAAAAATCTCATCTCACTGAACATGTGAGAATCCACACTGGTGAATAAAATTATCAGTGCTCTAAATGTCAGAAAAGATTCAGAGGTAGAGATGGTTAACACACCATCAAAATATTTCAGTGCTACAAGTGCCAGAAAAGCATCAATTTCAAACGCAATCTCACTCTACATGAGCAGACACACAGAGGGGAAAAACATTACCAATGCGATGAATGCCAGAAATTCCTATTTGATTGGCACAGCCTCACTAACCATAAGCGACTCCATACTGATGAAAAACCTTATGAGTGCTCTGAATGCCAGAATAAAATGCAGAGAAAAACGCTATCTCACCATGAGAAGCTCCACACTGGAGAAAGTCCTTGTGCCATAAAAGCTTGTATCTGAAAGACTGTTCTGCTTCATGAGAGATCCCACTCTGGGGAAAAACCTTATGAGTGCTCGAAATGCAAGCAAAGTTTTGGTTACGAATTACTTCTCACTTGACATGAGCGAACTCACACGGGGAAAAAAGCCTTATGTGTGTTCTGAATGTCAGATAAGGTTTAGTCTTGAATACAATGTCACTTCACAAGAGAGAATTCCCACTGGACTAAAGCCATATACAGGAGGGGAAAGCCAGAAACGTTATACTCAGAAAGGAGATCTCACTAAACATGAGAAATGCATCCACACCAGGTGAAAAGTAAGGCGTACCTTGAGATGCAGAAAAGCTTCTAACAACCTGACTTTACATGACAGAGCACATATTGTAGTTGCAATAGGATTCATCAAGAAACTCTTACAGGGGGGAGGAGCCAAGCTCACGACCGTGATGGCCGCATTGTAGCTCGGCTCCGTCAACCTTCCTGCCTGAACCGTAAATCCTGTACTTTATCCTGCCCCAAGGAGACACATTCGACGGACTATGGGACTATGAAAGGCTGCTTGCACTCACCGTTTGTCCCGGGAGCTCCTGAGTGCCGCGGATCTTGAGCTGTGCCCTTGTTTGCTCCGGAGCCTCCGTGGCGTGCAGGCCGGGGACTCGCCTGCAACGGTCGGCCGGAGCGGGGTATCGGCGCCGACCCCTGGTGGAGGAGAGGAGTCGGCTGAAGAGGCCATTGTGCGGTTGGACCGGTGGCGACTGACCGGGCCCTGTCTGGTGGCCCGGGGGCCCAGCTGCGGGGCGCTGCCTCCCTCGGACGGGGGTTGACCGTATAGGAGGCTTGTCCCCCCTTTGTTCTCCAGTCCGGCCATCTTGAAGCCCTTCGCCCGGAATCGGCGGGCGGCGCCCATGAGACGGTGGCGCCGGCTACCCCCAGTGTCTTGGTGACCCATCTTTCTGCCCCAAGATTGTCATTAGCGGGATCCGGCGAGACTCCGCTGAGCCTTGTTTGACGGCCCGGATCGGGGTCGAGGACCGTAGCGGCCTCATTGCGCCGACAAAATGGCGGTCGGCGCCCTGGGTCTCGGACCCGTTGGGGGCGGCGAAACTGGCCTGTCGAACTGCACGTTGGCTGGAGAGTGTGGGAGTGAGCCCACGATTGGCGATGTCTTCGCCGCCCTGTGTTCCTGGCGCACAACCATGGCCTTTGCCGCAGCTGTACAGGATAGCGATTCTACCGCCGGGCTTGCTGGGCCGCCCCCCATGTATGCGGCCCGACCGAGGGAATGTGCTGATTTGTCTCTCCCGGCTGTTGAAGGGAATGCGACCGCCGTTCATCTGAGAGTTCAAATGTCTGTTGCTTCGAGTCTACAGGAGGTTTTGCTTCAGGTGGACGTGGGAGAGGGCCCCACGCCGGGGTCCGTCCAGGTCAGTTTCGCTGGGGTACCCGGCGGTTTTTTGACTCGAAATGCTTGGAAGGGGTCCCATGGCTGTTCCGTGGGGGAAACCTCCCCCCTTTGGTCGGCGAGACTGTACCCGTGCTGCCTGCTGCTCCTGACGTTGCTCTTCGCCAGTCTGGTCCGCGGCTGCCACTATCTGTATTGCTGCTCGAGACTTGGATCCCCTATTTTGCACCCTTGGCCTGCTTTGTTCCGATCCTATGCACACTCCGTGCCTAAAGTACTGGTCAGGAGAGGACAGGGGTGAGATGGAATCGCCTCGGCGGACTGCTAATTAAATGTAAATGTAAATCTATTTGAGCTTATATAGCGCACAGCTACCCGCAGTGGGTTTCCCGGCGCTTGCTTAGGGAACCCTTCCTGGTATTCCCCTGTGAGATAACCCCGGCAGGGTATCCACAAGGTGAAAGCCAGGCATCCCGCCGCGAGGGGCCGTTGTGCAGATTAAGCAAGCTATTGCCCAGAGTCGCAGAGAGTGAACCCGTGAATCGAGAAGGCACCGGAGCGAGAATTATCGAGTCCGTGGAATTTTTAGCCCAAGACCCGCCGAGGCGGGGAATTGAACCCTGGTCCAGGGCCGATCTCAGCTTCCGGGTCTGCCGCCTCTAACCCCTGAGCCACATTTCTCCACTCAATTAATGTGTGGAGATGAGGACTGCTCGCAGCTATAACAGTATGACCAATTCCTCTTCATGTTCCTGATGTTTGAGTTTGTGTCGATTTCATCTCGATGTGGGTTCTAATTGTGTTAAGGTGGGGGGTGGGAGCTGACGGTTCGATTGCATATCTCCTCTCCCACTGGTTTTTTCTTCCCGCTTTCCTTCCTATTTTTGTCTGTAGTGTTCTTTCTTTACTTTCTGATTCTTCTGTATTTCGGGTTCTACTTAGGGCGACAGGCACGCTGCTGGGGGGGGTAGGCCGTAGCCTTCTGCAGGGGTGCAGGGTGGTGTGGGTGGGATAGGGTCTGTATATTGTTCGCTTTTTCTTAGTTCTATGGCTCTTTTGTATCCCTTTATCGGGACGCTATGTCCGCATGCATGCCCCAGGGGGTGTTCGCTGACAGTGTAGGACATGATTTCTTCGCGTTAATGATAATGATAGCACACTTACACATCCTACTTGCCTCGATTCCGATTGTGGGTCTTGAGTATTGTGTGCCTTATCTGCCATGGGGCGCATGCTGCGGCGCTGCGTTCTTTCTTCATTGTTTTTCACATTCCTTCTTCTACCCTTCCTTTCCTTTTCCCCTTCTTTGGGTTAGTATAGCGGATGGCTATTTTTGTGTTGCAGTTCTGACTTCTTTGATTGGTACCAGCACATATTCAAGTGGTGATGGGTGGACGGTGGGCAGCGGTAGGAACTGATTTGCAACGTGGGAACTATGCGTTGCTTTCGCCAATTGTTGCTACTATTTCTGATTCTCACTGCTCCTTTGTATTGCTGCTTCACCAACTGCCCGCCATAGGAATTCGGAAACTAACAGCTGCAATTGTTCCTGCTGTACTTCCTATTATATTATAAAATTAACCTTCTCTTATCCTGCTCCTAGCGGTTATATTGCGACTTTTAATGTTTACTGATTGTTTATAGAATGCTGAGGAACTGCTGGAGAATTTCTATCCTGATTTTGTGCGCCCGTAATGTGTTGTGGCCGGCCTGATTGGTTGTAGGCCCGTATTTGTACGTTTCTGCTTGCACAATAAACGTTTTAAAAAAAAAAAAAAAAAAAAAAGAACCTCCTACAGGATAACTTAGGTTGCCCACATGCAACCTCCAAAGAAATTTCAGGCTTGAATTTTTTTTAATTGCAACAAAATCCACAATTTGAGTATCTGAAATTTACAAAACTCATAAGGTCTTTACTTGATACAGAGAAGTGTTAGTGCTTGAAAAAATCAACTAATTGTCAAAAAAAAACACAATATTAATGTCTTAAATTTTACTCCACCCAAAAGGTTTCTACTCACCCTTGTTTCTTAACATATGACTGATATCTATATTTTCATGGTAAGATTAAGCCTAGGCGGAGTTCCTCGATGAAGAACTCTGCAAAGTGACAAAGATAACTCTGGCGGTCTACGCAGAGTTCCATAAGCAGCGGAGTGCATAAGGGTCATGCTGTTCGTGGTGATTTTGATCTCCTAGTGTTTGTCCCGCCCTATAAAAATAATCGCGAAAGGCACCATGTGCAGCACAAGAGGGTGCAGCTGCTTCTACTCAAGCGGCCGCTTTGTCAATGCGAAGGAAGGTTTCTCAATGCGAGTGGTTGTGACCTGCCACGACCACTTGCATTGAGAAATCCAACGACCCGCTTTGAGAAATCTCGCCAGGAGGTTGATTTTGCTCGCCAACTAGACCTGCGCGAGCAAGGAAAAATCTCATCAGAAGGTGGATTTTCCTCGCTCCATCACATAACGTTGAAGAGTGTGAGCGTTGAAAAAAACCTTGCTATCCTCCACGGAGCGGAGTTTTTAGGAACAACGCGAGCTCCGCGGAGTTCACCACCCAAAATGAGATAATATACAACAGCAGGAAAACATAACACACCAGTTACTTGCCTTTGGTAACGCTCTTTCTGGTGGATACTCCTTTACCTGCATATTCCTCACCTTGTGAATATTCCCCACACACCAGACTGGGTCCTCTAACTTTAAAGCAGAGTAGGAGACAACATTCAGCTCAGTGTCGACGTCATTCTGCTACAGAAGGGACAAGCGGAGACTCAAAGAAGCACTTCCCAGGCGCACTGTGAACAACTACCTATGAGTTCATTATTTCACAGGTCTGTATCACATATGCAGGCCCTGGGCAGATATTAATTCACCATTTTTATCATGATTAGAATTCAGATGAGGCCTTTTCATTTCCCAAAATTCTAATTGTATTCTCAGCAGCAAGTGTATATATAAATCGTTGAGTGATGACTGCGCAGTGCTCAAGATGAAAGTGATATGATGAAAAAACCGTCCGATCCACATTTTGTACACAGAAACAGGGTTGAAAATACTTTTGTACAATACAAATTAAGCAGAGGCGATTCTTAGAAGACATAATTTATATGAAACAGTCCCTGTATAGTTAATGTTTCAACCGTTCCAGTTAATTACCGTGGTCTCATCAGGACGGTAGATCCCCGCCTCTCCAATATGCTTCTCAACTATATTCAGTACAACATAGCAAGGATTCTTCTGTATCTCGGGGCACCGTACCTGGGAGGAAGTCAAATTCAACTAAGCAGTTCCAGCGCCCGTTCGTCGGACCAAACAACTGCAGCCAGTGAATCCTCGGCTCGCTGTCAAACAAGTTCAAGTGTGACTCTTCCTGATGAGACCATCGTCATTGACTGTCTTGTCTGTGAGAAGCTGCACCAGCCCTCCTGTGATAGTGGTCCGGAATACCTTCCCCGCTGATGGTGATGAAGTAGCAGCTTAATTTGCAGAAAGGCATGTTGGCCATCAGTTGTTGCATGGCCAACAATTGCCTTAAATTTAACTCGGAAAAAACAAAGGTTATGATATTCAGCAAATTACTGCCAAATTGGTCATCTTCATGGTGGCCATCTTCTTTGGTGCCCCTTCCACTGCTAGTCACCAAAGTTAGAAATGTGGGCGACAGACTGTCCTTTGTCCCTCATGCCATTGCTGTGGTTTCATCATCATTCCGTAAATTGCGAATGATAAAAAAGCTCTTACCTTTCCTATCTCTTGCGGCTTGAAAGACACCAGTAAGCCCCTTAGTTATGTCTACCATTGACTATTGCAATGGGCTCCTTATTAATGCTCAGAGCAAAGTCCTCTATAAACTCCAAGTGGTTCAAAACTCACCATCCAGAATGCTATCAGGTACCCCCAAATACAAATCCATCTCACATATACTTCACCAGTATCATTGGCTCCCCGTGAAAAATCTAATTAAGTTTAAAGCGCTCTGTATTGCATACAAAGCTTCACGTAACTCTGGACCTCTGTTTCTGAATGAGGCCCTTGATGCTTACATTCCAAATTAGGCCTTACGTTCTTCCACAGCAATCCTGCTAAAGGTCCCTCGTACTAAGACAGCATCATGGGGTGACAAGCGATTCACTGTTGCTACAGCGAAACTTTGGAACTCCCTCCCAATTCATACCAAAGCCAGCCAGTCCTTACTTGCTTTCAGAAAAATGACAACAACATGGCTGTTTACTCAATAAGCTACTCTGTAGTGTGGTTCATGCTCGTTGTCCCCAGCACCGAGACACCTTCAGGTATTTGCACGCTTTACAAATCCAATAAATAAATAAATAAGATAAGTAACTTGTTCGTTTTGTGCCAGCCAGGGATGGTGCATCAATTGAGAAAGAGGGCAGATAATGAAGAACATTAAGAAATAAAGAAAACTGGGTGGGTGCCAGTGCACAGCTTCGCAAACATCTTAATTGATAGGAAATTGTTCAGTCACTTGGCCCTGGGTTCTCCAGCGAACCTGAGCATAATTAACCTCATGTAGACAGATCAGTAGGCTCAATAGCCTCCTGGGATGGCCCATATCACCCAAAACCTGTTGCCCTGCCGACCACAACGATCTTCCAATAGAATAAAAGGAAGCTGAAAACCTGTAAAAATGTGGATATCTTCTTCCGAAAGCCTGTCCGAAAGGGGGATACGATACGATGGCTTTAGCAGCAGTCCATTCCTCAATCCTGCTCAAGACCAATTGGGCAGAAATTTTCTCCCCACTGTTGATCAAGCTGATCATCCTGTAATTGGCTGGATGGAATCTATCTCCGTTCTCATATATCGGGACAACGTCCGCTCCCTTCCAAGAGTCAGGTACTGGGGCACCAATGATAATGGCGTTAGTTAAGAAAAGGTTATACCAAGACAATGTATCTCTTTCTAGCAGAAGTATATAAGCTGGAATGCTGTCTAATAATGGAGTTCTACCTCTCATCCATCATCATCCAGAGCAAAGGGTGTCGGCCAGGTCAAGGAAAGGGACAGGTACAGCTATAGAGGTGTCTGTTTACACAGTCCCCAGCACAGTGTCCGCCTCATTAAAAGGAGTTACTGAATAAAGATTGGAGAAATGATCAACTCAGTTTTGGGGAGAAATGTTATGAAGCAGAGACATCTCTCCCCTCCACTTTACAAGTGCCCAAAACCTGGTGAAGTTCTTAAGAAAGCAATTGAGTTCCTACCATCTTTCTTCCTCCCATTCTTTCTTAGCCCGAGCCTGGGCCCTTTTGTACCTCTCTCCACCCAGACTGATTTTTGAGATGTCCTTTGTGCGAAGTGCCTTACCCCGATATCTACGTCATAGTCTGATTTCTTTATTAAACCAATTGTTTCTTAAGGAGAATTCCGTTTGTGGCCGTTAATAGGGCCTATAAGGTAGGACAGTATTTTCTTTAAGTTGTTGTGGAAGCACTCATTGGCATGCCACACTCTTAGTACTTGCACATTGATTTAGTGTAGGTAGTGATAGATTGATCTTTACCACGCCAGATGACCAAAATATCGTTAATACACACATATAACTGAAATCCCAATTGGCACAGACAAACCATGGGAACAAAAGCAGTGATTGGGATCGAATGGGGCCTGAACACCATTTTCCCTTGTCCATGTAGGATAGGCCCAAATCTCAATTGGTTGCAATAGGAACAAGGGAATTGTCCCTTCTCTGACGGAGGGGGCGCCATTAGACATGACCTTTTCCACGTGAGCGATTTTTCTGGGTGTGTGGTGAAGTGCCACCAGTCACCTACCATACAAGAGAATACATATGGCTAACCATTTAGAACAATGGCTCCTGATAACCAGGTGCCTTTGAATATGTGCGAGGGACACTGCCTGTTCTTCTCTATATTTTCATATATATCTCTTTTTTATTGTCTTCTCATAAGCTCAGAAGAAGATTAGCACCACCAGATACCTGTAACAGACTGTACGTTGGACATGGTCCAACCATCCTACACTTACCCATACAAGATTGGGCACTCTGATTCGGGTGCACTGACATCTCTATACCCTTAGATGTATGGGGCCGACCGCTTGCAACGGGATACATGTGTAGTGCAAGGGACATGGTTTACACACCCATCACTCATTTCTACTATAGGCAATCTGGTTTTCGGGTGTGTGCTTATTTTCCTAATGGGTCTTCTGCCCTTGGGTATACGCCTCTGACCCTTTAAAAATACATGCCAGTACATTGTGGTGTTTGCATTTAACTTCGATGGAGGCCCGGCTTTAGTGATTCTATTCTACGTGAAGACGCGGCTGTGTGTGAGAGAAGCACGAAAGCCTTCCGCATTTAGTGCACGTTCATTCAGATTCATGCTGCCGGCATGGGACTACATTTCTCAAGTACTCGTGGTCATGAGACTGCATCAGAGTGATGCGATTATACAATCTGAGTGAGTAGACACACACCAAATTTGGCTTTAGCGAGCCCCAGATACTCTATACAAGCAGCAGCAATTACTCTGGTCACCGTCCTCCATCTGCTGTGGTATAAAGGATTGCTGGCTCCCCGTATACAGGTATGGGTCTCGGACCCTACGTTTGTTATATCTGCAATTGTTTCGAGGCAGCGTGTTCCTTGTATACAGGAATTGGTCCCTAAACCTACCTTTTTGTTTGACTTGAATCTTTTGTGCACTAAGCCCGTCTTTTCTTTTGTTATGAAATGGAAAGAATGTTGCATTCGTGTAAAAGATATGGAAGTTTCAAAGCACACTCTCTCATGTCGTAGGAAAGTTCTCAGTGCAAAGTGTCAGGTGTTGTATTTTGAAAACAAAGCACGATGCACCCATGCTGAGGTTAACTATTTTAAGCGCATTGATACACAAACTTCAAGGCAGACACACGACTGCCTCCACGGTCTTGGCGTGTCTCCCCCTAGTGTTAAACACCATTACGCTGCCCGCTTGTCTCGATAGACCTTAGTGACATCTGAATACATGCTGGGGAAACTATTAGGGACTTCACAGCCATACGGAAATACCTCAATCACTATTGCAGACAACGCCAATGAGTATTTGGACGGTTTTTAATCTACATGGGCACCATTTTTCTTCACACGTCTTTGTGAAATGCCTAGAATTACAACCTTCCAGAAGACTTATTTTCTTACCATGCTTCCCTTCCAATAACTCTTTTATAGGGCAGATAGCTGCATGCCACGGTAGTTCAGGCACATTTTCCGACGTCAGCGGATGAACCCTTCTACAGTATATTGTTATTGTAGTGAACCTTGTTGTCTAAAAATTATTTTATTTTTCACCTATACTATTAATAACAGACATTGACTATACAGTATATGGTTGTGTCCCGTTCGGATGGCTTTGTATGTCCTGGATTGAATAGCTTTGAAATGTAACGCTAGCATAGTTGTTCAAATGTCTGACCTAGATTTTTTCAAACCAGTCTTATATTTCCTATGTATGTGTTCTTTTAGGTACCACCAGTGAATTCACCACTCTATATGAAGATTAATATGATCACTGGATGGTTTTGTATATTAAAACCCTTCTTTATACTCATATCGGTTCGTATACCATTTTTAGGTCCCCCCTGCGAGGCTTTTAGTAAGGGCTTTAAACTCTGAACGCACGCTCGTTCGTGTGCTTTTTTTTTTCATCACCCGCTATTGGCCTTTGTATGCGTTCTTTCTAATAAAGCCAGCATGCTATTGGCCAAAGGCGGGTTCATGTCCCACCTTCGCTCTCCCCTGGCTTATGGAGCTCTGGAATCGAGCAGCAGCGCCATCTGTTTCCAATTATCGTGCCCGCGTCTCGCTGTCGCATTTATGGGGAACAGATGGCGGTCGCGCTGGCCCTGGTGCACTTTTGCTCCAAACGCGGCGCTTTCACTTTCGCCGCCAACCTGGCACGTGCGGCCGCGCTTGTTCATCCTTGTTGTCTCTCTTTATCACCTTCCCCTTTTCTGCTTTTCCCTCTCTTGCTTTGGGACCTTTTCAATGTTTAACAAAAAGCTGTAAAACCGGCTGACCAATCGTTGTTCTTTTAATAAAGTGTTTTTGTTAATCACCCTGTACATGGAAGCTATGGCAGATTTGAGTACGAAAAAACCCATGAAAACTGGATCTCGTCTGCCGGTTTCTGAGCATTGACCAAGGAGAAATAAATTGCATAATAGCTTGGAGAGATGAACTGACTGTCAGAGATCCTGCGGCAGCTCTGTGGAGACTAAAATTCTCAAGCTCCTTCTTGCAAGGAGTTCTGGGAACCAAATTATGCACACTCCGGAGCACTCCGTTCTCTCTGACCTTTTGCAGGCGATGTAGGTAATTTTAAATCCCTCCTTGTACAAAAATTTCAGAATGCCTAAGAATCCATTCTTTTGAGGTCCGGAGCGTTGGGTCTGTCTACTATATCTATGAGTTTTAATACCAAGTAATGAAAATGCATAGATTTTTGCACCATGTAAGTCAAGGTAGTTTACAAGAACGATGCCTGCCCCTTGCATCTGTTCCCTGCGGCGTGTGCATCATTCCAGGAATCCGACCCAGAACTGGAAGCTCCCGCCGCATTCCTGTGCTTTGGTAGTCTGGTTCATCGAATTGTTGCCTTCTGAAACATTTAACCCCGGTTCGTCCAAAATGCCTTCAGTATTGATACAGTGCCTATTTATTCCTTTACATTTACTTTCCAGTTGGCCCAGTAAACATTTTCTTTTTGGGAGGGGGTATTTTTGTAACAATTCAAATGTAACTCCGGCAGAGGCGCACATGTCCACAGAGGATATCGCATTCACAGTGTATCCATCCTGCTACGTGGGAGATGGGTGTGGGCCGGAGCGTTTTTCAAAATCATCCAATTTTCTTTTGTATATTTAGAAAGCTTTTTTCCTATCCTTGTGCTTGCGGACATGAATTGTATTAAAAATACAAGCCTTGACTGAGCCAATAGACTCTTCGATAGATATTGTTTGCTGTGTTTTTCTCTGCCAGGCGCACAACATATAGACTGTTCACACACTTTCTGTAGTATGCTTCTTTCTGGGCAGATAAACTCTAAGCCCCACCCTACTTCTATCCTCGTGTTAGTGCAGCCCGATGTAAACAGTAATTGTAATGTATTTGCATTTATATAACGTTTACTACCCCTGATGAACATTGAAGCGCTTTTTCGATGAGTAGCACGCTATTCCAGGATCCAGAAATGGTTAGTGATGAATTAGTATAGGGAAATATAAAATTAATTTGAGAGCTGGACATGTTGGTCTGTTAGTTGGGTTAAAAAAGATTGTGGGGGGATAGAAGAGGGAAGGTTTTGCATTTATATAGCGCTTGCTACCCCTGATGAAGTGTTGAAGTGCTTTTCGGCGAGTAGCATGCTACTCCAGAAGCCAAAATGATGAATAGATAGATCAATTATGGTGGGGAGGTTGTTTTATTGTATACACACAACTGTACGAAAATTTATAAAATTCCGTTGTAAAGTTGTATCCAAGAGGCAAGTATAGTCTCTGATAATAATGAATACAATACTGATAAGTTTTAGGTTGGCTTGCCATCAAGACTGATGCCCCGTAATGTTGATGCAAAGTCATCTGTGCTGGAGTATCTTAGACTCTTGTTGAATTGTACCATCCACCTTGTAGGTACTGCTATTTGTATCAGGTCCACGTTGTAGGCAGACACAAACGCCTAAATTGTGCACTATTTATATTAAGCATAATAAGCATAATGTAAGTGAGCAGATGACAGTAGGCACCGTACAATTAGGTGCTTAGAAGTAGAGTGACATAGAGGGCAATAAACACTCACTAAATCTTTTTTATTATTATTAACAGTCCTCATAAGACCATACAATTCAATACAATGTACAAATAGCCCATTGGGGAACAGTTCAGGCATCATCTGGGGATTACACATCCGAGAAACACAAGTGTCTTTCATGAATACAAATTGACTACTCCTCCAAGGACTCCACTGTATTATTGACACAGGCAGAAAGGCAAACAAGCAGTCAGGAGGCGCACTGATTGTATACCCCCCACCTGACATGATGGTGACAGACCCCAACCACCTGCAGGGGAAACGTGCCACCTCACTTAATAGCTGCCAGACGCTTTACTATGTAAGCAGACTGGTGGTTTACAACTTCGCCTACGTTGGGGCACCACATGCTTTTTCCAGCATAATCTGATGTGCTCCCCCCTGTGTGGGATGATAGCACCCACAGTTGTGTAGTCTGGGACAGTGCACCTTCCATGTTATTCTGAACTGGGCCTTTAAATACAGTACTATTTTGTGTGCCTATTTAATTCAGGTATACAAAGAATGTGGTACTACTTGTATACTAGGGTAGGACAAGGAAGATTGAATTTCTAAGGTGGCGGAAATGCTTTTGTCAAACTGCTTTAATCCCTAAACACTCTCCCGTACCCTGAACATAATGAGCTTACTTAGATTACATCTCTGCATGCCTAATGCTGCCATTTGCATTTCAAGACCAGTGATTAATCTGACTTTATCAAGTTCAAAGCCATTAGGCGTTCCCGACCTGTCTGATCGAGCTGCATTTGTACATAGGCCTTCCTATATTATGAGATCTATTTCTGCCTGGTGCCACTGCACCTGCTGCACCAATAGGAAGCTAAGCCACTGGCCTTAACAGCTTCTATTCTAGCCCCACTGGAAAACCGAAACAGCCAAGTACTTACCTGGCCATATCTGCAGGAATGCAGCCGCCTCTTCCACTGAAGGGATTTAAGTCGCCTGAAAGGAGCATGCGGGAAACAACCATTTTCTGAGGCACAGTCAACCAACACCTTGTCTGTTCCAGCCTGAATCTGTTTAAAACCAGAGACCTAATAACTGTTCATCGTCATCCCTTGCTTATTAATCAATCAATCAGAGTACTTGTAGAGCACGCTACTTACCCGTGAGGGTCTCAAGGTGCTGAGGGGAGGGGGTGAAGCTACTGCTCGAAGAGGCAGGTCTTCAGGAGTCTTCTGAAGGCGAGTAGGTCTTGGGTCTGCCGTATGTGGGTAGGGAGGGTGTTTAAGGTCTTGGCGGCGAGGTAGGAGGAGGATCTATTGCCGGAGGTTGTTCGTTGGATGCGGGGGACAGTGGTGAAGGCGAGGCTGGCGGAGCGGAGCTGGCGCGTGGGGGTGTAGAAGCTGAGTCTGCTGTTAAGGTAGGCTGTTCCGACGTTGTGGAGTGCTTTGTGTGTGTGGATGAGGAGCTTGAAGGTGATCCTCTTGTCAACGGGGAGCCAGTGCAGGTCTCTCAGGTGGGGGGTGATGTGGCTGCGACGGGGGACGTTGACGATTAGTCGGGCAGAGGCGTTTTGGATGCGTTGTAGTCGTTGTAGGTGTTTGGATGGGATTCCTGCATAGAGTGCATTGCCGTAGTCCAGTCTGCTGCTGACGAGGGCCTGTGTCACCATTCTTCTTGGTTCGGTCGGGATCCACTTGTAGATCCTGCGAAGCATGCGGGGGGTGATGTAGCAGGAGGAGGAGACGGCGTTGACCTGTGTAGCGTTGTAGAGGGAGGAGCGAGGATGAATCCTAGGTTGTGTACATGGTCGGTGGGTGTTGGTGCTGTTGCCAGTGTGGTTGGCCACCAGGAGTCGTCCCAGGCTGAGGGGGTGGGTCCGAGGATGAGTACCTCCGTCTTGTCTGAGTTCAGTTTCAGACAGTTGCTCCTCATCCAGTCGGAGACAGCCTTTATTCCCTTATGGAGGTTGGTTTTGGCAGTGTGTAGGTCCTTGGTGAGGGAGAGGATGAGTTGGGTGTCGTCGGCGTAGGAGATGATGTTGAGGTCGTGCTGGCGGGCCACTTTTGCGAGGGGGGCCATGTAGATGTTGAGCAGCGTCGGTATGAGCCCTGGGGGTCGCCGCAGATGATGTCGGTGGCTTCGGATCGGAATGGTGGGAGGCGGGCGCTCTGGGATCTGCCGGAGAGGAAGGACGTGGTCCAGTCAAGGGCCTTCTCTTGGATTCCGGCTTCTAGGCGGCGTGTCTTTAGAGTGCGATGACAGACCGTGTCGAAGGCAGCCGACAGGTCCAGGAGGATGAGGGCTGATGTTTCACCGTTGTCTAGTTAGTGCCTGATGTCGTCTGTGGCGGCGATGAGGACTGTCTCGTTGCTGTGGTTTTGTCTGAATCCGGACTGGGATGGGTCCAAGATGTTGTTGTCTTCCAGGTGGCGGGCCAATTGCCTATTGACGATTTTCTCGATGACCTTTGCCGGGAACGCGAGCAGCGAGATGGGCCGGAAGTTCTTGAGGTCCTTGGAGTCCACCTTGGGCTTCTTGAGAAGGGCGTTGATTTCGGCGTGCTTCCAGCTTTCCTGGAATGTCACTGTTTCGAAGGAGATGTTGATGACCTTGCATAGTTGGGGTGTGATGGCTGCATCTGCTTTGTTGAATGCGTGGTGTGGGCAGAGGTCTGCCGGAGCTCCTGAGTGGATGGAGTTCATGACCTTGCGTGACTCATCGTCGTTGACGTTGGACCAGGAGGTCAGGCGGATGGCGCTGGTGGTGTTCCCAGGGGAGGTGGAGTGTGGTGTAGTCGGGCGGTTGTGGTGTTGAAGCTGTCGTGGATGTCAGCGATCTTGCGGTGGGAGAAGATGGCCAGCAAGTCGCACAGTTCTTGTGAGGGCAGGATGTCGTTGGCGTTCGCGTTGGCGCTGGGTTTCCTTTACGATGCTGAAGAGCTCTTTGCTGTTGTGTGCGTTGTTATCCAAGCGGTCTTTGAAGGAGGATCTCTTGGTTAATCTGATGAGGTGGTGATGTCTGCGGGTGGCGTCCTTGTGGGCTACGAGGTTGTCCGGTGTGCGTTCGTGGAGCCATATTTTCTCCAGTTTCCGGCATGCGCGTTTGGAGGTCTGGAGCTCGTTGGTGAACCAGGTGGCTCTCTTGCTGGCGTGGCTGTGGGAGGGTTTCTTGAGAGGGCGAGGGTGTTGGGGCAGTTGTTGATCCACTGTCTGAGGTTGCGGGCTGCGGCGTCTGGGTTGGTAGGGTTGGTGGGTGGGTTCTGCTCGTGGTGGTGATCAGCCGGTCTTCTGTGACTTTGCTCCAGTAGCAGCGAGCCAGCTGTTGGGTGCGGTGGTGCGTGGTTGGTTTCTTGAAGGTGAAATTAATGCAGCGGTGGTCAGTCCAGTGGAGTTTGGTGGTGTGGTCGAAGGCGACGTGGGTGCCTGTGGAGAAGATGGGGTCCAGAGTGTGGCTGGCAGCGTGGGTGGGTGCGGTGACGAGCTGTTTGAGGCAGAGGTTGGTGAGGTTGTCGATCAGGGTGGCGGAGTTGGCGTTCTTGTTGTTCTTGAGGTGGAAGTTCAGGTCCCCGAGGAGGATGTAGTCCGTGCTGGCGGGTGCTGGCGAGGTTGGCGATGGGGTCGCTGAACTGAGCCCGGGGACCAGGGGGGTCTGTAGATGAGCAGGTGTTTGGCGGTGTGGAGGGTGTCGTCTGCGTGGGTGGTGACCTTGAGGGTGGGCTTGTGGACGATGGCTATTCCTCCTCCGGTTCCGTTGGCCCGATCCATGCGGGTGATCTTGTAGCAGTCCGGGATGGCTATGGCGATGTCGGTTGCAGAAGAGCCGTTCCACCCGATCTCGGTCAGGAAGGCCACGTCTGGGGCGGTGGTGTCGAGCAGATCCCAGAGCTTGACGGCGTGTTTGCGTGCGGAGCGGATGTTGAGGAGTATGCAGTAGAGGTGGTTGGGTCCAGACCTTGGAGGTTTGGTGGTTCTGTCGCAGGTGAAGCTGCAGGAGAAAGGTCCGTGGGTCTGTTTTGGGGTGGCCTGGAATTGAGTGCGTGGAGGCTGCTGGCATCGTAGTGGAGTCTGGTGTCATGGCGTTTGCGGGGTCCAGGGGTTCTGGCGCTGGGTGCGGTCCAGGCGCGGATGGGCGCAGACGGGCAGCTGCCACCATTTGAGGGGGAGCTGGGAGGGAGGAGCAGCTGGGAGACGGGAGGCAGGGAATGGCAAATGGGTGCAGGGGCGGGGCCGCGGGGACAGCAACGTCGAGAGGTGAGCAGTGGGCACGGGGGGCGAGGTAAAAAATCAGGGGCAGCGAGGGGGACAGAAGGCAAGAAAACAAGCACAATCAGGGAGCAGAGGCACGAAAAACAAGCACAGTCAGGGGGCAGAGGCAGGAAAAACGATCACAATCAGGGAACAGAGGCAAGAAAATACGAGCACAATCGGGGAACAGAGGCAAGAAAAACGAGCACAATCAGGGGGCAGAGGCAAGAAAAACAAGCACAATCAGGGGGCAGAGGCAAGAAAAACAAGCACAATCAGGGAACAGAGGCAAGAAAAACTAGCACAATCAGGGAACAGAAGGCAGGGTCAGGACACACAGGCGGAGCTGTGTGGTGGGGGAGCGACCTACCAGCAAGTTCAAGGGTCAGAAGGGTAAAATAGATTTATCTAACATTACAGTGTACCACATAAAAAATTGTGATTCTGTGTATAAATTTGAACTAGCATGCATTTACAAAGGGGAGCCTTTGGGCAAAATAGCCATTTTCCCTACCCATACTTTTAGCACATCTTATACAAAAAATGCTAATTACATTGTCATCTGGAAATAGTCATTAGCGCCTAGTCATAAGCAAATACCACTTCAAGCTTTCAAAAGTAAATTGATATAAAAGCAGCATTGAATTTTTTGACATTGTGTACTCTTACCAAAATTTAGAGCATCAATTTTATATGACACACCATAGATAAAGGAGTTGTTTATATATACTAAACCTCCAGAAATGTTCGATTAACCAGTTATAAAGTCACGTCAAGCTTAGTTAGTTTAGAGTCTTCTTTTTTTTAATGGAAATTATTTCACATTGTTACTGGATCTGCATGGCTAAACACTTATAAAGTCCCAAAGGCGAGACCTATTGGCTATGCCAATGCTTGTTATTGATGGAGTACATTGAGCAGCAGAACTTTTGATTAAGTCCTGAAGAATGTGGCAAACACCTCTTTGGAGGGTTAATAGGCTGAAACATGTTGACCTCTTATTGACTCTAACAGTGTATATATATTTCTCCCACAGTGCCCTGTTTTTAATCATGGTGCAGGGGCATACAAATAATGTAAACCACATACCCTTTAGCAAGGTTTAACTTTCACTCTGCTGCCCCCACTACCCTGAGCTCATTATTGTGGTATTTAGTATACCTTTCTCTATACCAAAACATGTCTGAACTCCTCCCTCTCGCTGACGGGGTTGTATCACGGTGCAAGGAGATTCCCAATAAGGAAGCATGCCAACTATGGTGGGTGAGGAAAATCGTCCTTTTAAAAGGATATTTCATCTTAGCTAAGTCTTCATTTGAAATAGTAATCCTCAGAGACCCAGGGGTTTCTTGATTGTGGTAGAAATACATTTTTACCCCTTCATTGTACGTTCAAGCACAGACCATTGCATGAAATGTTGTGATCTATGTAGGGAAAATACTCTGTGCACTGAAAAATGTGTTAAAATAAGAGAAGTTTGATAATCGCATTTAATACCTTCTCAAACCTTGATTTATCTAGAAGAGAAGTCTGTTAATTCTAGCAGATTTTTGATACCACAAGGTATAAGAAATTAGAGGATCTTTATCTGATATCTTTATTAGTAAATTACCTGAAATCATTGAACATAAATGTTTGCAATTATTATTTCTAAAGATAAAGGAAGTTCTATATTTGTTTTCTCAAAACTAACCCCAGTGTGTATGACTACAATAACTACCTCTCTCAAATCAATATTGTGCTTGTTTAGTGAGAAAGCTAAATGATCTAGAGAAACCAGGAACTGCACGTCAATTTTTTTCTTAGGAAGTTTTAAGTTAGAGGGTGAAAACACTTTTTAGAATGCCCCAAAAAATTGATAAAGATATTTCAATATGTTTGACTAAAAGAATAGGTACATTTCGTGACAATATTGAAATGGGAACTAACAGGAACAAATATTTACACGACATTACAAAAATATTAGAGATTAAATTTCAGCAATGTAGGAAATACTGAAGTTCATGTACTAATAATACATTTGGTAAAAAGTGGTGAAGTACCGGGTTTTTAAGAACCCAGCGGTGCCAGGGAACAGCACCCAAAGACTTCCAGCCCTTCCTGTTTCAGACTACAGAAACACAGAGTCTTCTAGGTGAAATCAAAGATCGTATTTATTGGCTGCAGCCAGTAACAGGTATCCTAGAAGTACAACAGCATGTATGTTCTCAGGAGACTGCTCGATCTTACAAAGCCAGTCTTCTCCTTTTATACAAAATAATATGCTTCAGGCAAACATTCCTTATTTTACAGTTGACCATTCACATATTTTCACTACAAAGAAAAAGCAGAGTCATGATGACAAGCCCACATTTCTGTCCGTCCAGCACACAATTAATTACCCGGCAAGGTCCAGTATTTTCATCAGATATCGACGTGTAGTGTAGTTCCTAGTTTCCCACTAGGCCCTGCGCATTGGAATAACATAAACAGTAGTATCGACGTGGAACTGCAGATATTCCAGGCCTCCACTGACTATGCTAAACTTAATTGGGTTGTGTTACCAACTAGCTCAGAGGTCACTGGAAACTTTCTTCTCTGCATAGGAAGTGATCAGCTCCCTTGGCACAGACAAGAAGGGATTCAGTTTTCCAACAACCGTGCAACATGACAACTTTGCTCCTCAGATCAAGAGTCAATCTCTAGGGTCTTGTGAAACAATAGACATAGATTTCACTCAGTCAGTCTAGTGCAGTTTACTTTCACGAGATGTAGAGAATAGAGAGACGGGCGTGTATCAATAAAGGTTAACATTTATTGAACAGTCTTTCTTCTCGTACAAAAGAAATGTATTGCCACAATTGCAATAATTGTTATTATAAAAAGTACGTACAGTAAGATAAGTATTGCGAAATAGAACCGTAAAAGCATTGATATGGTTTCTTAGCCATACAATGGTTAAAAGTAATAAAACATATATACAGTCATATATATATTAGGCTAACATACTCAACTGGTGCTTCTAACTAAGCCTACCCCAGTGTGCCTGACCTAAGCCTAACACGTGAAAAGGGGAGTAAGTAAGTAGCTTAAGTTAAGTTGGTTTTGCCAAGGTTTGTTTCAAGAATTCTCGTCTAAGGGTTTAGTCAACACCATACCTCTGAATAGAATGATGGAGGATTGGTATCTCCTTCAGGGGTCTCTCTCGATATCCCAGTCACCTGCGAGGGTAAACCGGAAGCGCCGGGACTGGATTTCTCTGCACGAGAAAGGCAGCGGCTCTCTTCAGCGCGTCGAGGAAGGAGGGGGGACAGCGTCCGCGGGCAGCTGGAATCTGCTGGATGTCTTCGCAGAGGACGGCTGTTCAGCTCCTTAAGCGTACTGCACCATAGTTCGCGCTGTAGCGGCGATAATGGTAATCAGCAGCTTCACCACCACAGGATAGCAGGCTGCAGCGACAGAGTGCTAGATTTACCAACACGGGGTCTTGCAGGCAGCCAGCATCAGCTCACAGCTCACATTGCTTAAGGCAACGTTGGTAATATTTATACCTGACAGGTGCCGGGTTTGACGCAAGTTTGCTGGACATAAGATGTCAATTAAAGATGTCACTAGGAAGTGACAGTTATCAGTTGCTCATTAGAGTTCCATTACTAATCAAAACATAGCAAGCGGGGATTTCCAGGTTTGCTAAGTTTTTATCTTGTTGAAGAACTCGGAGTGTTATCTAGGAATATCAGATAGTGACTGCTGCTCTGTCATTGCACTAATTGGTCGCAAAGGAAGTAGCAGGGAGTCATGCTGGAATGTGGCTCTGTTCGTGTGAGGCCAGAGATGACTTTTCAGAAAATCGCACTTGAACGGTTATGCCAATATAGGGAATAAATGGATTTATAGCCGAATAGGGGCATAAGGTCACAGTATCGATCAGGAACCTAGATAAGCACGCAACAGACGGACCCCTAATAAAATCGGGCACCTCCTCCTCTTAAAGCAAGTCATAAAGCAAGAAACAGGGACAGGTGTGTGTAATATTAGGCATGGTGTGTGTGCGATGAAAGGTTTATGGTATGTTGTGCCTTGATACTAATCTCGCTCGGACACTGGGAAGGGACCTGGCCGATCAGGTTTGGCTTCGGGCAGTGGAGTCAGCTTGCCCAGGTCACAGGAGAGTCAGCAAAGGTGTACGTGTCCTTCAGAGTCGTTTTTAGCCTTAGTCATTTAGCTATGTGAGGGCAATCACAAAATGGATGCCGTTCACAAAATGGAACCCGAGGGTTCGGTACGGAAACTCCGATTTCAGGGTGATTCCGTCACTCGATCATGACGAAAATGCTTGTGCATAGTATTTAACTCATTACCGGTCTGCTGATACAAAAATCGTCATGATTCGACACAGGTCCAGAATTTTCAGTACTACAGACCCTCCTGTTGCCCTTACATAGGCAATAACCTATACTCATGCTAATCTGAGTCCAGGTCTATATTCATAAAGTCATTGAGATGTTGCTGTAGCATCATCCTATTACTTAGCTCGTTTCTTGATACAGGTTTCCTTACACACGATGTAGCACAGAGGCCACATATTGCAGGAGCACACTGTACACACAAACAGAACAGGAAAAGAATGGCTAAGATCATCCCAATGACTATCAGAATCTTCCATCCCCAGGCGGATATCAGTTCCCAGAACCACCCCATCAGTGACCATTCTCCTTCATCCACGTGAATGGATTCAGAGATCTTATGCAGTTTGGAGATGGCCTGGTATACTGTTGGAGCGTTATCTGGGATGAAAATGCAGCAACTTGATTGAATCACTTTACATACCCCACCGCGGTCTGCAAGTATGACGTCTAACGTGACCCTGTTCTGAAGTGTCATAAGGCGATCCGACTGGAGCTCAGCAGTCAAATTACTAAGGGCACCGGCTGTTTCAATTACAGTGGATTCAATCACCCTTGTCAATTGCCTTATGTTCCTGCTGTTCACCATGGGCCCCAAAAACAGCAGAAAACCCTTTATGAAGTCTCCAAATTCTTGTCCGGCAGTGTCGTCTTCACTCATGACACCTCTAACTACCCTTGTCTTATGGTAATCTGGGTCGGCCGTGTAGGTGGGAGGTACCAGGAACGAAACAAAACATGTGCCCGAGAAGGCACTCTTCTAATTTCACTCTTAACTAATGTTTAGAAATCTTCTTAACGTTGTGCTACTCCCTCTTTAAGTGTTTTGTCTCAGAACACTGTCTAGAAATGCAACATAGGTGAGGGTAGGGGTCCTACACTCTGTATAGAGGTGTGCACATTTTTACTCAGACCTGACGTGGTCCTGTTCTTCACTCCCACAAAGAACCATTGTAGAACCATTGTAGCTGAAAGGTAAGACCAAGTATGGGATGCCCTTATCGGTAGTATGTGGCATAACCCGCACACCCAACAGTTAGTTGTATTCACTACTAGTTGGTGTTGGTGTAAAAGCTGAATGAATGAGTTATTGGCAAATTCTGATCTTTCTAGCGGGCTCGTGTTCAGGCAGAGGATAAAAAGAATGCGAGGAAACAGTAGGAGGAGGTAAGGGCTGTGTAGTGGGTGCAAATGTCACTTGAAAGGTATATAAAACATATCCTATCAAAAACATCATTACACTAAGCAACATACAAATACATAATATCAAAAATCGTGTTTTTGTCATCAATTTGCACATTCTGGCTTTAAAGTTCATCGATTTGGCAGGTCTCTCCATCTTGAAAAACTCCATCCTCTATAATTGCTGCCTGCGGCGGTAGGGTGTTCTATGCTAAGGAATGCTTCTGTCAGTCCAGGGCAACTCCCTTAGACCAACCAGAACCGTCGACCTAACGTCTTCGGCTGCACCCCAAAGACTTGGGCAACCGCGACCCTAGCAGCGGAACCCAGGTGGGGGTTCGAAAAACAAAAATAAGCAAGTTTCTCAGATGGGAGAGCTGCACTTTCAAAAATAGAAGAAAAAGAATTTGTATTTGTCCATAGTCATAGTTCTTGGCCTCAAATTATAACGGGTTCTTCCAGGTGCCGTCTGGTCTTGAAATAAGAGTTCAGGCTTTGTAGTGTTCAATCGAATTGACGGTGGCACAGCTTCTTGCAAGACATTCTCGCTTTCCTGTTCAGAAGTTGTTCCTTTTACACGTGCATCGCTAAAAGGCAGAAAACGAGGCACAGTCTCAGTCTCAGAGTCAGCGATCCCCTCCTGGGTCCACCGGTCGTATGCTAGAGGTAAAGGGACCCTCTTGCAATGATCCCGTGGATCCAATTTTTCTTTTCTTCCACTCGAACAGCTGATCTCGTTGAGAGGAGTACTAGATGAGGGCCGGTCCACCTGGGCTGATCATTCTTTGTTCGCTGGAAATTCTTGATCAGCACGTAGGTTCCAGGAGCGATCGGATGTCCTGGAGTTTCAGAGACCTGAGGTAGGGTGTCGTGGACCTGTTGGTGTAAAACACGCAATTTAGCCGTCAATTCGTACAAATAATCAAGCAGTACAGGGTGTTCTAACTTGCTGAACTTGATTGGCCTTGGCACTCCCCATATGTTGGCCGGACGGGCGAACACTATTTCATAGGGACTAAGTCCCACCCGCGAATGCGCAGTCATTCTCGTTGATAGGAGTGCTAAGGGCAGAGCGTCAGGCCATTTAAGACCAGAACTCGCTTGAATCTTGGCCAGTTTCAGTTTTAACGTGCCGTTATAGCACTCTACTAGTCCAGCTGATTGGGGGTGATTTGCAGCGTGGAACTTTTGATGGATGCGTAGCCCTTCACATACATTTTTCATCACTCGACCCACAAGTTCACTCCCATTATCACTCCAGACCATTCTTGGCATTCCGAATCTGGGGAAGAATTCTTTGACAAGGGTTTTGGCTGTGGATAAGGCAGTATTGTCCTTTAAGGGGTATGCCTCTACCCATCTTGAAAAGGCACAAACAACAACAAGTACGTATTTCAAATTGTTGCACCTTTTCATGTGGATGAAATCTAGCTGCAAAACCTCGAACAGATACGTTGGAGGCGCAAAATTACCAGCTGGAGTTGGGGTTCCCCTACCAGGATTGTATTTCAGACACACCATACAATTCTTGACCGCATTCTCTGCACACTTGGGAATTCCAGCATTTTGCCATCCCGGAGCTAAAAACTTACAAATCCCTTTCACACTGATATGAGCCATTCCATGGGCCATTGTCACCACTGCAAGTACATACGCATCGGGTAACAACCATCGCTGATGTTCTGACAATTCAACCCAACAGCCATTTGCGTCCAATTTACCCTTACTTTCTCTCCATTCATTCAACTCTTTCTCTGTAGCTTCAGCTTGAATGGATTTCACACTCTCAATCGTATCTTCACACATTCCAACGTCCCCAATCCATCTTGCAGGGCCTGCAATATACATTCGGCTCATTACATTCCTTGCAGTTTCTTTCGCGACTTCGTCAGCAAATGCATTTCCGCGACTAACATCATCTGTAACCTTTTTGTGTGCACTGCATTTCACAATCGCAACTTGTAACGCCAAGGTCAGCGACTCAAGAAGCTCATTCACCAACTGACCATGCTGGATCTTAGCACCATGTGAAGTCAGGAACCCACGCTCTTTCCACAATCGTCCAAAACTGTGAGCAACACCAAAGGCATACTGACTGTCAGTGTACACATTCACTAGTTTTCCTTTCACCAACACACACGCTCTTGTCAATGCAATCAATTCTGCTGCTTGCGCAGAGTTATGTGGGATACGTGCAGTTTCAACAATCGTATGCAAAGTCGTAACAGCATATGCCGCAGTCGTATCACCATTCGGCAACTTGAAACACGAACCATCAACCCACAAAGTACCATCACATTCTGGAAGAGGAGTGTCCCTAAGGTCTATCCTCCCTTTTGTTTCTTCTTCTGTTCTGAGACAACAATCATGTATTTCAACATCGCCTGTCTCTACTGAAATCGGCAATAACGTTGCTGGGTTTAACGTATTGCACCTCTTTATGTGTACATGACTCGCTAACAGTGTCAGCTCATAACCTGACAATCAAGCATTAGTTAAGTGCTGTGTCTTGGTTCTGTTTAACAAAGTGTCCACCGCATGTGGAACCATCACGATCAACATATTATTCATCACTAACCCAGCAGACTGTCGAATAGAAACAGCTGCCACGGCTGTGGATCTCAAACAACTCGACAACACCTTAGCTACCGGATATATATAGTCGATGAAAAGTATGTGCATGGACGTTGCTTGTCCCCAAAAGGCTGTGTCAGAACTGGCAATGCACAACCTTCCTTCTCATGGACATACAATGTTAAGGGCTTACTGTAGTCGGGGGTACCCAACACAGGAGCCGAACACAATGCATCACGTAATTCGGAAAAACTTTTCTGACACTCTTCAGACCATGGAATGGGATTCGGTGTATCTTTACAAGTCAATGCCACCAAAGGTTTGGCCAATAAGGAAAAATTTGGTATCTATTGCCTACAATATGATGTAATGCCCAAGAAAGCACGCACTTCTCTCTGTGTCCTTGGCACACTCAATTTTGCAATTGCCTGAATTCTCTCTGGGGTTAGTTTCCTTCCATCCTTCGATAAGAGATGACCTAAGTAGGTCACTTCTTGTCGACAATATTGCAACTTTGAGAGAGACACTTTGTGATGTAGAGCAGACAAATGACGCAACAACGACAACGTGGCTTCTTTACAAATCCCCTCAGTATCTGCAGCTACAAGCAAATCGTCGACGTATTGAATAAGGGTAGCGCCATCAGGTAAAACAATCGTGTCAAGCTGTGTTTTTAAAGCCTGACTATATATTGATGGACTTTCACAGTAGCCTTGAGGAGCGCGTTTGAAGCGGAAGCTTCGGCCTCCTAAACTGAAGCCAAAAATATCTCTGCTCTCCTCGGCAATCGGGATGCTGAAGAAAGCATTCTTCAAGTCAATCACCGAGAACCAAGTCGCTGAAGCTGGAATCATAGTCAATAGGGCAGTGATATCAGGGACAACTGGAAACTGTGGCACAACAATCTTATTCACCTCTCTAAGATCCATCACAAACCTGTAAACGGGTGGCTGGGAAGGATCAGTAGGTTTCAAAACAGGCAGAACAGGACTATTGCAAACGTTGCCTCTTGTCTCTTCAATTACATCTTTTTCAATCAAATCATAAATGATCGCTAACAACGCCTTTTCACCCTCGTTAGAGATCTTGTATTGGGGAATGCGCGGCATCCTAACATTGGCTTTCAGTGTCACAACATATGGTGGTATTTCCAAAAGACCCACATCATTAGGACCAGTAGCCCAAAGAATATCCGGAAGAGAAGACAATTCTGTCGGAAGTTTATCCCTTGACAAATACATTGGAGAAACCACTCTCTTGCCCAGTGTAAGTTGTACTCCCGAAGGAGAACAATACAACGTCTCATATAATCTTTTCAACAGATCCAATCCCAAAAAGTTCTCACCACAACCTGTTGTAAGAATAAGGGGTGCTTCCAATTCACAAGGTCCAACAGAAAGAGAGATAGGACTAGAAATCGGGTTCCTAACCGGGGCGCCAGAAAAACCTACTGAAACATTCATTTCGCCAGACAAAGGTGCGCCAGGGAGTTTCGAGTGCATAATAGAACTCTTTGTAGCACCAGTATCCAACAGTAAAGGCTCTGACACACCTGATGTAATCACCTCAACATAAAGTCCACTCTGATCTACTGGAACTGAAACAACTCCCTCTCTTTGCCCATGGCTGTCCTAGCAATCATTACCTTCCATATTCTCATTCTCTGCATAGTAGTCGTCAGCATAGTACTGAGTTGTCCTACCAGACGCGTTATTCTGCTGATCAAAACTATTCATTGAATTCTGAGGCGGAAAAGATCGTGCATTTTGCGGGAACGCACCGCGTCCCCTACCTCTAGGCGTCTGTTGAGCACCACGGCCTCTCGCACCAAACCCATTTGTGCGCTGTAATAAAACCGGACAACTACTCTTAAAATGACCCTCTTCTCTGCAATACACACACTGATTAGGACCATACGGTAAACGTTGTTGAGAAAACTCGTTTCTTTGCGAGTTTCCAGAATACTGCTGAGGCTGCTGATAATCACGTTGACTATTAGTACGGGGCGGGTAAGCTTGCTGTAGAAGAACTTTTTTCAATTCCTTAGTCTTTTTATCTGCTTTCTCTAATTCATCTTTGCGCCTATTTTCATAGTACTGGGCCATAGCTAAAATCTGTGCCGACGTGGAGACAGCCCACGGACTTTCAGAATCCTTCAAGTTATTACACAATTCAGGAAGTAAATTATGTACAAATTTGTCGACAAAAAACCTCTGGCCACCCTCGGTAGCCATATGCTGACCACTATGATCTACAAAAGTCTCTTCAAATCGCGTGAAAAAGTCAGACACAGTCTCATCTTTCTTCTGCTTACATGCAGACAACTTGTCCCAATTAACACGTAATTTGGGCATTATAGTCTTCATATACGTAATGATTCTACCAGGCAACTCAGCAACTAAAGGCTCAGGTTTAGCACCACCAACTTGTCGGCCATCTGCCGCAACAGTATTAGCCCATGTATCACCTAGTTCTTGATCATGGTTCTCTTGACTTATTTTTCCCCATATAGGCTGTGGAACAACATTTCCAAACACATGTCTATATCAGCCAAATTCATAATGCATGAGCCTGCAGTCTGTGACAACTCCTTATAGTACCCTGCGGGGTTTTTACGGGGATCAGGCAATGTCTGTTTAAGGGCCAAGACTTCAGCTCGTTTCCAAGGAACATGCACCCAAACACGCTGAAAATGTCCCGGACTCGCTGGATTAGCATTTGCGTCCCCTTCCCTCCAAACTGGGGGGACCTCTCTCATGGGATATTGTCTTGCTTTTCTCCTACCTGAAGCGTCAGGCTCAAACATCGGCTGAGAAGGAGACTCATTCCTAAATGACAACAACGTCGCAACTGCTTTCCCAACCTCGGAACCCACAATAGTTCCCTTCGCAAACTCAGACTGTATGTTGATCAACTCAGAAGGAGCTTGTCCCACATCATCATCTTCCCACTCCTCACGAAGGAAAGTGCACACTTTATCGAAAACATATCTCTGCTTTGGCGCTTCCCATTGATGGAAGACATCCGTAACAGACTCCACATCATATTTTAAAGGACGAGTGGCCCATTTACGCGCCAGGCGGTCCAATATTTCTTTCTCCCTCGAATCAGGCAGTTGGCTACGCAACTGTTTACATTCTGTATCAGGGGTCGTGTTAGGCGACCCAAAGAGAAAAGGAAGAAGACTAGTAACAGTGTTTGTCATTCTCTGTCGAACAGAAGGAGATGTTGACAGGACGGGAGATAAAGCGGATTGAGAAAAGGTCAGTGTAGGAGCAGTAGTAGGGTAGGTAGCAAGAATAGGTGGAAGTGTTGCAGGAGTTAAAGGCGGAGCAGGTAACAAAGTCGGTGGCCCTTGAGGACGCTGCACCGGAGGAATAGGAACCGGCTGAAGAGGAGCTGGGGGCTGTTGGATAGCAAGGGGCAAAGCAATTATGGGTTTCGCCACCAAAGGTTGCGGGAGTGCTGTAGCACTCTGCGCATAAGGTGGTGGTGAATTCAAGAGATGCGAAATTAAAGGATCTTTTTCAAGTTCTTTTGCTTCCTGTTCTTTACGTGGCAAAGCTGGGTAGCACTTATCTAGTGCTAATTTCCTAATCCTAAGCATCTGTTCGCTCTCTTGCTCTTCTTCATTATCCCTAAACGCAACAGCAGCTTGTACCATTGACATACCTCGTTTATTTTTCTTCGCTAATTTCATTTCTCTCTGTTTGGCTTCTTTGCGCCATATGCGAAATGAGTCAAACATTGGCGGCCGGGCTTTCATCTTAAAGAGTTTAACCTCTAGATTATCCAGAATCTCTGTGTCAAAGCTAATATTTTGGGGCCATTTTAAAACACCATCTTTCCTGGTGTATTGGATCCATATTCCATTATATGCGATTGGACCTACACCATGTTTCACATATTGTTCATACGTTGGAGTTCCAATCGGAGGAACCGGACACGAGTCCTCCAATCGGGAATCCCTATTACAACCAAGACAAAACAAATTTCCAAGTCTGCTAAGACCAGGCATCTTCGCTCTCTAGTCTAGCTTCAAACTTCAAAGGATTATCGAATACGATATTCTCGTGAATACACAAATCCTTCGGTTTTGGCACTTGCAAGTTCCAAACAAAGTGATCCCGAAGGATACCAAAAACTAAGAATCAAACTAAGGACTGGGAGACGCTCAACTTATACTTAACTGAGGTATTGATGACGTCACCAGAAGACTCGTCTATCGTTTCGCTCTACCAATCATCAAGGGTCCAAAACAGGGTGATAGTCAGGTCAGCAGTCCTTCGTAGCCGTCGGGACGCGGGGGACCTCGCAGCAAAGACTTTCGGACCACGTCGACATACAGGGGTCGATGAAGTGGCGGCCTTCCTCCAGAATTTTCACACGAAGCTCCTCACGAACCTCTGGCTTGGACCGGTACCGCTGAAATCGTTCCACAATGGGCGCCAACTGAAGTACCAGGTTTTTAAGAACCCAGCGGTGCCAGGGAACAACACCCAAAGACTTCGAGTCCTTCCTGTTTCAGACTACAGAAACACAGAGTCTTCTAGGTGAAATCAAAGATCGTATTTATTGGCTGTAGCCAGTAACAGGTATCCTAGAAGTACATCAGCATGTATGTTCTCAGGAGACTGCTCGATCTTACAAAGCCAGTCTTCTCCTTTTTTACAAAATAATATGCTTCAGGCAAACATTCCTTATTTTACAGTTGACCATTCACATATTTTCACTACAAAGAAAAAGCAGAGTCATGATGACAAGCCCACATTTCTGTCCGTCCAGCACACAATCAATTACCCGGCAAGGTCCAGTATTTTCATCAGATATCGACGGACCCCTAATAAAATCGGTCACCTCTTCCTCGTAAAGCAAGTCATAAAGCAAGAAATAGGGACAGGTGTGTGTAAGATTAGGCATGGTTTGTGTGCGATGAAAGGTTTATGATATGTTGTGCCTTGATACTAATCTCGCTCGGCCACTGGGAAGGGACCTGGCCAAACAGGTTTGGCTTCGGGCAGTGGAGTCAGCTTGCCCAGGTCACAGGAGAGTCAGCAAAGGTGTACGTGTCCTTCAGAGTCGTTTTTAGCCTTAGTCATTTGGCTATGTGAGGGCAATCACAAAATGGATGCCGTTCACAAAATGGAACGTGAGGGTTCGGAACGGAAACTCCGATTTCAGGGTGATTCCGTCACTCGATCATGACGAAAATGCGTGTGCATAGTATTTAACTCATTACCGGTCTGCTGATACAAAAATCGTCATAATTAGACACGGGTTGCTTGTTGAGTCAGCACACTACTGTGTCTGTGATTGCTTTTAAATAAAGGCATTTTTTAATGCACCCCATTTTTCTTTCAGATTCACAAATGTCCCCTTGGGTTACTACCTCCTGTTACTGTTTTTGAGCCCACATATGGTTTCAAAGCTTAATACATACCTTAAGGATGTATTAAATATTCAGAAGGGATACTATTAACATTCCCCTTCCAAATTCTGAACTGTTAAATAGGCTTAGTACATTTCAAAAAGGGGTTTAGCATTTGCAAACTCTGTGAATTACCAAACCAGTGGATTTTTTTAACAATAAAACCCTTGGTACATGCAGACATTTTTCTCAATTCCCTCCAAATTAAGTTTGCTAATAATGTTAGTTGAATGATAACCTATGCACATACCTATTTAGTGTTAGTGTTGCTTCAGATCAAATAAAAACCATCATACATAACTCTTACACAATACATAAAGACAGAATTTCTGACATTCAGCTTTAATGTTTTGTTAAATATATTTGCAAATGTTGTCACTTAAACAGGAAAGCAGCTAAAGTGGTCTCTGGACATAAAATAGGATGTAATCATGATCTTTAGATACATTTTCTGAGTTTCAGGAACAATGTGTGTCTTCTGGGTTTACTCTGAACCACTAAAATAAACATATTCAGTCGTTTTAGATGTGATCTGTTTGTACTGGTTTCTATTGCAGACAATAATCTAGATTTAGAGCAAGGATCAATTCCACCCATGGCTTTTAAAATCTATTTATCAATGATCTCTTTTAGTGTTATCGCAACTAAAACTGTAAGAGAACTGATCTGAGAGATGGACCTTCAAGTATTATGCTCAGTCAATTTATTGAACAAACTATGGAGTTATAATCTGAATAGAATATATCCACAAGCATTGCCTGACCACTCCATTTTACATCAATAGATTACTTATCAGCACATTTTCTCTAAGTACAATTCAGTCATCTTCTATTTTTCACAGAGCTCGTGCTGGGTCTGTTTGAACTCTTTTGAAATATAACATTTAATTGTCCAAAAGTTCATGAATTCTAGTTTCAAGTCTGGTTACATCAAATGATGTCCTTCTGCTCCTCATTTGATTGTGCACCATGATTCAGAAATGGCATGTTTTTGATTTTCAGATTTAAAATTCTAAACATATTTATTGTTGTTGCCATTCGAAAAATTATCACTAATTAGGAAGATAACAACAAGTGGTCCTGTGATGGTGGCTGGAATGGGAAGTGTTTAATCAAAAGGTGGATTGAATTAAAGTTTAGGTGACAATTTCACAAAAGTGTATGGATTTTGTATATATTTAAAATTGTTGATCTCCAAAAAGGCCTAAATCAATAAATTGAATTGAAATTCAAGTTTTTCATCTGAATCCTATTGTTGCAAAAGATATGATTTTTGAACCCTATGAGGCGGTTCCTTTCCAGAAAGCATTCAGGTTGTAATCATGAGTCAAATAATGCTGAGGAGGTTAAAATATTCAAATTGAATTCTAATTACACATGAAATGTTCATTGTTCACTATATTTCTCTTAGTATTTTAATATGCGGACTTTATTGCTTAAGGAAAATAATTAGTATTTGTTTTTCTATATGTAGGAAGCATTACATTAATGAAATCACTGTATCCCAACTAATTTCCTTTTCTGTTCTTTATGAACGTTTCTATTGTTGAACTTTAAAGATTGCCCAAAATTAAGAATTGTGCTCTACATAACTTTGCTGTGTAACAGTATGTTGATTTTTATGTACAACGTTTGTCTCTTATGTGTATAGCTATAGAACAACAATGCCCCTGCACTATACAAGTATGTGAAACATTACAGTAATGACATTTGTAGCCTGTCAAGGAATCCATGTCTTAACCAAGATATCTCGTATATTCTCGACAACTCCTCCCGGTTTTTGATATACACCTAAACTGAATAAGATCCCTTAATCACGCAGGCAGCGTGCTACAGACCTCGATATACTCGAATCAACTAACAAGAATCTTGTCCAGACACGGAATTTCCGTACTATTCTGATATTATTTGTCATACTTTCCTCACAAAGCCCTGAAGATTCGCAGTAGGTTCCCTGCGATGAAACACGTGTTGGCATTAACAAAGGAACAATAACCAATTATTTAACACCAAGAACAGAACATTTCTCTTTCTTTTTCGGAACTCTTGTACCTGAACCTGGATTAATTGATCCTCATAAAGTCACTCCGAAAGTGTGGATGTATACTAACTGATCATCATTTGCTACAAATGTCATTACTGTAATGTTTCACATACTTGTATAGTGCAGGGGCATTGTTGTTCTATTGTTACTTGTGTGGATCCTCTTGGTCCAACTTTGGGCGGTTTTGTGAGATTACCGCTCGCCCTTTTGCCTGTACCTACCACTTTACGGTGCTCTCTACCGTGCGGACACACGGGTGTGCGCCCAATATCCCTGGTTGAAGTTGAAAATCTCCTTGTTGTTTACATCTTATGTGTATAGCAACTGATGTTTTGTTTTGCTTTATTAATCAGCTATGTTTATTAGGTTTTATTATTCAATAAAATGTTTCAAACACAACAAATGGTAGTTGATATGTATTTACAAGTGCAGCATTTTCATTGTATGGGCACTTTCAAAGGGGCCAAAAATCTGGTCTGTGGGATGACGGAGGACCACATTGTCATCAGCAGGGAGAGGTTTGGGCAGGTGATTAGGGGTACATGTAAGGTTGGAAGTAGGCGGAACAAAGCATGTACATTGTGTGGACTGTTACTCCTGGAGTTATTGTGAGGGATACGATACTACCCTGTAAATGAATCCCCTAGTGATTATTATCAACAAACTTCATTCGGTTTTATAAAAGAAAACCATAAACGTCATACATAAAATGATAAAACATCTTCCAAGTTACAGATTGACAAATATAATATGTCCAAGTGAATCAGAACACAAGATAGAAATTCATGAATTACAGTACAGAAGTTAATCGCCGCTTGACCTGAGTCTTACAGCAACCCATAAAAAGTTAAGCGTATGCAAAACAGTGTTATTAGAGAGCAGTTGTAAAAAGATAAGAGCTGGTCTCACCCGCCTAAAACCCGCTTTTTTGAGAATGGGAATAATAAATAACTTTCTAGGGACAGCATAAAAACTACAAAACATTAAAAAAGTGCATCATGTCCTGAGGAGACTCACTGTTGCAGCCACAGGGCATGAGGCAATGGCCTCTGTGGAAGCCGCAAGGGTGTGCCATGAGTAATGGAAGAGGTTGAGCCGAAACCGGGACAATAGAAAACGATCATGGATGCTTTTAAGCCCTAGAAGATAAGGTTTGGTGGTTAGTAATGTTTTTAACACAATGTACTTACGCACACTAGGCTTGCACAGCTCATTTCCCTTTCTATCACAGCAGCTCATTCTTTAAAAAACACTCTTTGACCAGAGAAAGATCCCTCTTACATATGCGCTCAGGGTTAGCGAATAGTTTCTACCTACCTGAGTCTTGAGACATGGTCAAGTGAAAGGCATTCCCGTAGGACGTCTTTGCTAAGTGTATTTTCTTAATTAGCCCAAATATTAAGCCACAAAGCCAGGAGACCGAAAACCAGTACATCTGAGAGGAAAGGCATCCCCAACTCTTTGTGCACGACATAAAATGGGGTGCTTTGTAGGACAGAAAGGGCCCATCGCAGGAAAGAGTTTTTAGCACTTTGCACTGCCCCTACCCCAATGTCGACCCATATCTCACTCCCATAACTAACCTTTGAGATATATTTGTCTTCATATGTCTTCAAAAGAGCCCCTATTGGCTTCCCTCCCACTCTGCTGGCAAAATTAAAAACAGCTGCAAAAGCTTTCACTAGATCCCCTTTCTTCCAAGTAAGTAAAGGGAACCAACTCAAGGAATCGTCAAACACAACTCCCAAATAGGAGAAAACATTGGTCTTCGGTATTGACGAAAGTCCGAATTTAAAACTGAACTGCTTAGCTTTACGAGGTCCCACCTGCATAATGAACGACTTGGAATGATTAAACAAAAGGTACAAGTCCTTCATAAAAAGGGCAAAAGAATTCAGAAGAAGTTGTAGGCACCTAGCTGTCCTCACCCAAGTACTGCGTCGTCTGCGTATAGGAGGACTGGCAGGCTACGCTTGCCTACCTGGGGACAATCAGCATTTGTGGCCAAAAGGGTCTTCTCTAAGGAATTAATGTATAGGTTAAAAAGAAAGGGTGCTAAAATGCACCCCTGACACACCCCTCTCTTGATGTCAAGCTGACTGGACACTTTCAGATCCTTTGAATAGTGGGCAACCACGGTTGAATCACGGTGAAGATCCCACAGAAACAAAATGATGTTACTGCCTATACCAAGGGGAACCTTATTGCCAAGTGTGTTGTTTGTGAACTGACCTCGGACTCCTGTCTTCTTTGCTGTCCTGCTGTGACCGCCTGGACCAACACCTCGCCGCGCCTGCTTCGCAGGCGCCGCATCGTGCGGAAACATCAAGGGACGCTGTTTGTGGGCTACGACGAGACTGAGGGGAGATCCAGTCTCGCGGCAGAGAAGGAGTGTTGCGTGGCAGGGACTCTCTCTACCAGGAGTCCCTGCTTGACCACAGCCACCTGGTCCACGCCCCCTGTCAGTACCGCCCCTAGGCTGGTAAATCAGATTTAAACTCTGCTACTTCCACTCGCAGCGGGAAACTTTTTGCCAAGTGTGTTGTTTGTGAACTGACCTCGGACTCCTGTCTTCTTTGCTGTCCTGCTGTGACTGCCCAGACCAACACTTCGCCGCGCCTGCTTCGCAGGTGCTGCATCATGCGGAAACATCAAGGGACGCTGTTTGTGGGCTACGACGAGACTGAGGGGAGATCCAGTCTCGCGGCAGAGGAGGAGTGTGGCGTGGCAGGTACTCACTCTCCCAGGAGTCCCTGCTTGACCACAGCCACCTGGTCCACGCCCCCTGTCAGTACCGCCTCCAGGCCGTCATGCATCTTATTAACCTAGCTTGGTTACCCGTGTGCGGGATGAGCCGGGCGAAGCCCGGGCCAAGGGCCGGCCTGTTGTGGCCGTCCGGGGCCTGGAGGTGCCGGGACGGGCCACCCCCCTAAGAAACTTTGTTTTGGTGGCCATTGGTACGTGGTTTGAGCATTCACTCTTTGTAGTGTTAGCTGCTGACTCAGCGCACGCAACTATCTTCTGTAGGTCTCTTATTGTATACACCGATGTCAACCCGCTCGGGTAAGAGCTTGAGGGGGGGAGGCGGGAGTGTACTAGGTACCATGATCAATTTATCACCCGTGCATTTTCGGTTGTTGAAAAAGAGATTGCCCTGACAGAGCGCAGACTCTCTCGTGAACTCACGACTGACAAACGCTCTTCTTTGGGTGGCACTGACGTTTGTACCTTCGCCAGTGCATGTTGTTGATGCTCTTCTTAATGAAAACCCTGGCCCTGACCACCTTCGTGTAAACGCTATTAGAGCAAGCCTGGATAGACTGTCTTATTTAGCCCAGGGTGGAGGTGTAGTTACATTGCCTGTCCCAGCATCCCTTGAGTCCTCTGCCCCTTTAGTTTCCTTACCTACTCCCCCCGGCCCTGGGGCTTGCACCTCCCAATCGTTGCAGGTCCCAGTGCTAGCTGCAGAAGTAGATTCAATAAAAAGGAAAAGGGCTGTTAGTCCCCGCAAGGGTAGCCGCTCCAAAGCCCATAAAAAGATGAGGATAAATTACAACAGGGTGGGTGTGCCTAAGACAGGTGGAGGGACTGGAGCAAAAACCAGTCAAGAGCAGCAGGGAGGAGAGGTCTCTGATGCCTCCTGGTAGCAGTCGAATATGGTCTTGCCTACTGCTCCAGTCGATGGTTCCAGACCTGAACTATCTCCGGTTGCTCAGATTGAACATCTAATGAGATCCCTGATCATCCCAGTAGTCGAAAGGTTGAAGAAGTTAGGAGAAAGATTGGATAGGTTTGAGCAGGTCTTGTTGGACAATTTTTTTGCCCTGAAATCCTTGACCAAGCTCCATTCCAAAATTAGGGATAGTGAATTGGCAGGGATCACAGCATCTAGGGTACATTCTCCACCCATTTCTCCTGATGTTAGTACTCTCTCTTGTTCGGGAGAGAGTGTGCAGGGGCTCGCTGAGGCTAATACTTTTAGTGTCAGCCCAGTGGTTGTCCCTGTGGGAATGTCCATCACGGGGCCGGCTATATCGGCCGCTCTAGCAAAGCCTGATGCCCCTGGGAAAAGTATTAATCCTCTGAAGAATCCCACAGAGCTTGCCCGTCCCGGATCCAGGTGCCTGGTAAAGAACAAGAACTCTGGGAATAGCAAACGAGCCAACGAGACTGTGAAGGCCAATTCGATCATAGCTCCGCAGACGCACCCAGAAGGAGGCAAAGGAGCAAAAACTGCTCCCAATGCTGATTTACCTCCTGGTTGCCAGCCTTTTGTAGTAGTTCTCACTGGGGTACCCCTGCTTAAGCCAGGCAAGCAAGAGTCGTATAATGAACTTAAGAACAAAACTTTATACTGGCTTAGGGAAAACAGACCTCTGCCCAGTACCATTAATGGCCAGGTTATTTTTGTAAGACGGGTTAGCTGGGTGGGCACCAGGCCTAAAGACTTAAGGGGTGACTGTATTTTAGTCAACTTCAAAGACCCCAGGGTAGCTCGGTTCGTGTGCAGTCAACATCCTAGCGGGAATGCCTCGGGCATTAGCACCTGTGACCTCAGCTATTTCTACCCGTACCCGGCAACCCCATGGTTTAGTGGTCCTCCTAGGGGGGTGGGATGGGGCACCAGCTATTTATCCTCTCCCAGTGTGCTGTACCATAATCCAGGTTTGAGTAACAACTGGCCAGGGTGGGACTACTGACGTAATAGTCACAACCTAACTATTAATCTATCTGCCGTTACTGAAGATCTCCATGGCTGTGGCATATTTAGCCAAGGGGAAATAGGGTTGTCCTTCTTTCACATACCTTCTTCTGGTCTCTCCTCAGGGTCTCTTCCTGTTTGTGCTAACCCAACTGTTATGGAACCATTGGTAGTGGCAGAGGGCGCTTTAGAAAAGCCTGTTTCTGGGTCCACCTCCTCCCTGCAACAATCCCCAGTTAAGGTAGTAGCTATAGATAGTGACCTAAGGTTTATCAGCTGGAATGTAGCAGGAATTTCCCGAAACCTGGATTCTCCGGAGTGGAACACCTTCATTGATCCCTTCGGGGTATGTCTTTTCCAGGAGACTTGGTCCCTGGAACCACAGCACAAGGTTGGTTACATGACCTACTTTGTTCCAGCTGTTCCCCTCCTTTAGGAAGGGGCCGCCCATCGGGCGGCCTACTCATCTGGGTAAGCATTTCTTTGGGCTGCCGGATTAGGCATATAGAAAATTAAAGCCCTGATTTGCAGAGGATTACTATGAGAGGGCCTCTTGGAGGGCGGTCATTGAAAATTTTTAATATCTATGTTAGGGGACCTAATGGGAGTATGTCTTCCCCAACCCTAGTGAGCCTTGACGAGGAACTTAGAGTTTGCAACCCTAATTTGTATATTCTGCTAGCAGGGGACTTCAACTGCTCATATGAGCCGTTGACGGCTGATGATATTTTGGGTACCCTAGAAGAGGACGCTAGAAGAGGCATTCCACCGTTATCAATGGCACCAATTATGAGGTGGTCCCAACGGGTCATTCAATTGAATGCTCTCACATTGGAGTATGAGTTAAGAGCAACTAACGGGAGAACGATGTCGGACCCTGGTGGTGCCCATACGTTCAATAGGCAGATCACTCGTCCAGAATTGATTATATCATGTTGGACCTTAAACTTTGGGCCCACTTGTTGGAAATGGTAGTTATACCAACCTCGGATAGTGACCATAACACTCTCTCACTATCCTTGTCCACCTTTTGGAAGGTAAACAATGTTATACAGGCGCACCAGTTGCTGAGGCAGATGGGTGAAGTCTGCCCATCGAACTGTGGGAGACGCCTGAAATGGAACAAGGTGGCCATTGATGAGGGGAAAGTCGCAGATATAGGGGTGATTATGTCCGAGGCGCTGACCAGTCTGGAGTCAATGACTCAGAGGCCTCAGGAGATATCCACACTTTTTTGCCATATAACAAAAACCCTGGGCGACCTTTTTACCATACGTAGTAGAGAAGGTAGGACAACAGACCGGGCACGTCCCAAGGCTGACCCAGGATGGTATTCCATTGATTGCCAGAGGGCAAAGAGGGAGCTAATTGAAGCAGTTAAAGCAGGGAAAAGTGGGCTAATTAGCACCGCAAGAAAGAACTATAGGGGCGCCATCAGGGAAGCTAAGAAGGGGTGGGAAAATCAATTTTGGATCGATCTAAAAGCGGCAAGTGCAGGGAGGGACTCTAGAGGTTTCTGGGACCTGGTTAGATCTAGGCATAGGCCTGTCGACTCACTCATCACATGTAATATCCCTGAAGCATCCTGGTTTGAACACTTTTCTCTCCTGTATACTTCTTCCTCGGAAGAAGGTTTGGGCCTTTTTGTTTTACCACCATTGGTCCCCCTGGAATAAGTGAGCCAATAGACTTTACTGCCATGGAAGTGGAGAAGGCAATCACATCCCTCGTTCCCAATAAAGCTGCAGATCCTGATGGCTTACCGGGGGATTTGCTTCGCCTCCACTTTGCGGAATGGGGCATTCTCATTTCCTCCCTCCTTAACGCAACTTATTTGGGTGCTATTCTCCCTGAATCCTGGATGGGGGCTGAGGTTGTCCCCATTTTTAAAAAGGGGGAACGGGACAACCCAGGAAACTACCGGCCCATAAGCCTAATTGACTCTACACAAAAAAGTTGCAGGGAAAGTGGTCCATGGAAGGGTCCTCCAGTGGGCTGAAGAACATAGAATCCGGTCTGACTACCAAGCAGGCTTTAGAGCAGGCACTTGGACCATCGAACAGTGCTTTTGTCTATTGCTGCTATATTGGAAGGTAGTCGTACTGGGAAAAGGCAGTCTGTATCTTGCGTTTATCGATTTACGGACTGCCTTTGACCTGGTGCCTCGGGGGCGCCTATGGAGGGCACTGTTCAATATGGGGATGCACCCGCATTTGCTATCCCTAATCATGAAGCTCCACGCAGAGAACTATGCGCAGGTGCGGTCGGGCAAACAGGCCCAAAAGACTGCCCGTATAATAGTTAATCAAGGTGTCCGCCAGGGATGTGTCCTTACCCCCACTCTGTTCTCATTATATGTGAACGGAGTGGTGGAGTACCTTTTAAAAAATCCAGCTGATGCGCCAACCCTGGCAGGCAGGAAAGTCCCCACCCTATTGTTTGCGGACGATACCCTTTTAATTTCCAAATCCCCAGTTGGTTTGCAGAAGCTTCTTGATAGCTTTCAGTCCTGCGACAACAGGGGGTTAGAAATTAACACTGAGAAAACCACGTTTTTGGTCCTGAACCCCCCAAGAAAACTTGGTCGACCACCAGTGTTAAATATGGTAAATTTGGAAAGGGTAAAGGAGTTTGATTACCTGGGTATCTGCCTCACTGACACCATGAGGTGGAATAGTCATCTCCAAAAAATGCTGTTGTGCCATAAACGGGTGGTGGGGGCGCTCATAAAGGAACAGAGGTCATCCAGTATCAAACCTATTGCCCCGGTCCAAGATATTTAGGCAGCAAGAGGTGTTAGCGTGGCCCTATATGGGGCAGAGTTGTGGGGCTCTCAAAATATAGACCTGCTTACCTGTTCGGAGAGCAAGTTTTTAAAAGATCTGTTGTGCGTCCCTTATAGCACTCCAACCCTCCCCCTACTCTTAGACATGGGTTGTCGTGCTATTGCAGATCAGGCCAGACTAAGACCCCTCCTTCTTTGGGCTCGCGTGTGGAGGGTTATTGAACTTTGAAGCTATGCCGAGGGACTGAGGGAAATACTATCCTTGACGGGTTGGTCGAAAATAACGTGGCTCAGGGATGTAAAGCACCTGTTGGGTGAGCTGGGTCTCGAAGAACCTTGGGAGTCTAGATCGGCCCCCCTAAGCAAGTTCTAAAAAGAGTATATTGGGACTGGGTAGCAGGTAGCAGGTAGGAGGAATTCCAGCCCTGACTTATGTAAATCATCCAGAGATTTTTTATTAGTGAAGGAAGTAGCCCTCCGTGAGGATTACCTGGATATAATTTTGCTACCTGCAGATAGGGCTCTATACTTTAAATTTAGGATAGGCTTGCTTCCTGTGGGGGTATTGACTTCCAGGTGGAGGATCCCAGCACAAACTACATCCTTCTGCCCCTTTATCCCGATAGGTCAGAATCTGTGCCCCATCTTTTGTTTGAATGCCCAGCTTATAAATGCCCCCGCGACAGGTGGCTAAAGCTTTTGTGCAAAACATTGGGTACCAGACAGCATAGTGTAGCTTTGAGAATTTTGAAGTCTGATACCCGGCCCCTGTTTGCTTGTGGCATTGCAAAGTTTTTAAGTTGGGCATGGCAGCTTAGGTCAAGAAGTCTTAATTACATTGTTTAATCCTGTTTTATCAAAAAATTGTAAACTTTTTTTAACAATCCATTGTTATTATATGTATTGTATCGTCTGACTGTTTTTATGAATTGGTTTTTATCTTGTTAAATTTTTTATCATGTGTATGTACTGCTTTTTAAGATACGTTTTATATCGAAATAAAGCCAACCTGTCTGACTGGCCAATGGATGACATCAACTGCCACAGCTTGGACCTATTGACACAGTCGAATGCCGAGGACTGCTCCATGAAAGCTTGGTATATGGGGCTGGAACAAGCAACGGTGTATTTGTTCAGAACCATGTACAGGTTTAAAACACTGTTACACAGTGGAATGACCTGGGCGAAAGCCTTAATGGATATCGGATAAAAAGTTGTTTTCATCAACCCAAGATACAAGTGTGTCAAGTACCATGCGGCCCACCACCTTCACCACAAAGTCAAGAAGAAAAAAAAACGGTCTATGCAGCATTTATAGAAGTTTCCACAGTGTTATTGCCTTACATTCCTCGACCTGGCAGCAAGAACTTTTAGGAGGGCACGGTGGCCTCTCAGCCGTAATTCATACTAATAATGGATTGAAACTGGGATGTCTGTAGGAGTCCACCATCTGTCATGTTTACTTTATGTAGATGATATTGTTCTCTTGGATTTAATGCCTCAGGGTCTCAATACCCTCCTGTTTTCTCTCTGTCAGTTTGCTGTTTCCCACTTTTTGAAAGTTTATATTTCCAGGAGTAAAGGTTTGATTTTTAAGGGAAATAAGTTTTGTAAACATTGCAGCTGTGATTTGTACCCTGGTAAAGAGTAGCTGGAAGTAGTGAAGCCTTACCCTTACTTGGACAACATATCTTCTGATATCCAGAATGGAAGTGATCACATATTAAACAACTCCTTGTTGTGTAGGTGGGTTAGAGGCTTATTACAATGTCCATAGGTACTTTCTACATTTATCACCTGTATATCGAGCAAAGTCTCTTAGACTCTGCTGGACGCTATAGAATGCATAGGTATTTCAAAATGCTACTTTTTAAATAAAATTGAATGACAATTTTAAGGAAAATATGTAATTTGAATACACTTCTGGCAGTACCAGCACTTAGACTAGAATTCAGGATAATGAATGGTTTTGTGTAAGGCCTGGCAGCTGTAGTACGATGGGGGCACCGGCTGCAGACGAACAAAGAAAACACAATTAGATATCTTTCACATACAGAAAGTTTTGATATGAAAAAAGAAAAGTGTGCATTCTATAGAAATTTTAAATATGCAATAGATATGTTTGAGTCAAATCAGGAAACTCTTATCTCATGGTCAGTTTATCAGCAAAAACTATTTTTAAAGACATCCTTAGTTTAAGTTTGGATTCTTAATTTTGTACAAATAAGGGAAAATTTGATGTAATAATGTCATCCTTTTCTGTGACAAAGCTTCAAAAATATCTCTGGACTACAAAAGACAAAAAAGCATGCAGCAGCAGACCAAGGTCAAGCACATTAAATTCCACCACTTTCATATATTTCACACAAGTGCAACTGCTCCCGGCATCCGCTGCTGGGGGATGTCAGTTATAGTGAAAGTCCACAAGAAAGGAAGGTGCACTCTGATTGAAGTCAGCCAGGAGACATACGTTATCCAAAATTCTTCTCTTTATTATTATTATTTTTTTAATTTCTTTATTGAAGTAAAGATCACGAGCACATAATAGATCATACAGCTTTTCATCAAGCAATTGTGGGGTTGCAAGAGCAGTGTAATGGACATTATATTTAAAATAAAAAATATATGAACATAAAGCCAGATCCAGACTTGTATACCAAAAAAAAGAATTCCGCTATTTCATTCATTGTATGATGAAGCAACTACTAGAATACATCATAGCGGTACTATGAAAGATCAACTATAAATATAAAACACGATACAGAGAAAATCAGGATTAATCAATCTTCTGCATCCATATATATTCTAACCGGACCCCAGATTTGCTGCCCCAATGCCATTTTCCGCCTTCCCTTCATTGCATACAAATTATATTCCATATTATAAGTAAATAGGAACCGGGTTTGCCATGCTTCAAATGTAGGAGGATCACTTTGTAACCAACTTGAGGGTAGATGCCCAGTCGCTAACAAAATGTATGAGGTGCAGCTTTGAACCCATCCTTCAAGTCCCAGCTACCAGCACGGGTTCTACTATCAAAGCAGCCTTACTAAATTGTAGATCTCTACGCAAGCATGCCCTAGAAATTTTCCATCTACTTGAGGACCAAAATCTTAACATTCTTTTCCTGACTGAGACCTGGTTAGATGATTACTCGGACCCGGACATTATCCAGGCCATGCCCAACGGCTATTCCCTATCTAGACTGGATAGGAAGGACGGCAGAGGAGGCGGCATTGCCATAGCTACGAAAGCCCCTCTAGTCCGTTCCCTATCACACATGCAGGTTGATCACAGTGAAGCTGGTTCCTTCACAATCAACACCGGTCCCAATCATTCCATATCAGGCATCTTGATATATCGACCACCTGGTAGATTGTATGACTTTACATCTACCCTAATGGAAGCTATAACTCATTTAGCACTAAGGAAATCTAAACTATTTTGAAGATCACTTAGACAAAGACGCTGCTGATATTCGAATGGAACTGCACTTGGTTCAGCTCGAATTAAAAAATAAAGAACCATCACATCAATTAGGACACTTACTAGACCCCATCTTTGGAAACTGGCAGGGAGTGTACACCTCAGATCCAATACCCATACCCTGGTCGGATCACTATATCATTCCCATCACAGTCCAACTTGACAGAACGGAGCATTTTCGACATCAATCCCTGCGATACAAACGCAGAAAATGGAAGAACTTCTCTCTAGATTCTTTCATTCAAATCGCCCAAGACGAAGGCCCTCCTAAAGGGGTCGACTGTGAGGCAGCTAACAAGAACTTAAATAATATCGTCACTAAGGCCCTGGACATCACAGCCCCCAGTCGTACCCTGACCAATGCCAGGAGATCAAAAAAAGCTGCTCCCTGGTTTGGCCAAGAACTGCAGACCTTGAAGACGGCATGCAAAAAACTTGAGAGAGCCTGGCGCCAGAACTTCTGCGCAGATATTAAAATGCAATATAAAACAGCACAGAGAGAATACTATAAATCAGTACGTCTGGCCAAAGCAGAACATTATCACACCCGTATCATGGAAGCAGGCAACTCCTCTAGGGAACTGTTTCAGATATATAAAGAAATATCCATAGTGGATGTGACTTCCCCCGCCCAAAATGATTCCGTGGAATCATGTAATAATATTGCACAATACTTTGCAGGCAAAATTAATAAAATCTACACTAGCTTCTCCAAACAGGTAGAGCCGGCCATGGACTTTACTGAAAATGACAACCACGTAAATACACCTGAGTGTCTAAAATCTTTTATAGTCCCCTCTTATGAAGTCCTGTCTAAATTGTGCAACAAAATTAAATCGGGATCTCCTCGGGACCCGGCGCCCCCGAAAATCTTAGCTGAAGCTTTCCCTGTATTAGAACCACACTTCAGGCACTTACTACAGATCTCCTTTATCACTGCTTGCTTACCGGAGGAATGGAAACAGGCAGTAGTATTACCGATCAAGAAAAAACCGAACATCAGCCAAGACATAATGGATAACCTCCGACCAATATCCTTGCTACCCTATGTGGCCAAGTTAGCGGAGAAAATTGCTAATAATCAACTCATGGAACACCTTGAGGCCCATAATGTCTTTCATAAATCCCAGTCGGGTTTCAGATCTGGCTTCTCTACGGAGACAGCTCTCCTGAGGGCCACTGAAACCTTACGAGAGGGAGCAGATGAGGGCAAGACCATGGCCCTCATCATGCTCGATCTCAGTGCCGCGTTTGACACTGTAGCACACTCCATCTTGCTACAGTGTCTAAACAAAGCTGGAGTCACCAACAAGGCACTGGGATGGCTGAAAGCCTTCTTGATCAACAGGAGCTTCCAAGTTCAAAGAGGGACTTTCCTCTCTGACAGGGTGATGCTTGAACAGGGGGTTCCTCAGGGCTCTGCCCTGAGTCCCACCCTGTTTAATCTCTATATGGCCCCCCTGGCAGAGGTGGTACAATCGTTCGGCGTGGAGCTTGTCTCCTACGCCGACGACACGCAACTTCTCATATCTCTGACCCAAGCCCCGTCTATGGAAGCTGATAACTTTAATGCCTGCATGACCAAGCTGGCCACCTGGATGACAGAGCATTGTCTAAAACTTAACGGTACAAAAACGGAGGTCCTCATTATTGGAGGCAATGAGGCCAAATGGAAGCAGAATGGTGGCCCAGTTGCCTGGGACCTCTGCCCTCTCCTAATCGAGAGGCAAAGAATCTTGGCGTCTGGGTTGACAATAAGCTGTCCTTTGATAGCCACATAAAGAAAACTGTAGGCAAATGTTTTGGGGTGATGAAAACGCTCAATCGCACCCTTGACCTGCTACCTATCAACTCCAGGCGAACCATGACGCAGGCATTGATAACTTCCCGTATTGATTACGGCAATGTACTGCTCATGGGTACATCGGAGAAAAACATCAAGAAACTACAGGTTTTACAAAATTCGGCAGCACGCCTGGTGTTAAGGCTTCCCCGCCGAGCCCCTTCACGCCCCTCTCTAGCAGCCCTCCACTGGCTACCTATTAGTAAGAGGATTGTCTTTAAAGCTATGCTCTGGTGCCATAGGATAATCCATCACAGAGCACCGGCCTATATGTCGGATCTGGCATCTTTGTATGAACCCAACAGATCTCTTAGATCCAAAGGAATAGGTCTGCTCAGAACTGCCTGCCCTAAAAAAGCTAGAATGGGGGGCAGATCATTTCGCACCTTAGCGGCTAAGCACTGGAACCTCCTGCCTCTGGATACCAGGCTTGAGAGTAATGAATCCTCTTTTAGGAAGAAGTTGAAAACTTGCCTCTTCACTGTGTGAATGGTTTCTCTCTCTCCTTTTAAGATGCTCTCTCCACAGCGCGGGGACACGCCGGGAGGCGTCACCAAGCGCTTTACAAACTCCTTTAAACTAAACTAAACTAAACTAAAATACTGAGCCTTAACACCGCTGTAGCAACAAATACCAGATACCCAGTATTATCAGTAGACTCGGCTTGAGCACCCTCCATATCTGTACCCAACAAAATCTGCATGAGTGAGAGCTGGAAAGGAGAGCCCAAGATCTCCGATATAAACTTATTTACATGTCTGAGCAATTCCCTCAATTTTACACAAGTGCCAAAAATATGCATTACATCCGCCTGTTGAACATTGCATCTGAAACATTTTCCTTCTGGATCTCCACCCCACTTTGAAATTTTATCTGGAGTACGATACAAATAAAAAAGAGTTTTACAATGTTGTGTTACGAGGTTGGCAGACATAAGCACTCGTCCGGCCACCTCGATTGACCTCTCAAGTGGAATTCCTGGACATCCTAGCCTATTCTCCCATTTACTCACTTGTGCTTCTAAGTCATTAGGCATTGCCGCTAACATTAAATTTAAAGTACTCCGATTTGAGCTCCTTTCTTATTTGCCTTGATAAGAGGGTTGGGTAACATGCATATAGTGGATTTAATTAAATACTCACGGATTTGCAAATACTTGAAGAAATGTGTGGTAGGGAGTTGATATTGCTCCTTCAACTGATTGAACGATTTTAAACCGTCCCCTATATATAAATCCCCGACAGTAATTAAACCTCTCGTTCGCCAATTCACCACTATACGATCCCAACAGATATTGGGGTGAAGGATCGGGGCAGTCAATGGAGTGTATATCGAGGTCTTTTCAATTTTATAAAGATTTTTTATTGCCTTCCAGACTTTATAGGCAGCGACTACCACCTTAAATCTAGTACGTTTGTAGTAGTTCCAGTCCATATTGAGAAACAGGCGGTTACTGGCTTCCGCACCCAAAAGTAGCCCATATATTGAGGGTTGTAATGCTGGCTCCGAAGGTCCAACCCCTGTGAGCAAGATATTCATACGCTGGAGCATACAAGCGTAATAGTATAGAAGGAAATCGGGTACCGACCACCCTCCGACAGCCCTTGGCAACACCATGTACTTTTTTGCGCGGCGCTCCTTTCCCTGAGACCATAAAAATTTCATACAAGTAGCTTGCAGTTGAATAATATATGCAAGGGGAATCTCTAATGGTACACACTGATAGAAATATAGAATCTTGGGTAATACCATCATTTTTAAAGTATTGCACCTGCCTATTAGCGTTAAATGAAGACATTCGGCCTGACCCAGTTGTTTACGGATCCCACTAAGTAACTTCTGCCAGTTAGATTGTACCGTAGCCGAAGCCGAGGCACTGATCTGTACCCCTAAATATGTAACCTCTGATAGAGCCCGGGTATCTGAAAAAGATTTGATATTAACACATAATACCTGGGTCTTGGCAGTATTTAATTTATACCCAGACACCGAGCCATATACCGCTGCTAAATGTTCAATCTCAGGCATTGCCAGAGCCGGCCTTGGAGAAAGCACGGCCACATCATCGGCATACACTAGCACCCAATATTGTTGCTGTTGTATCCTGACTGGGGGAATCCGAGGGCTATTCTCCATCATCTTTAAAAACTGATCTATGTAAAGGGCGAATAGCAACGCGGAACACGGACAACCTTGCCTTGTCCCCCTTTGTATTGGAACCAATGCTGATGTAGCCCCATTACATAGATCCGCGCACTGGGTTGTTGGTACAGCGTCTGTATCGATTTTAAATATTTTGGCCCAAATCCTCGAGAGTGCATCCCATAAGAAAGCCCACAGCACTTGGTCAAAAGCCTTCTCAGCATCCAATAATATGAGACTCAGTGGGACTTCCAAACCGTTTGCATTGTCTATTAAAGCAATCACCCGATTGACATGATCGGTTGTGCCCCGTTTGGGGATAAACCCATGCTGATATACAGAAACCAATGAAGATATCACACCTGAAAGCCTTTACCTTTTTTCTGAAAACCACGATACTGGCCTCGTCCCACGTTTTAGGATATGTTCCAGTCTGCGCCAGCCTGAATGTGGCTAACATGTCGTGTTTTAATACTTGAAAAAAAGATTTGTAGATCTCTAACGGAAGCCTGTCAGGGCCCGCTGCCTTGCCTGCTGGGAGTGCTTTAATTGCTGCTTCGAGTTCAGACATCGCTATTGGAGCCTCTAACTTGGCTACAGTTTCACTATCCAAGTTTTTCTCGCAGAATTGTCCTAGCAAAGCTGTAGCTTTACTACTATCGTAATCTTCTCTAGCATGTACACAAGTATAGAATTGTCTAAAAACTTCCAAAATTTCCATCTCACTTTCTACCATTTGCCCAGCTACATCTTTCATACATTTGATTCGCTGTGCTACTTCCCTCATCCTCATTTTCTGGGCCAGACACCTGCCACTTGCCTCCCCATACTCATATAAAAGCTGGCGCTTAGTGGTATACGTTTTTGCAGCCTCCTTACTCCAATGATGGTTTGCTTTTGCCTTATATCGGGCAACCTCTACTGCTGAGCCTTGGATGTCTGTGCTTGAGCGTATATCCTGCACCAACCGTTCTTCAGCCTTCCCTAAGTCACTATATAGCTCCTGCAGCTTAATGGGTAGTTGCTTTTGCGCGTATAATCCGAAACTGAGAACCTCCCCTCTGAAAGCAGCTTTAAACGTATCCCACACTATCCCCATCTCAGTGCTCCCTCTATTATTATTAAAGAACTCTGCTACCCATTCCATCATATACTCCTGAAATTTTACATCCAACAACAACTTACGGTCAAACGTAAATTCCCGAGGCTTAGTAAGAGGGCAGTTTAACTGAATAGAGAGGACACTAGGGCCATGATCCGACATGGCTGTTCAGGATATACTTCTATTTGTGCACCGGGGAGTAAACTTTGTAGCACTAAAAAATAATCCAACCGCACCAATTTCTGGTGAGGAGCAGAGAAAAAAGTATAGCCAGGGTTACCACCCCTAAGGTGAGACCATACATCAACCAGACCATGTAAGGTAAGGAGTGCTTGTAATGACCTATATACTTTGGGTTTCCTTCCTACGTACACGTATTCATCATTGCCTAATGAGTCTGGTTGAAGATTAATATTTAAATCCCCACACACTATTACTGGGGTAGGCCAGGTTGTTAATTCAGCATTGAGGTATTCTATAACAGCTGACTTATCAAAATTAGATCCATAAATGGAGCACAGCGTACATTTGAAAGTGCCAATGATACATTCTGTAATTGCCCATCTGCCAGCACTGTCCTCCAAAATCCGCCCAGAACCAATAACATGTTTTTTAGCTAATATGGCGACCCCGCGGGTCGTAGAGGTTTGCTTAGTGCATACTAAAACATTCTACCCAAGCTCAGTCAAAAGCTTCCGCTTAGACCATGCAACATGCGTCTCTTGGAGGCAGATGATATCACAACCGAGCCACTGCAATTCCCTAGCCACCCGTTGCCTTTTGTTTATAGCATTAAGACCCCTGACGTTCAATGTACCTAATCCTAACATTCTAGCTGCCAGGCTGACCCCAGCCAGTCCCACCCTCCCTTCCACCCTTCCCTCCCCTGCCACCCACTACAGGGCTTAAGGACATAGTCCTCAGTGATGTGGGTTTGCAGGATCCACCTCCACAGGAAACCCACCAGGACGTCACCCTTTTAATACTTTTCCCACTATCCTTTTCCACAAAAATAACAAATAAAGCAAATTATCTCTACCCACCCAAGGCCATCTATTAACCAAGATTGCCTATAAATATCAGGCAAAGAGGCAACTCCCAAGCAATTAAACCTTTTTAATCATAATCCCGAAACTAAATATTTCTGTTATAAGTGGCCCATTAATCTACTCAGAAACCACAAAAGCGTTTTATAGCAGTCTTAGTTTATGCTGCTGATGTCGGCTGAAGTCCACTGGGTTCTTTATGGTACCAAACTCTCACCCTGTGAAACGAGTTACAAGACCTCTGCTCTTCTTTAAACAACTTCTTTCTTGAGAAGATCGTCAAAATTAAATCCAACATTTATATCACTCCCTTCACTCCACTCCATTCCGCCCCCTCTGCGTCTAATTCTTCCTTTTCCTCTTTTCCGCCTCTTTCCTTGGACTCCTTCTTAGCTCTGCTCACAAAAATCAAGTCTGGCTCTCCTACCGATTGTGCCCCCGCTCGCATCCTGAAAATCCTCTTTTCTTCTTGTCCTACCACTCCTCTTTCCCTTCTCAATGCTTCTCTTTCTACTGGCTTGGTTCCTTCCTCATTTAAATCTGCTATTGTTTCCCCCATTCTTAAAAAACCTGGTCTTGATTCCTCCCTCCCTTCCAACTTCAGACCTATTTCCCTTCTCCCCTATCTTGCTAAAATTCTTGAAAGCTACGTCACTTCCTGTCTTTCTTCTTATATCGAGCAGAACCATCTCCTTGCTTCCCATCAAGCAGGTTTCCGTTCGGGCCATTCGACCGAATCAGTGGTGCTCGCCGTCCTCGACGAGCTGAAAGCTAAGGCTGACACCAACTCCCCTCAAGCTTTGGTTCTCTTCGATTTGTCCGCTGCGTTTGACACAGTCGATCATAACATTCTTCTTGACCGTGTCAGCGCAGCAGGCATTCGGGGCCCTGCCCTTGTAAAATGTGTGTCCATACTAGTATCGATGCCCGGATGGCTGGCGCAAGACGCCTCTTAGTTTCCATTCTGAATAGTTACCAAATAAAGAGACGGGCGCTGGGAGGAGGGACCCAATAACAGGGTTTATTTCTCATGAGGAGAGCCTGTCATTTCAGACACGAAACAAGGTGTCATCGGGAGGTGCTCTAACAAGTGAGCTGAGAGATCGTCTTTTATACCTTACAGAACACTTTAGCATTACAATCATGACATTGTGCAACACGGAAAAGACATCCCCATAATCCTCGTGTCAATCCTACCCCACATATGTTCACAATAGGGACCCTTGACCTGCTGATAAGAGGGGAGGGTAATCATGCAGCTGAGTGTTCCGCCAACTTTTAGGATGTGTGCGCCTGATCATAGCCCAGGGGGTGGGGTGGCCAGGATCAATAGTGGGTCCTTTGAAGAGGGGTGATTCCATACAATAAGCAGTAAACAGTATCTCCTGGCTTAGGAGATGACCTCAGACATGTGTGGACAGTCAATCGCGGAGGGAGGGGTTACTAACAGAGGGGTTATTCATGAAAGGAGAGGAGGCGCTGGTCAGGCGCGGCCGTAACTCCCAAGGACAGGGTCTTGCGGAAGAAGAAGGTTTATGACTTGCCCGTGTGAGGAGAAGGGAGGGGGAGCCAGGGTGGACACAGGGACAGAGTCGCATAGAGAGAGAGAGTTCTTATGACCCGTACATGAGAGAGCGGGGGCAGTCAGGTGCAGCTGGGGAGGGCTATGTCAGCTAAAGCGAAGGATGCCTCTTCAAGAGGGAATGGGGGGTCTGCGTGGGTCAAGCAGGAGGGTTGCCTTTCAGGGCAGGGTCGCGCAGAGGGAGAGGGTTTCATAATCCCTGCATGTGAGAGAGAGAGAGGGGGGTCCAGATACGCGCAGAAGGGAAGCCGGTGATTCTAATGAGCAGGAAAAAAGGCCAGGGTGCCTAAAATGGCTGTCATGTACATATGGGTGCGGGCTTTTACTGGCAGAGTGATGCGGTCAATATTTCACGATATTCATGGTACTTACAGGGAGAGGAGCGGGAAAAATGGAATAATGAACACTGTTTATGTACATCAATTTCTCTAATTTCAACAGTCGCCCCTTTTTACATGACAGGGTTCATTATTGTAATTGATGGGGGTACAAAAATACACAGGCGTAGTTGAAGAATTAGCATTTGTCAATATTAACATCTGGTATGTAATCATGAACAGTTGACGTGATGGGCAGAATGCAGCACAGAGAAAATTGCATTTGTCGAGTTCCCAACATTCAGACGCACTGCATAGCATAAATGTATCTGACTTAAAAAATGCGACCAATGAACATTTTGACCAAGTAGCCGAGGGCGGAATTCAGTTCAATACACAAGGTCTCTTCGTCACAGTGTCTTTTTAACAGTGAGCCATCACTGGTAGGCTCTAGTCCATGTCCTCTCGTTGGCGCTGTTGAGCACCGGCGGTGGAGCTATAGGTCCAGCTCGTATTCAACCTTTCGCGTTGCAAGGTGCGGTCTGTCCTCTGCTGTTAGACCACAGTCCTGTTCCCTAACCAGTCCTTTTAGTGGCGCCTTATGCTCGGCACCTATATTTCCGTAGCAATACCCTATTTCCACTCGAATGCCGTTCCTTTTGGCGTGAAGTCACATGGAAAAGAGGGTGGGTGTGGTTCAAATAGTCGATAGGAGAGAGAGCGGAGTTGGGTCAGAGTTCCTGGGACACACAAAAGGGACCAGGGGAGCAGGGGAGCAAAGGATAACAAGCAGGCAGGCCCATCAATCGTGCCCAAAGAAGGGGGACGGAGACTCCAGGCACACGTGGGTTAGCAGACGGAGGGCTTCAGGGCAGCCCGTCATTTTTCATTTTCCATGTTTGAAATTGCTGTCTCGTCCCGTATCTTGTTGCTCTGCAGCTCCACCTTTGGTCGAGGTCGCATGTATCTCAAGATCTGCAGCCAGGCACGTCCGACCCTTCTCCTCCGGTGATCGCAAATCTTTGAATAGGTACAAAACAAGCTTTTAGAGAACTGACAGAAGAAGTCATTTATGCAGGTGAATTCCTCCCTCAATCCTGCGCACTTGGGAGATACGCTCATTGGTCACAGTCAGAGGTCTATTACCAAGCAGTGCATATGTCAACATTCCTACTGTGTTCATGCCAAGTGTATTCATCTTCTATTCATGACATAAATGTATAGAAATAATATTCCCATCAACTGCGCATTTCATCAATTTCAACATTTTTGAGATTCCAGTGTAGACTTGCCTTTCAAACCCAAGCCTTTAACAGTCTAACATTTCCCTTCAAGGCTGGCTAACCTTTTCAAACAGGGCGGGGGCGCTATCATCGAGAGTCACGTAAAACAGGTTTTTCTCGAGGGACGACAGTTACTCATGGTCATCATGTTTATATCCGGGACAGCAGCTGGGGTCTATCACATGGGGCGGGGATGCTTCGGGCGCTCGCGCTTGGGTGCAAAAAAAAGGGGGGGGGTGGGGCAATCTGGGCATTGGGGGTCAATCTAGACGTTGGCGTTCGTCTCTGATGAACAGAAAAATAAGGTGCCATTGACATACAGTTCCCCTATAAAGGCCAGATTGGGGGACCTTAGTCGTCTTACCTGTCCTTTCCTTCTCAGCCAATTCGAGTTCCTTCATTTTGCAGAAAGGAGAGGTAGTAATATGGCGAGATACAATCATTTTAGTTTCGGTCAATTTCGCTGAACACCTCCGCGTTCAATAAGTATCCAATCAGACTGGTGGTTTTACCACAAAAAGGAAGAGGAAATAGGGAGACTCTCAGAGAGCGAGAGTCGTCCGCAATCTAAACGAGCCATTTGGTACACGTATGACATGGAGAGAGAGAGAGAGAGAGAGAGAGAGAGAGAGAGAGAGAGAGAGAGAGAGAGAGAGAGGAGAGAGAGAGAGGAAAAAGGTGGGATAGAGATAGAGAAAGACAGAGAGATGTGTACAAAAATAGGTCGTTTAGTGCGTTCACAACACAGAACAGCAGGGGGTTTCAGACAACGGAGAGACGAAAACAAAGGGAGAACAAAAACCCCTACAGCACACACACACGAACTCAGACAGAGGAAGACAGTACATGTATTACATATATATAAGACATTCACGACAAAACAGAAAGCAATAGTTGGCCAACAAGATCTATATTTTTTTTATATCCTACTTATCTTTTACTATCCTATTTACCTACGTGCTTAGCTCTTTCTACCTTTCCCTCCTTTTCCCTCCTTTTCCCTCTCGCTTGTTATCTCTTCAAGCGTTCTCAATTGCCAATACTTACACCTCGGTTAGTCGATCAGAAATGAACCTGGTCGCGCTATTTACCCATGGTTGGATTTTAAACCATTTCCCAGTTTCTTCCTTTGGTGGGAAGTTCTTCAGGCTGAGGCAACGGCAAGTATTGATCGGGAGAACAGTCGGACAGCTTGGCTAGATCTATAAGAGTGTGAGAAGGGGGGCAGTACATTTTGAACATCAGCAACATTTCTAACTTCCCAGATGGGTGCAGTCTTGATAACCCTTACCCGTGCACTTTTCTTTTGTCCTTTCCCTACCTAGTCAAACGTCTAGTTACATTCTCTAACGTGTTATTTCGAGCCAATTTTCGTCATACAGTACCCGTCAAGTCTCTATGTCAGTCCATCCTCCCAGTCGCTATGTTCTAAGAAGGAACAGTCATGTTTAAGTCTACGTCTTTTAAAAACTTATCGTCATAAGGGCTATGCTCATATCCCCTTCTTCCCTTTTCGTCGGTGGTTCGATCATCGCTCCCCCATACTCCAACCGACGTTCCGACGTGACCTGCAGAAGGGAGGAGAAAGAAGGGGGTGGGGGGCAGCATTCAAACCACATCAGCATGCAGTAATCCGAAAATGCTTTTACCTACCACATACTTGACCTTTCTCCACATAGTGCATTTCTTTACCATCTCGGCGTTTAAGCCCAGAAGGACCAGAAATGTCAGATAGATAATCATTGACGATCTGCGTATCTACATGAGTTACTTGGTCGCAACCCCTTTTGGTTGTGTGTAAGGGTGGTGGTTAGATGGCATTTCTGTGGTGTCGTTTAAGGGCGTCTAAAAACACCTTTCCGGCTGCCTGTGACACATAATGTAGCTGCTAAATATCGGGTCCTTTTTAACCTTCAGCCTTCATCATACTTTCTTGTTGCTCACAGTAGTAATACATTCAAAACTCATTAATGCAACCGCTACAACTATGCTTTCTTTTTCAAAAATACTTTTAATAAAAAGTGCTGGTGTATAAATACAGGCCTATAACCCAGTGGACCGGCCACGGAGCAGATTGGAACTGTACATAAGAAGAACGAAGTTGGTGGCAGTTCATTGCATAAAGTACGGCAGTGCAATAAAATCGTATAAAACTTTACTACAGAGCAAGCATGATGCATGTCAAGGATTCAGTCATGTTTAATTAATTCATTATCCAGATGCTCGTTCACTGTCTAAATTACACCAATTCATTGTTCCCATTCATAATTAGTACCCACCCTAAATCAGTTCATTGTCCAAACACATGATCAATATCTGTATTGCTTTCTTCTCTAAGCACATAATCACTATCCATCTTATCGACTTTCATTGTCCAAAAATGCATACATATCTCAGAGCATCAATATTCGAGCAATCCGGGTGAACAGGGAGTTCGAAAGTTTTCGTTTCGTGTATCGGCGCCATTTTGGGCGAGGTCAGGCAGGTTCCGGTATAGTCAGAATGTCTCCAATGACTCATGGTTGGACCAGAACCTTCCGTTGGCAGTTCAAAAAGTTTTTCGCAATGTGGTAACAGTCTAACAAATGGACCATCAATCGAAGAGTGGGGAGGGCAACAACAATTTTCCTACCGGGTCATTCTGGTGTTCCACCGGAACTGAACAAGTCTGTACCTTGGCTGTGTTTTAGCCATTTCCAAACTGAGGCTGGCGCCGGCAGGAGTGTGTCGATGTCGCGGGTCCCAGTGAGGGGGACGGGGGCACCCATGCAGAGGGGTCGGGGGGCCCCCCCGGCTCTCATAGAATCTTCAAAGTTGAGGAGAGAAGGCATGGGGCGTGTGCCCGTCCCGGGCAAAAGACCGCTTTTCGATGTGGACCCTCTTTAAGTAAGAGCGTTGGGGTGTCGCTGGAAGCCTCCACCTGGAGGGAGGTGGGGGAGGCTCGTTCGCGCCACCTCCCCCTTCCAGCGACCCCGCGCCGATCCTCGGCTCCGCCGTTTCGATATTGGCCGTGCCGGCTATTGAAGATGGGGGGGGGGGTCGGTGGCTGAGGCAAGACAGCCCCCCCCCTTTGACATGTGGCGGGACTACCTGCAACTCTCCAGGGGTTGACATGTGGCGGGACTACTTGCGCTTGTCCAGGCGTCGACATGTGGCGGGACTACCTGCGCTTGCCCAGGCGTCGACATGTGGCGGGACTCCCTGAAACTATCCAGGAGTTTGACATGTGGCGGGACTACCTGTAAGCGCCGCCGTTCTCGCTTTGGTTTCGGCCTTCTTTGCGGGCCGAACCAGGCGAGAGACAGAGGGGGGGGTGGTCGGTGGCTGAGGCAAGACAGCCCCCCCGTGGCCTGCAGGGCAGCAGAAGAGGAGAGAAGGAGAGGCCATCACGGTTTTCTGGGCCGTCCGCCCCACAGCCTCCCCTTCCGACTGCGGCCAGGCGAGCCCCGCATGCCTCGAGGCCTCGCCTACCGGATGGGCGTAACCGCGGACCTGTTGCACTTCGGGAGTTTCCGGAATGGGGGTAGGTACCTATTGATTTGTATCTATTTCATGTGACCGTTATTTGGGCGTGGTGGGCAATGAGGCAGACATGTTTAGGGCAGGAATAGGCAACGGAACCTAGCTACCTCGTGGCTGCCTTGGTGTCAAGCTTGTCTTCCCTCGCCATTTTTTTTTTTTTTTGTTTCTTATTGCGAGTTATTTCTAACGTTTCTTATTTTATTTTTAGCGAAGTTGATAACTCATCAGTGGCCTACTGATTTCGCTCAACTCTTTTTCTTGTATTTTTATGCCATAACCTATTATAAGCTATAGCGACTAGTCCACACTTAATGAACATGTCCTTATTAGGTGTGCCCTCCAGTGGAGCTGGATGGTTCATCTCTAATAAGTGGTCCGGGCTAAACAGGCTACCAATCAGTGGGGAGAAGATAGGCATGACGGATTACAACGGGGACAAAAGTCTGCACTACCTATCTTATCACGGCGGGCAAAGACTAGACAGAATATTTCTATTCTCCGTTGTTTGCAGGGGGTGAATACCTCAAAAAAGAACCAATCTCGAACAATCAATGTTCGGTCAATCAAACAATCAGTGGGGAGAATAAGTAGGTACGACGTGTTAAAGGTTTGCGTTACCTACCTTTTCGCTACCTACAAAGAGAGACCTTGTTCTTCCCTGTTTGTAGACAGAGAATCTCCAGACAATAATCCACGAACAATAGTTCGGGAAACAGTGGGGGAGGAAGATAGGCAAAACGGATTACAACGGGGACAAAAGTCTGCGTTACCTATCCTTCACTGCTTGCAAAGGGAGAGCCTGTTGTTTCTCCGTTTGCAGACGGTGAATCTCCAGAGGTACCAACAAAAGAGTAATACTAGTATTATCCAAACCAAACAATTATTTCACAATTTGTCGCATTTACGCGACCTTACCCGGACCGGACCGTGTGGGCAGTTCTTCGCCTTTCTCCTTCCAGCGCCCGATCGTTCTCTTACTCCATGATTTTACCGCAGCAGTCCTGTGGGATTCCAGTCAGGACAGTGGGTCACTCGAGAGAGGTCCGTTCAGAATTGGTGAAGTTCATTCAATCGGCAACCGGACGAGGGCCCTCTCAAGGCAGGTATACTCCGATCATTTAGATGTTCACCTCATCGTCTGGATCTCTCTCACTGGACCTTATGTCACTGATGGACCCCGCGTTGGGACGCCAATTGTAAAATGTGTGTCCATACTAGTATCGATGCCCGGATGGCTGGCGCAAGACGCCTCTTAGTTTCCATTCTGAATAGTTACCAAATAAAGAGACGGGCGCTGGAAGGAGGGACCCAAGAACAGGGTTTATTTCTCATGAGGAGAGCCTGTCATTTCAGACACGAAACAAGGTGTCATCGGGAGGTGCTCTAACAAGTGAGCTGAGAGATCGTCTTTTATACCTTACAGAACACTTTAGCATTACAATCATGACATTGTGCAACACGGAAAAGACATCCCCATAATCCTCGTGTCAATCCTACCCCACATATGTTCACAATAGGGACCCTTGACCTGCTGATAAGAGGGGAGGGTAATCATGCAGCTGAGTGTTCCGCCAACTTTTAGGATGTGTGCGCCTGATCATAGCCCAGGGGGTGGGGTGGCCAGGATCAATAGTGGGTCCTTTGAAGAGGGGTGATTCCATACAATAAGCAGTAAACAGTATCTCCTGGCTTAGGAGATGACCTCAGACATGTGTGGACAGTCAATCGCGGAGGGAGGGGTTACTAACAGAGGGGTTATTCATGAAAGGAGAGGAGGCGCTGGTCAGGCGCGGCCGTAACTCCCAAGGACAGGGTCTTGCGGAAGAAGAAGGTTTATGACTTGCCCGTGTGAGGAGAAGGGAGGGGGAGCCAGGGTGGACACAGGGACAGAGTCGCATAGAGAGAGAGAGATCTTATGACCCGTACATGAGAGAGCGGGGGCAGTCAGGTGCAGCTGGGGAGGGCTATGTCAGCTAAAGCGAAGGATGCCTCTTCAAGAGGGAATGGGGGGTCTGCGTGGGTCAAGCAGGAGGGTTGCCTTTCAGGGCAGGGTCGCGCAGAGGGAGAGGGTTTCATAATCCCTGCATGTGAGAGAGAGAGAGGGGGGTCCAGATACGCGCAGAAGGGAAGCCGGTGATTCTAATGAGCAGGAAAAAAGGCCAGGGTGCCTAAAATGGCTGTCATGTACATATGGGTGCGGGCTTTTACTGGCAGAGTGATGCGGTCAATATTTCACGATATTCATGGTACTTACAGGGAGAGGAGCGGGAAAAATGGAATAATGAACACTGTTTATGTACATCAATTTCTCTAATTTCAACACCCTTTCCTGGATCACATCCTTTCTAACAGGACGTTCACAAGCTGTCCACCTCCCCGGTTTTTCTGCTCCCCCCCTCCTGGTGCCCTGTGGGGTCCCCCAGGGTTCCTCCCTCTCTCCTCTCCTTTTCAACCTTTACATTCACCCCCTTATCTCTTCTCTTCTCGAGCTGGGGGTCTCTGTGTATAACTACGCAGATGACCTCCAGCTCGTCTTTGATCTCTCCTCTTCTTCTCACTCCCTATCTTTTTTCCGCTCCACTATGGTTTTTATTTCTGGGTGGATGAGCGCCAATCACCTCAAGCTCAATCCAGACAAGACTGAGCTGGTCCTGACTGGCGGCTCATCCAGCCCTTGGTCCCCCGCTTTTTGGCCCCCTATTATTGGTCCCCCTCCCACCCCCGTCCCCTCCGTTAAAACGTTGGGCATCAAGGTCAGCCAGGACCTGTCTATGCACGGCCAGGTCAGTGCTGTAGTGTCCTCTTGCTTCCTTTCCCTCCGGCTGATCCGTAAAATTTCCCGTTTCTTCTCCCTTGACTCTCTTAAAATTATCATTTCTGCCCTCATCACTTCCCGCCTTGATTATGGAAACAGCTTGTTCGTAGGTTTCCCTGCCTACGAAACTCGCCGTCTTCAAGCAATCCAAAATCAGGCTGCCCGTCTCATCTTTCATTTCCCCAAAACTCACCATATCATTCCTATCCTTAAATCTCTCCACTGGTTACCTATCCTGCAGAGATCCCTGTTCAAACTAGGGTGTCTTGTCTTCCGGGCTGTTGATCGCTCTGCGCCGGCGTTCATCAACTCTCTGATCTCTACCCACACCCCTGTTCGCACTCTCCGATCATCTTCCTCTGCCCTCCTCACTGTTCCCCGTTTCCGTAAAACTCGCACTGGTGGAACTAGATTCTCTGTCCTTGCGCCCGGTTTTGGAACTCCCTTCCTCTCTCTATGCGCTCTATCCCCATCTTCTCACATTTCCGCAAAGCGCTAAAAACACTTCTGTTTGCCCAGGCCTACCCCTGCTAACTTCCTCGGCCCTGTCTGTTCTGTTCACTAGAGCTCTCAGCGCCAGGAAGCCGTTTGGCCACCGTGCGCTCTATAAATACTTTCATTCATTCATTCTTTTGTTATCCTTGCTCAACTTAAGGTTCCCAAATATTAGTGTCCATAGTCTTCAGATATGCTTGTGCCTGAGACTCTGATGTGAAATATTTATATTGCCCCCTATAGTTCACCTTAAGCTTTGCTGGATTTAGGAGGAATACTTGTGCCCCCTTAGCATGAAATGGCGAGATCAACTGTCGAAATTGCCATCTTAGTCTCACGGTTGTAGGGCAGAAGTCCGGGCGGACAAAGAATTCACATCCACTGCCTGTGCGGCGCTTATCCGGGCATGCTAAATCATACAATGCCTCTCTCAGAATGAAATTGTTCAGGCATATCAATATTGCTCGTGGCTGTGCTTTGGATCCCTCTGCTGAGTTTGAGGCTCCGTGATATTTACGCTGGGTAAACGGGAATCGATGTGCCCTGATGACCTCATTCTCCCATTGCCAGTCACTTAGCTCAGGGAAGGCTTCTGTAAAAACCTCAATAATGAATTTACGAACATCTTTCCCTTCTCTCATTTCTGGTATGCCCAAAACTCGTAAATTATTGCGCCTTGCGCGATTTTCTAAGTCCGTCAATTTCCATTCGACATCTGATCTTGTCGCCTGCAAAGTCTCTATAGCTGCTTGCTCTTCTCTTTATTAACATAACATAGTTTATTTTAAAACCGGCACACCCGGCTACAAGTTACATTCCCTAGTGCCACGGGAACTTCAACAGGGCTGTAATATTCATAACATATATAACATAAATATACATATAAAACATATAAACACACAATACTCAATAGGAAATAAATAATATATTATAACAAAACAATACAATACATATACGATGACCCAGAAAACACAAACAAAAATACATTTAGAATACACACAATTCTTCAAACCAACAGTAAAGCGGTTATAAAGTGCTGCATGAAATATTAAAAGAGATAAAGGGGGGGGCGTGACCAGGCAAGATGGCCGAACGGACGTAGATCGTCTCTGCTCCCGGTCCGCGCACTGTTACCGACTAGCTTTCCACAGCTAATCGCTGCCCCCCAGCAAGAAACTACATCAACGAAGTGCGGATAATGTGGGGAACAAACTGAGGGCTTTGGTTTGCTCCGTTCCCGCTTCTACAGATCGAATAAGTGTCTCGTAGTGGAACACCGGAGCTCCCTAAAATGGCACCCGCATCTCTGAGAGACTCAACTTGAGCCGCGATCCGGAGGAATACAAGACCGGCAGAAGTGATGAATACAGTGCTACCTACCGGTTCTAGAAAGCAAGATCGCAACAGCAGTGAGTACTGATATCCTCCAGGGAGAAGCGGTTTGATGCCGAATCGTCGCACTACCAGTTATTGAAGTGAGGGGTGGCGCCGTGAATGGCTGCAAGTGCGTGGGCTATGGGAGAGATTGGAGATGTACCTCCATAGAAATTGACAGCAAAGGGCTCCGGAGGTTAGTCACTGGCAACAGGAGGACAAAACCTGCTACGTTAAACACCACAAGCGCCGCGCCTGACCTTAAAATGGCGGCTCCGCTGTGACTGCAAGCAGCGGCTCAGCTCTCCCCTGGACTCGTGACCTGATACATGCCCCGTGGTAACAAGAATCAGGCAACAGTGTCACAGAAACCAGCGGGCCCGAAAGCAACTGCAACGCGGCCCTACAGCTCGATCCCTGTTAATATCCCTCTGAGGCAGCCGGGCAGCATACTTGCTCTACACATTGGCGCCCAGCGAGTCCTGTCAAGATTGCGCTTTGCAAGACTGAACATCTTTGCTACGAATGGCCTGCCTCATGAGGACAAATTGACTACGTTCAGAAATCTTGCCCGTTTACTACTCCGCCTGGCTTTCACCTCATGGGCAAATTTCTACCAACCAAGGGGGCGCAATTCCCAGGGTCCACGGAGATTTGGAGTGATGATGCTTGTGAGATGAGTGATCTGTGGTCCTGTTTGTGCAACGGCCTGAACGCACCCACCTTGGTGCCAAGAACAAGTGAGTCACCACTAACCACCTCACAGCCATTCCCCGTAGTCCTACACACTTGAGCCCAATACATCTCTCTTGCCATCACAGCGGGGTCCTCCTGGGCCCGCACTTATGCCGCCAATGAAGACAACGAGCAAAATACCTAACAAGGTTTCAAACCTTTTCGCACTAGCAGACAAGCACCACTCACCGAACCCTAACGAGGAAACAGACAACATTACCTTGACGAAAGAAGACCTCCTGGGCATGTTTAGGGACTTTAAAATGGAGCTTCTGAAAGATCTCAGCCAAGACATAAAGGGATCCATGGAGCAAGTCCGATCCGACCTCACAGACAGACTGTCCTCCCTACAACAGGACGTGGACTCGGTGGGCACAAGAGTGCTAGACCTTGAAAAGCAGACTCAAGAACATGATAGAAGCACCACCGAACTGAGAGAAAACCTCTGGAGCCTCCAGGATCAGCTTTATCAGGCACAACTTAAAGTGGAGGACCTTGAGAGCCGGGCCCAAAGAGAAAACCTTTGAATACGGGACCTGGTGTAGAGAGCGGAGGGCCCCGACCTAGACGTTTTCCTGGAGGGGCTCTTCACAGAGATCCTGAGTCCCCAGACTCTCAAAATTAAACTGGACCGTGCTCATCGGGTGGGCGGACTGATGACAGGCGAAAGAAACGTTCGCGAGACATGCTAGTCAAGTTTCATTCTTACAAAGTCAAAGAAGCGGTGCTCCTAGCAGCTAGGAAAAAGGGGATCATCTCCTTCCAGGGCCACTCATGCTCCATCTACCAGGACCTGGTACCTACCACCCTGGCTAGGAGGCAACTGTTCAAACCCTTCACCTCGAAGCTGCGTGATGACAAGATACGGTACAGTTGGACCTACCCATTTGGGTTGAGCTTCAAGGTTAACAACAAACAACGCCATGTCACTGACTTGAAAGATAGACTGAAACTCCTGGGTCTTCCTCCAGATGACTCGGGCCCTGCCCACACCACAACGCCAGGAACCACGCAAGGTAGCTCACCGGTTTCCCTCTGGACAGTAAGCTCACGTAGGAACCGCAAGTGATAAGTGAGAAATGCGCCTTCTCAACCTGTCCCTCGAATGGGCAATGAGACCTAGGAGTCAAGGTGCCACATTATGGGTATGAGACAACATTGGCCCACCTGCAGTTCGTTAATAGTGATGGCACCCACTATTACCAATACGAGACCACCTACCTAGCACTGCAAGACATCTGTGGGGCCGCCTCCAGGGCCACCACTCTGAACTGTTCAGTACCCCTGATGGTCTATTGCCGATCTGACACGCCGGTCGAACAGCGTAGTGAGGACCCTTACCCTCACAGAGGTAGGACTCATCCTGCATCCCGAGGCCGAAGTGACGATCAGGCTGTGGCTTTCTTCTGCTGTGACCAGGATCTACACCCTTGTGTGCCCCCGATACCTGGAACCCTCTGTAACCTTGGGCCTTGAGGTCGTGACGAACATATGTGGGCTAGTGAACTGTCTCAATAAACGTTCCTGTAGACAGGGGCAATGGCACCACTCTTCTGTAAGTTGATGCTCAATTCTGCTGATTCCACTATAGACGCACAAAGCTGTAATTTCAAGTTCTGTTCGGGATGGGCACGGATGGGGACCTCGGCTGTACCGTCCCCCCAAGTTCCCATGGGTCTTCCTTCCCCCAGCCGGGGTCATGCCAGCGGGTACACAACCGCAGCTTTTGTTAACATTCATTCTGCTTTTATTTGGGTTTGAGGGGAGGGTGGGGGAGGGTGACAGTGGCGGCTCTATAATATTTTATCCTGGCGATTTATTATGCTCTAACGTACTTACAGACAATATCCAATTGTGGGACACTCACTTCTGGAGATGTCCAAGACACTACGGCGCGATGAGACGGCTAGCAATAGCAGTGGAACACTGTTTCACGTATTAATAAGATGACGATAACCATTGAATCCTGGAACGTCAAGGGGCTTAACTCACCCCAGAAATGTCAAAAGTTGTGGAAATATATTATTGATCACCATCTCGATATAGTGGCTTTACAAGAGACACACCTTGCTAGAGCTGAGGACACTCGCTTCCAACATAAGCAATACCCACTGATATATAGATCCTCTGCACCCATGAAACATAGAGGGGCGGCGCTCCAATTTCATTCCTCCATGAAATTTCAACCGCTGGACATCCAGTCTGACAAGGACGGCCGCATAGTTATGGTCAAGGGCCGCTTGATGGGCAAACTTTGTACATTCATAGCAGCATATGCACCTAATACAGGGCAAACAGCCTTTTTAAATACACTAGCTGGAAAAGTCCAACATTTTGTAGAGGGACCAATGATACTGATGGGCGACTTCAATCTGACCTGGCAGAAAGATCTAGATAGCACTCATCCACACCGTTCTGATATGGGCTCATTCTCCACAGACACTAAGCAACACATACAAGACCTGGGCCTCCTGGACGCCTGGCGCACTCTCCACCCCCAATCTCATGACTACACTTTTTATTCTCATGTCCACCGCACTTATTCCAGACATGATTACACTTTCATTGGTCAGACTCTGCTGGGGACGCTGCAGGACGCCAAAATATGTCCCCTTTCAGTGTCGGATCACGGCCTGCTATCAATATGCATAGCCTGGAATAGCAATGTCTCAACCACTCCCAGGTGGTATTTTCCAGCCTCTCTCACGCGCGACAAAGTATTCAGTAACACACTGAGAGAATCCATCACTGAATTTTTTAACATTAACAAACCAGAAGACACGTCAGAATATACTACCTGGGACACGTTTAAGGCAGTCTTTAGAGGGAAATGCATTGCCCTTAACTCAGCATTGAACACACAATGGACCAAGGCGAGGGAAGCTCTAGAAAAGGAAGTAGCCGCAATCGAACACGCACATAAAACAAATCCCATAAGGGAGACTCTTCGCAATCTGACTGCCCTGAGTGTCAAGCTCAGAGCTATTTAAAACAACAGGGTGGAATTCACTCTCCTTAAACTCCTACACGTATCCTACACCCAGAGCAACAAGATTGTCAAGCACTTAGCCAGACAACTAAAAGAAAAGCGAGAATGAGAATACATAGGAATGGTCAACGCGACTATCTCCAGACACTGCATTTCCCACAGGCTTCTTCCGATTGGAACACACTTACTACCCCTATAACCTCCAAAGAGATAAATGCTGCTATAAAAGCTCTCAAACCCCACAAGGCCCCTGGCCCAGATTGATACACCGCCCAATTCTACAACAATTTTGCCCCAAATATCATACCGCACCTCCCTCGGCTGTTTAACAAAATGGCGGAGGAGGGGGAGGCCACTGGATCAATATCTGAGGCTGTGATCTTGGTTATACCTAACCCAGGGAAAGATCCCCAACTGTGTGCTTCGTATCGGCCCATTGCCCTACTAAATCCGGATGCAAAGCTTTACTCCTTGATCCTTGCTAAGCAACTTAACGACCTCATGCCTGATCTTATACACCCTGACCAATCGGGATTTATCAAGGGCCCACAAACACATGACAACACCCGACGCATAGTACACCTGATAGATAAGGCCAACAGACAACGTATACCCGCTGTCCTGGTAGGTCTAGGCACTGATAAGACCTTTGACAGGGTAGACTGGGCTTTCCTATTTAACACTCTCACAAGCTTCGGGTTCGCAACTAAAGTTATCACCATGATCGGGCCCGCTTCAGAGTGCAAGTCAATGGAATACATTCAGCCCCCTTTCTTCACACCAGGGGTACTCGTCAAGGGTGCCCCCTCTCGCCCTTACTTTTCGCCCTTAGTATTGAACCCTTGGTGATGGGTATTAGAGCCAATCCAGAAATTCAGGGAATCACCTTCAGTGGTGACTAACACAAAATCCCACTCTTTGCTGACAACGTCCTCTTGTCACTCTCCAATCCCGCTGGGTCCCTTCCCCCTTTACAGTCCTAACTGGAGAGATTTGAAGCAGTGGCGGGCTTCAAGATAAACCTCGGCAAATCGTACATACGCAACCTTACTCTTCCACAAGCGGAAATGCACATGCTACAGCTGCTCACTTCTCTCCAATGGACCGCTTCCTCCATACAATATCTAGGGGTCCAGCTAACACCCCGGGTCGAGGGACTTTTTAATGATAACTTCCCCTCCATTCTCACCCGCATTCAAACAGATCTTACGAGGTGGAAACCACTCTTTTGTTCCTGGCTTGGCCATATCCATGCTGTTAAAATGACACTCCTTGCTAAGCTCCTAAACTTATTCCAAGCCCTACCCATAGAACTAGATAAAGACTTTTTCCGTAGAGTTAAGTCCATGATTCTTCACTACATTTAGCACAGGGGTTGTACACGCTTTTCTTTTACAATACTACGTCGCTCCCGAACAGAGGGCAGAGTGGGACTCCCCGACATTGCACTATGCTTTAAGGCAGCGCAGTTAAGAGTATTGACGGAATGGTCCAAATGAGAGTCTGAAAAACACTAGCTACATATGGACCGTAGTATAGCGGGGAGAACTATCTGGGATTTAGCATGGCGACCCAAGAAGGACAGGCCTAAGAATGCATACAATAGCACCCCTATGCATACCACCCTGAAAGTGTGGGATTCGATAACGAGGGATGAACGATGGACCTCATTCCCCTCACCATTCACATCACTTCATTTCAACCCAGCCTTCCCCCCAGCCCTGCACGAGGGACCCTTTGACGCCTGGAGAGAGGGAGGATGCCTAGCTCTGACACACCTTTTTCGTAACGCTGATCCCCTTACATTTGACAACTGCAAATGGGACTATGGCCTAGAGAACATGGAATGGTACCATTACACTCAGCTGTTACACTGGGCTCTCACTCCACAAGTGCGGGAGGCAGCCACCCGCCCCTCCCACAAGATTTGAATCCTTCCTTTCCAAAGCTACCACCTTGTCCACGTTAAATTAGCATGTGGGAGGGAATTCTGCAGCACGATATCTCAGATGGGAAATGGTGACGGCTATAGACTGACATCACAAGACTCAATCACTCCATAGAGCTCTAGGAAGCGCATCTCAAGACCACAACGGATTGGTACCTTCACCCCTCCATGCTCAAACACATTGTTCCCAATACTTCTGATAGATGCTTGAAGGGGCTGCAAGCTCTTAGGTGATTTCAAACATATCTGGGGGGACTGCCCTACTATATGCCCCTTCTGGGAAGAAATACTAGCACACATTAAAGATATGTTGGGCTATCCCATCCCGACCTCCATGCCAGGAATCCTTTTGGGGCTCCACGGAAAACCAGACCCGAGCGGACATAGCAATCATGTGGTTATGTATAGGTGCGGCTAAGGTAACCATAGCAGCCGCCTGGAAATGATTTCCCTCTGGTATTCCCGTCTATGGAAGCTACTTAGCCTCGAAAGAATGTCCGATATTTTCCAGGACAATTATAAGAATTTTGAATTCAAATGGGGGCTGTTGGCTACCTTCCTCTCATGGGGGCTGCCCTTGGCTGTCTGTCCTCCTTCTGTCAGAGCAATACATCTCTTTCAATTTTGACTTAACTTTGACTACCCTACGCTGAGCACACCAGTATGATTGAGCCGCCACCACTGTTTGGGAAGGGGAAAGGGGGGGTTGAGGTTTTTGTTACTCGTGTTCATGGGTATTGTTTCTCCGGGGTATTTATTTATCTCATATTGCCACTTCCCGTTGGAAGGGTTTGAAAGAAGCCCATCACAAAAGAAAGATGGGTCACTCAGTTAAGTGTGTTCTTTTTTTATATAATGAACACTGGGGTCTGACCCGAACCCCTACAACGCCAGAAACTGTACCCTCTATTTTTGCATTCCCTATGAGACAGGAGCTGGGACATTGGTCAGGGAATGTGATACTGTGCAAACCCTCCTTTTGAGTGGTATGTCCGACGCTCACTGCTATGAGCGATGTGATGGCTATATCTCACTGATGTATTTGAAAAACTTTTCAATAAACACAAGTTTGACAAAAAAAAGAGATAACGTGCATTAGCAATATGAAACAAGATTGTATATATGGAGATACAATATTCAACAAACAAAATCGTACAAATATAAACATACACAGTGGGAAGGAAAAGAAAAGAGAGGAAAAGGGAATAAGGAAAAAAGAAACCGAAAATCAATAAGTCAAAACAATACAAACTACACCTTAACATTTTATCATCATAAACAAGCATAAGAATTTATGTTGATATAGACGAAACCTGTGATCCTAATTAGCAAAACAGAAATGAGGTCTTAACAGCATGTCAGAGCTATCAAAAACTTAGAAACTACTGCACCCAGAATGCATTGTAATGGTTTTTCAAGGCAACAGGGTCCTATTGGACAATATTTAGAAACTACAACTCCCAAGTATACTAACACCATATTAGTTTGAACACTGAGGATGAACTCCATTGCTGGCCAAACGAAGAAGGAGCAGAAAGCAATTGCAGAGTAGAGATTCAGAAATGAGGTAGGCGCAAAAAGATATGGCAACAACTGACTGTTAACTAGACATAGAATGACAACCAGTAACCGCGTTCTGCAATATATAGTTTGCAGAGCACGCAAGTCATATTTAAAAAGCAAGCCCCCCGTAAATGTAAGGAGCTGCAACAAACGTTTGAAACGCCGAGTGCACAGCAGGTCCTGAACGCCCGGCTAAAGGGTACAATAAACAATGAGCCTATACAGAGCGAAAATAGAATTAGTTAAACTCTGTGCATGCCGTTTAGTTTAATGGCGCCCTCCCACACTTTATAACTGCGGTCAGACACGGGCCGTTGCCGATACCCCGCATCCTGATGCAGGGCAATTAACAGCTCTGCAACTACGACCCCTTTATGCCGCTGCAGTTTCAGTAATAAAGGGTCTGGTTCATTACATTTTCCCACAACTTCCCGGGGGGAGGCGGCGCAACCAGTTGGGCCGAATGGACTGAAGCTTAGTCCGGTTATGGTTCATGCGATTATGGGCAAGCGCCCCAAGATATGGATGAGATGCCCTTTTGGCTTGCCGAGAAATTTGACCAACTGGAGGCAGTATTCCCGAATACTTCACCTGTGGAGAAGCACAGGATCCTTACTATTAGTTTGCAAAAAGACTTAGTGCTGACAAAGAGTGGAGTGCATTGCCGTAGCGGAGTCTGCTCGTAATAAATGCTTGTGTGACTGTGCTTCTTGTCTGTTTGGGTAGCCATTTGAAGATCTTATTACACAAATATTTTATGTAGGTCTGATGACTCAATCATGCTTTCATATAAACCATAAATTATATGACACCGACAACCGAAATGAAGAATCTTATGGTATATTAATAATCATATATCATAAAATGCTGGAAAGGATAATGAATCACAATAAATTACATAATAACACAGAACTGTTAAGGGGCATACACATTGAAAGAACAAGGACTGAGGCATATACAAACAAGCATTGGCATAGCCAATAGGTCTCTCTTTTGGGACCTTGTAATTATTTAGCTATGCAGCCAATATCCTTACTGCAACAACATTAACTGTTGCATGGCTAAACACTTATACGGTCCCAAAGGCGAGACCTATTGGCAATGCCAAAGCTTGTTTATCAAGCCCTTATCAGATGTCCGGACAAACACTTTAAATGAGCAAATCACACACCACCACCTCCAGCATTGTCTCTGCCTTATAAATGAAAGCTCAACCCGGAAAGGTGGTGTTAAGGTGACACAGACCAGATAGCTTTCTTGCTTATTTACCTGGTCTTGAGTTAGAATTTCAGCATAGATACAAATTATTTGGGAGTGGGATTAGGTCAAAAGTTTTTAGAAACAAGGGGTATTTATTTGCAACAAAAAAAGAGAGATTGCATTTATTAAAAAAAAAATCCTGTTAGAAATAATAGGCCTATTAAGTTTGAACAAAAAGGCAAAATACACTGAAAATGCACATCATTCTGCAGGTGCCCCAAGATATGGGTTGCGGGACATCATTTCCCACAAGTGTGTGTATAGTACGTTAGCATTGTTAATAGGTAGGTGGAGATGTTTGAGGGCACGCTATAGGACAGAAGCAGTGAGAGGTGTTTGGGACTACCAGAGTGTTGCCAGTTTTGCACAACATTTTGTAAAATGCAGCAGAGGAGATCGAATAGTGAATAATGCTGGCAGGCCTAATTCTAAAGCAATTTAAAAAAAACCTGTAAGCCTTGTAGTGTGGGCTGGGCCTGGTTTGCGCACATTGATATGTTAGCATAGGCTTATTAGAAGTTTAACCCCTCCCCTGCTGATGACGGAACTGCTCCGTCATCAGCCGCGGTCGCACTGTGCTGATGACGGAGCGGTTCCGTCACAACCCGCTCGGCACGCCTGCGCGGCGCGGATTCCGCGTCTGCGCTGAGCGTTCTATTGAGCAGGCGGGGCCGTGACGGAACCGCTCCGTCATGAGCACAGCGCAACCGACGCTGGTGACGGAGCGGTTCTGTCACCAGCATGCGCCCGCCGCTCGGCCGACCTCCCCCCTTAGCACTGCGGCGGAATAGCCGCCGCAGTGAAGGGGTTAAAAGCCATTTTACCTTTTGCTGCCTTTGCACACGACACTGTATATAGCTGTTTTTGTAAGTTAGGCTGCGTGAATATCTTTACATGAGAAAGGCATGTTTTCGGCATCCCTAGACTTACATCGCCACCCTAGTCTGCACAGTGAGTGCTAAAGCCTCCAAGGTTATCATAACAAGTTAGCTGTTGTTTTCAAACTGATCGGCTCACGTTTTTAGACATAAGATACAGATAGCTGCAGGCCAACAGAGATTCTGGCGCCTTTAATATGGCACCATGGGCATGATTTCACACACTCAGAAGATTTTCCATTTCCGGAGAGACAGAGAGGGCTTTTGCAGATCTTGATGTGGTTCACTTTTGCTGATCTTAGAGGTATGGGGTCCCCCGCACAAGCCTAAGAGACCTTCTATATTTTATAAAACAAAGTTCCTAGCTAGGGAGGGTGATATAACTAAGCGCTATGAGACCTGTTTTCACCATAATTGTAATATGATTTCTCCTTTTGTGTTTTATGGGATTGTAAAAATGCTGATCATATTATTTCTAATCATAGGTCTGCTTATGTTGGCAAACATACTACATCCTAGAGCACGTCGTTAAAATAAATATTTGAACCTTTCCCGTGTCTCTTTTCACTCCTGTTGTGGACTGGTATGAGAGTATACCGAAAGAGTGATCTTGCTTCCCACCATTCCTGAAAGTAACCTAAGTGGCATGTTCTGGGTTGTCTAATCATTGGTTCATTTGCTATAGGACGAGGAGCCATTGAGACACTGATGCTAGCTGGTTAGGGTTTCTAGGCACCAAGGTGAGTTTTTTGGTACACCACAATTCACTGAGGTCCTGGGTCTCTGTGCACAGTTCTGTGTAGGAGCAGAATCCTTGCAACAGCCTTTTCATTTTAGATCCTGTGCAAGAATGGTTTAAGTTGGAAATCGCTTTTTATTTCAAAATAATAAACATCCAGTAGACATTTTTTTTCGAATATCTGCAAACACACTACATTAGCAAGATACACTCATGGTAATTTTCAAAATGTAGTTACTTTGAATGTATTGTTTCTCACTTCCCAATACAAAAGCGACATTTTCAAAAGTACTGCTTTTATTTTTATATATTAAGATTTCTCAGCCAGGTTCTATTTAGACAAGGCCTGTGCTAGCACAGCTAGGTTAAGAATCAGTGTGTTATTCATTCATGTCCTCGCTCACACAGCCTTACCCTGAACATAAACATTGCCTGTTTGCCTCTATCTGCATAGGACAGCAAGCCACAAACCCTGGAGAATTTGCAGGGACTGGAAGTTTCTGCAAACTTTTTGTTTCAGATAATCATTGTCTTTGGTTCTGAACAGGACAGTTGTCTCTATTCCTTTGAAACTTCAAAAGAATTGATTCCTGCGGCTGCAGATCTAAAGGTTCACTTCATGCTATTATTGTACACTCAGCGGTTGGTGTATAAACATTGAACACAAGACAAGCTTTCATGGCAACCCTGACTCCCTGGATATCACACACATCAGGCTCCGCTCACAAAGCAAGGGCGCTCTCTTAACTTAAACTTAGAAATGTAAATGGCATGTTTCGCGAATGCAAAGTCACATTTACACTCGTAAATCGATTTGCTTACATGCGATATTACACCATTATTGTCATGAAATATTGTTGACTGAAAGTACATTGATCCCAGGGTTCCTGGGTGAGACTTTGAAATAGGAGGTGGACACCCATTGTGAATACATTCACGGGTTTGTTTGTGTCAAGGGCAAGGTCAATCTACATCCAGGGTGGGCCTGGGAGAGAGCACTCCAAAGAGGGGAGCTTTGGGAGAGAGCACCCAAAGAGGGGAACTTTGGGAGAGAGTACCCAAAGAGGGGATCTTTGGGAGAGAGCACCCAAAGAGGGGAGCTTTGGGAGAGAGCACTCAATGAGGGGAGCTTTGGGAGAGAGCACTCAAAGAGGGGAGCTTTGGGAGAGGGCACTCCAAAGAGGGGAGCTCTGGGAGAGAGCACCCAAAGAGGGGGGCTTTGGGAGAGAGCACTCCGAAGAGGGGAGCTTTGGGAGAGAGCACTCCAATGGGGGGGAGCTTTCAGAGAGAGCACCCAAAGAGGGGAGCTTTGGGAGAGAGCACTCCAAAGAGGGGCTCTTTGGGAGAGAGCAGTCCAACGAGGGGAGCTTTGGGAGAGAGCACTCCAAAGAGGGGAGCTTTGGGAGAGAGCACTCCAAAGAGGGGCTCTTTGGGAGAGAGCAGTCCAACGAGGCGAGCTTTGGGAGAGAGCACTCCGAAGAGGGGAGCTTTGGGAGAGAGCACTCCAATGGGGGGAACTTTCAGAGAGAGCACCCAAAGAGGGGAGCTTTGGGAGAGAGCACTCCAAAGAGGGGCTCTTTGGGAGAGAGCAGTCCAACGAGGGGAGCTTTGGGAGAGAGCACCCAAAGAGGGGAGCTTTGGGAGAGGGCACTCCAAATAGGGGAGCTTTGGGAGAGAACACTCAAAGAGGCTATGTATTAATAATGATGTATTAATCAGTGGTTCCATGTTTGGCTATTAGGTTTACTTGTCAGACCCTTGTCTAGTGCACTGAGTGTGCCCAGAGCGTGTAAATCCAAATGCTGCTGGTGGGCCTGCAGCACTAGTTGTGCCACCCACAGAAGCAGCCTTGTAAAATATGTCTAAGGTCTGTCATTGCAGAGCCTGTGTGCAGTCTGGTACTATCATGCTGACTGGGAAAGTGCACCCACTTCCCAGTCCCTACACCCTCCATTTTCTTCATATCAGTCACCCATATAGTAGGCCCAAGGGCAGGGTGCATTGTAAGTAAAAGGTAGGACAAGCCCTGATTTGTGTGGCAAGTCCTAATAGTGAATTACAGCCATTTTTCTTTTTACTTTTGCAAGGCTACCTGTTCTCCATACGCCAGAATGGGCTGTTAGAATTGTTACATTTTATAATCCTGGCAGGCTCAGAGAACATGGTAGAAATTCAAGTTTAGTATGCCCGAACTCAGTATAATAAAATACATCTTTTAGTGAAGTTTATTTTAATATTCTGTGTTTGCAAATACCACTTTTAGAAAGTAGGTATTTGCTTGTCAAACCATTCAAACCTGCCTCTGCTAGGTTGTGTATTCCTTTGTCTGGTTTTGTGAGTGACAGGGCTGGGGGATTCCAAGAGACAGGCTGAGCCACCCAGTGGTGAATAGAGAGATCTGCATCTAGATGGGAGGGAGGAGTAGCAACTGAACCTTGAATAGGGCTGTGCCTGCCTTCCACAATGCTGCCTCCACCCCCTGGGGAGCGGCTGATGTCTCTGCCTTGCACACTGAAAGAAGAGAAAGAGTCCTGTAAACAAAGTGCTCCAGGACTGTACTTGCCTTCCACAATGCTGGCTCCACCTCCTGTGGGGCGTCTGATGTGCTTGCCCTGCACTGTGAAAGGAAAGGAGAAGTCTGGTAAACAGAGTGCTTCAGAACTGGTTTGGACTGGGCAAATACCCCTCTCCCATCAGAGAACAAAGGATTTTGGGGTATAAGTATTGGGACCCTGAGCCCAAGAAATTAGATCACTTTTGGACTACAAGAAGAAACCTTCACTGAGGAGAGGAACCTGAAGCAACTGAGGACAGACTATTCCCGAGCTAATGTGCTGCTTGGGGGATTGGCCTGCAGTGGTGGCCTTACTGCCAAAGGAAGGAGAAAGGAACTTTGTGTACTTTGCTTTCAACTTGTGAAGTGTGAGAAGTTAGCCTGACATATGATGTCACTTGTTCTAGTGGCATCTTGCACCAGTCTAAATCGACCCTTATTGATGGTAGTTGTAAAGTCAACCTTATAGACAAGCTAACCTTATTGGTAGCATGGACCAGCAGTGATAGGCTAAGACTTCAGAGAACATGTAACGCAAGCTGTTTTACCAATTATAATCCCTTGAATACCAAATGAAAGAACACCACACAAGGTATATATCAAATATAAGGGAAACGGAGAAGTTACAAAGTTACTATTTTAGGGCACTTCCGGATGGACTACCACAAAACCCCTTTAAACTAGGACACTTTGAGAGTCAAGACCCATGGGAGCACCGGAGTACTCGTGTTGCTGCTTTACGTGGTTAAAGTTAAACAGAGCCCCAGCATCACAAAATGGATGCTGCTGCCACAGACACAAGTCTGACCTCCTGCTGCTGGACGAAACTCCAGCAGGGGAGGCCTTGACAATAGGTTAGTGACTTGGGAGGTGCTAGCAACTCCCCAGACAGGCTTTTAGTGTATTGGGGCAGGGTGGGTTGCAAAACGAGACACTGCCTGGGGCACACAAGATACTCCATGCATAGCCCGGTTCAAACCAGTTGCTGGGGCACTCCAGCCCCGCTCTGGCACGAAACTGGACAAAGGGAAAGGGTGCCATAGGAGGGACCTAGCCAGGTAATCCAGCCCCTTTGATTAGTATAAATATAGGAGCTGTGTCCCCAGGACTTTAGATTATCCTGGAAAGAAACTCTGATACGAAACTCTTGGACCTTTGACGTTCTATACCGACTAGAAGCCTGAAGACATCTCCCTTGTGGTCAAGGAGTGACCACCCTGTACAAACAGGCACCACCAGTAACTTGCTGGTTTGCTTTGTCGATGCTCCTGTCGGAACCTGAAGACTCAGATACTCAGGACTGGACTTCCAGACTTCTCTGACTCCGACCCACACCCACAGCAAAGCTGAGATCTGTGGCGGACACGAGAGACGTGGGACCAGATTCCCTGGACATCCTGCATTTTGCTAACTGCATCGATTCCTGAGGTAACTCGTAGTTGTGCATTGGGGTGCAAGAATCCCCAGACCCGAGCACCATTTGCACCATTTGCACCGAAGCTCAGCCCTCCACTCCAGTTAGCGCCTTGAGACCCTACGGGTATGTAGCGCGCTTTATAAGTGTCATTGATTGATTGATTGATTGATTGTGTTACCTCACCCAGGGAAGCCGGGTGCATTGGCACCTTTCGGTGTCAGGTTTCGTCAATGTTTTCAATGGAGATCTGCAAAGAAGTGCTGCAGGCGACTAGAGGAAATGTGTCCGTGTGGATCCAAGGGTGGATCGAGGATGTGAAGAACCTGAAAGCAGAGGGGACAGAGTCTGGGTCACTAGCCAGTGACCAGGAAGGAACCAGGAAGGAACCAGGCGATGTTGGGTGTTTTGCAGGTGAAGAGGTGAAGTTTGTCTCTGCAGCCACGAGGTCCAGGAGGCGTCGATGCAGTTAGCAAAATGCAGGATGTCCAGGGAATCTGGTCCCACGTCTCTCGTGTCCGCCACAGATCTCAGCTTTGCTGTGGGTGTGGGTCGGAGTCAGAGAAGTCTGGAAGTCCAGTCCTGAGTATCTGAGTCTTCAGGTTCCGACAGGAGCATCGACAAAGCAAACCAGCAAGTTACTGGTGGTGCCTGTTTGTACAGGGTGGTCACTCCTTGACCACAAGGGAGATGTCTTGAGGCTTCTAGTCGGTATAGAACGTCAAAGGTCCAAGAGTTTCGTATCAGAGTTTCTTTCCAGGATAATCTAAAGTCCTGGGGACACAGCTCCTATATTTATACTAATCAAAGGGGCTGGATTACCTGGCTAGGTCCCTCCTATGGCACCCTTTCCCTTTGTCCAGTTTCGTGCCAGAGCGGGGCTGGAGTGCCCCAGCAACTGGTTTGAACCGGGCTATGCATGGAGCACCTTGTGTGCCCCAGGCAGTGTCTCGTTTTGCAACCCACCCTGCCCCAATACACTAAAAGCCTGTCTGGGGAGTTGCTAGCACCTCCCAAGTCACTAACCTATTGTCAAGGCCTCCCCTGCTGGAGTTTCGTCCAGCAGCAGGAGGTCAGACTTGTGTCTGTGGCAGCAGCATCCATTTTGTGATGCTGGGGCTCTGTTTAACTTTAACCACGTAAAGCAGTAACCTACATGTCTTTTCCCTCCAGAAGGGTGGAATGCTACCCCCCCACCAGAATTGATGGGGGGGTAGTAGTATTCCATAGTGTTTGACACCTTACACAACATGTTTTGATAAAGCCAAACCAAAGTTAACATTAACCGCAAGGATTATAATGCTCTTAAGAGTATATGGTATGGCTTTATCATAGAACAGCTATAAGGAGATGGTTCCGAAAGCTGCAGAGGGGCTCAGCTCATGCTAGGGCACCCTCTCACATAAAACCAAGCACTCTGCCTCCAGGATTGTCGAGGCCTACCATAGGAGTGACTTATAGGTGCATATGTGTCTATATATATGTATGGATATAGGTATACTATATCCCTGTAAGGGGTGATTACACCAACTTACCCTGGCTGTGGGAACAGACCTGTGGTGTCAGTTTTGGGGGCCAGCCAGGGGTGGCATAATGCATGCTGCAGCTCCTGGTAGGCCTTGGATGCACCTATGCCCTGGGTACCTATGGTACACTACACAGAGACCGGCTGATACGGGCTGCCATTGGCCGCGGTCCCGATCACGTAATTAAAACCAGGCTATTAGTATTTCCGTTTACTAATGTGGAATTCGAATCTCAACTGTGAAGACGCAGCAGCGTCCTGTTACTCGTAAGTGCGAACGCTTTGGGTTTAAACTTTAATGATGTGCTTTCTGAGATTCGTTAGTTAAAGTTTTATGAATTTGAGAGTCAACTTTGGTAAAGCATGTGAGTTATCGTTGTTTTATTTTTAACTGAGACATTAGTTGTAATCTACTTTTGTATCACGTTGTGACTAAGTGTAATGTATTATGTTGTTACCACATCGAGAGAGTGACTAATTTGGTCCTGTTTGCGCTTAATTTTCAGACCCCTGACCAAGGGTCATGTTGGTATGGACCCGAAATGCATTGGGTGGATGGAACTTTTTGAAAATAATGCAATGACTTCATAAGAATGGAATTATGTTTGTCAGAAACCATCGTTTAAACGTATTCAACGTAGCAACTGCTAAAATTTGAATTAAGAAAATAAAACTCGTGAACTCGGAATAGAAACTTGTGTTCTTTGTGAAATGAGTGCTCAGCCTCGAGGATAGCGTGTTCTACCCTCAACATTCTTCGACATTTGTAAGGCACGTCCAGACCACGTGTGACGGCCAGAGCACCGATTTAGGAATCAAATAAACTGTGTTGAAAAGTCTAGATACAATGAGTGCACCGGGATAACACTTTTTTCGTTACACTATACAGAGGCTCACAAAGGTGACCCAATACCCAATCTGGTATGTACCTAAAGTACATGGAGTCCATTTTATAGAGAGAACAGATAGCCTGGTGCTCTAAATAGCAGGATCCCAGGCCAACTAAGTCGAAAACCAGCAAAACACTAGGCAAAAAGTTGGGGCAAACATATAGTCAGATATCCACCTTCCTACACAACCCCCACCCCCCCCCCCCCAAACGAAAGGAGATAAGGCTATCCTTGGCCAGGTAAGCCTACATTGCCTAAGTGGCCATATAAGGAAGTACCTGCACTAGCATGGTTACCCCTTGTCTCATGGTCCACTAAGCAAATCCCTCACCCAAAGGGTATCAGAGGGTCTCTACCATAACGAATCTCTACCTGGGGTGTGTTTTGGCAAAGTAAAAGATTGGTGTTGGGATGGAGTATTGAAGTGAGGCTCCCCTACTGTTGGGCTCAGCTTCCTCCAATCACTATCCACCATATATGCCTTTCTTTCCATGACTGAGTTGCACTGTGCTCTCAGGGTCAACCTTTGGCTACATGTAGCTGGAGGTTGGGTCCCATTGGTTGGACTACTGGAGGGACAGGCCAGGTTTGGGACCACTTGGTTTCAGGTTTGCCAGTGTCCAACACAGTCCATCTGGGGGAGGTTCCTACACAAGGATAAGGGAGATCCCTCAGAGGGTTGAGGAATTTTCACCTGGCTAGGGCTACTAGACTGGGTGCCCCTAATCTGATGATGGGAGAGATCATTTGGGGTCCGCTGGCCTCCCTGACCTCTACAGCCCTGGGCTGAATGAGGCAGGGCAGAGAGGGGCAGGTTACCTGCTCCAGACTGGGTCCCACCTTGGAAGGGTCCACTGAAATCAGGGGCTCTTTCAGGCCAGGCCTGGCTACCCCTGGGGCAGTTCCTTCACAAGGGTAGGGTCAGGTCCCTGAGGATGCTGACTCTCACCTAATGTCTGGTGGGAGGGAGACTTTTCTTCCTCCCCAATGCTCTCTGTCTGTGTGGAGTGATCCATAGTTTCAGGCTTCACAACACAAAAATCTGTTTGGGTTTGGGATGTGACCATCACAGCCCCACTAACTTTTTTAGCAAGGCCTACCATTCTAGAATGGGTCTGTTGCTCTACCTCAGCCCAGGCTTAGATCTCAAGATCATTTCCCAGTAAACACTCTACAGGCAAGTTTGTAGACAGTGCCACTCTCTTTGGGCCAGTGACACCTCCCCAGCTGAGATTTACTACTGCCATGGCATGATCTTTCTGCACTCTATCAATATTGGTCACCTGGTATGTGAATCCAGGTAAAAGCTGTTCTGACGGGACTAGTCTCTCAGTCACCATGGTGATGCTAGCCCCTATATCTCTTTAGGCCTCAGCTTTCTGGCCATTGATGAGGGGCTCCTGTCTGTACTTTCCCAAGGCATTAGGACAGGCAGTGAAGTTGGAAAACCCCACCCCACCATCACAAACAAGAATTGCTGTATTAGGGGACCTGGTTAGGCCAGAGTCCACCTGAGTTCCCCAAGTAAACCTGGCAACATTTTTGGGGGCACTCCCGCCACCTGGGGGATTACTAGTATATTTTCCTTATTGTTGGCTTTTGGGCAACTGCTGTCAGTTTTCCAGTGGTCAGGTATCTTACATACATGACAATAAGGTTTCTTGATATTAGAGGAAGGAATTTGGGACTCACCCCCCTCAGAGGATTTTTGGGACCCTGTTGTGGATTTATCTTTTGATTTATCCCCACCTTTCACATGTGGTTTGGTAGAATCTTTCTTCTGGTCACCACCCTAATATTTAGGCCTAACCCTGGTTCTGACCCATTTGTCAGCCTTCTGAACCCAATTCTTGGGGAGAGGTCAGATCAGAGTCCACCAGGTGCTGGTGTAGAAGCTGGTTTTGACAATTACTAAGGATCTGCTCCCTCATAATCAAATTATACAATCCTGCATAGTCATGTACTTTGCTGCCCAGTACCCAGCCCTCCAGAGCCTTAGTAGCACAATCTACAAAATCAGTCCAGTCCTGTGTCTGTGTCTTCTGGGCATCTCTGAACAGCAACCTGTACTGCTCAGTGGTTAAGCCAAACCCATCAGAGCACTCTTCAGGACAGTGTAGTTGTCAGCATCCTGTTCACTAACTGTCAGGAGCTTATCTCTGCCTTTGTCTGCAAAGGGGAGCCACAAAATTGTTGCCCACTGCTCCTTGGGGACCTTCTGCACTTTGCAGGCCCTCTCCAAAGCAGTTATCCACTTGTGGATGTCATCCCCACTCTTGTAGGGAGGGACAATTTCGCTCAGGTTTTTATGGTCATGAGTCCTTTCCCTATCTCTAGGTACTATGCTGCCACCAGTGCGCTCTAGCCCACACAATTTTCTCCCTCTTTAAAGAGCCAGCGCTCTTTAGCAAGGGCAATTTCTTGCCTCTTGATTCTAAGCTTAGATTCCTTCATCCTAGCTTTATGCTCTCTTCTCTGATGGGAAGTCATCGTCCTCAGAGCTGAGGCACTGGACCCTACTGAGGAGTCAAAGTGCTCAGATCCACTGGAAAGGGATCTAGTCCTTCTGATCCTATTGCTAGGCCTAGCTGGAGGGTTGGAGGGGGGCCTGTTCTGGCCCTCTCCACCCCCAGGAAGTCCTGTGCTGCCCAGGTGAGATTGTCCAACCTCATCCTGGCCAGCATCCACATCATTATCCTCACCCACTTGATTTTCATCAAGGGGATCCTCTGCTGAGGGATGGCCCCCTTCAGTACTACTACGGCTGCCAGGGTTAGGTGCTCTATCTGCATTATACTCCACTAAGATGTCTACCAGGTGGTTAAAGGTGGGACTCTGTCCTTGTCTCAGTTTTCTGACTGTAAACAAACTCCTCAGTTCATGAAAAGTAAACGAGTCATACTTAGAAGGCACCCTTGGGGTGCTTTCTTGCAGAGGCACACTAGGCTCTCCACCCAAGGACATTTTCTAGTGAGGTGTGGTGTGTGCACCTACCTACACTATTTGATACCTACTAGAACCTCTCTAGAGTTGTAGTCAGGGTGTGCTAAGCCCTTTCCTCTACAACTGCTAAGTTCAGTAGAACTTAAGTATTATAAGACTTGATTTATATGTACCTACAGGTACCTTAATGTGATATTTCAAATGATATTTCAAGATTATATGGTAAAACAACAGCAAGCTCTTATCCCATCCGCTGCACACCAATGCGAGAAGTTAGCCTGGCATGTGATGTCACTAGTTCTAGTGGCACCTTGGACCAGTCTAAATCGACCCTTATTGATGGTAGTTGTAAAGTTAACCTTATAGAAAGCTATCCTAGTGGTAGCATGGACCAGCAGTCATAGGCTAAGACTTCAGAGAACATGTAAAGCAAGCTGTTTTACCAATTATAATCCCTTCAATACCAAATGAAAGGACACCACACAAGGTATATATCAAATATATGGGAAACGAAGAAGTTACAAAGTTACTATTCTAGGGCACTTCCGGATGGACTACCACAAAACGCCTTTAAACTAGGACACTTTGAGAGTGAAGACCCATGGGAGCACCGGAGTACTCGTGTTACCTCACCCAGGGAAGCCGGGTGCATTGGCGCCTTTCGGTGTCGGGTTTCGTCGATGTTTTCAATGGAGATCTGCAAAGAAGTGCTGCAGGCGACCAGAGGAAAAGTGTCCGTGTGGATCCAAGGGTGGATCGAGGATGTGAAGAACCTGAAAGCAGAGGGGACAGAGTCTGGGTCACTAGCCAGTGACCAGGAAGGAACCAGGAAGGAACCAGGCGATGTCGGGTGCTTTGCAGGTGAAGAGGTGAAGCTTGTCTCTGCAGCCACGAGGTCCAGGAGGTGTCGATGACAACCAGGGGCTGGATACGAGCTGTCCCACGAAGGATCTTGTTGACTGCGGTGTCAGTATCTTGATTGGACCCAACAAGCCTTGGCCACCGCAATCCACGCAGGAAGTGAAGTTTGGCTTCGAGTCAGACCAGCCACGTCTGGGGCACTTCTCCTTTGCAGGGAAGCTGGGGCAAGCCTTGAGCAACCAGGCCAGCATGTAGATTCAAAAAGAAGTCTTCAGGGGGCTCACTAGCCAACAGACTAGGAACCGGGAAGATGCATCAAGCTGAAATGCAGGAGGAGGACCCACATGGCACACGTGGAGTGTGGAGAGCTGAGCTTCGGTGCAAATGGTGCTCTGGTCTGGGGCTTCTCGTACCCCAACGCACAACTGCGAGTTTTCTCAGGAGTCGATGCAGTTAGAAAAATGCAGGATGTCCAGGGAATCTGGTCCCACGTCTCTCGTGTCCGCCACAGATCTCAGCTTTGCTGTGGGTGTGGGTCGGAGTCAAAGAAGTCTGGAAGTCCAGTCCTGAGTATCTGAGTCTTTGGGTTCCGGCAGGTGCATCGACAAAGCGAACCAGCAAGTTACTGGTGGTGCCTGTTTGCACAGGCTGGTCACTCCTTGACCACAAGGGATATGTCTTCAGACTTCTAGTCGGTATAGAACGTCGAAGGTCCAAGAGTTTCTTATCAGAGTTTCTTTCTAGGATAATCTAAAGTCCTGGGGACACAGCTCCTATCTTTATACTAATCAAAGGGGCTGGATTACCTGCTAGGTCCCTCCTATGGGTGGGACCTGGGAAGGGGGTGGTTACACCCCTTTCCCTTTGTCCAGTTTCGCGCCAGAGCAGGGCTGGAGTGCCCCAGCAACTGGTTTTAAGCGGGCTACGCATGGAGCACCTTGTGTGCCCCAGACAGTGTCTCGTTTTGCAACCCTCCCTGCCCCATTACACTAAAAGCCTCTCTGGGGAGGTGCTAGCACCTCCCAAGGCAGGAAACCTATTGTCCAAGCCTCCCCTGCCGGAGTTTCATCCAGCAGCAGGAGGTTAGACTTGTGTCTGTGGCAGCAGCATCCATTTTGTGATGCTGGGGCTTTGTTTAACTTTAACCGAGTAAAGCAATAACCTACATGTCTTTACCCTCTAGAAGGGTGGAGTGCTACCCCTGCCGCCAGAATTTGCGAGGGGGGGGGGGTGTAGTATTCCAAAGTGTTTGACACCTTACACGAAATGTTTTGATAAAGCCAAACCAAAGTTAACATTAACCGCAAGGATTATAATGCACGTAAGAGTATATGGTATGGCTATATCATAGAACAGCTATAAGGAGATGGTTCCGAAAGCGGCAGAGGGGCTCAGCTCATGCCTCTCACATAAAACTAAGCACTCTGCCTCCAGGGTTGTCGAGGCCTACCATAGGAGTGACTTTTAGGTGCATATGTGTCTATATATAAAGGTAGATATAGGTATACTATATCTAAGTAATGGGTGATTACACCACCTTACCCAAGCTGAGTGAGCAGCCTGTGGTGTCAGTTTGGAGGACCAGCCAGGGGTGGCATAATACATGCTGCAGCCCCTGGTAGGCCTTGGATGCACCTATGCCCTGGGTACCTATGGTACACTATACAGGGGCTCACAAAGGTGACCCAATACCCAATCTGGTATGTACCTAAAGTACATGGAGTCCATTTTATAGAGAGAGCAGATAGCCTGGGGCCCTGAATTGCAGGATCCCAGACAAACTAAGTCGAAAACCAGCAAAATACTAGGCAAAAAGTTGGGGTAACCATATAATCAGATATCTACCTTCCTACATGAAGGATCTCCAAGGGCTTGGAAAAGAGCTTGCCTCCTGCTGAAGTCTCAGTGACAGCAGACTTCACCCCTCGGCTCCCCAGAGTACTTTTGGAAGTGCCTGCTGCTGTGTTGGGCTTTCTGAGGAACTGCTTGTCGCAAGGAGCTGAAAGCGCGACTCAACGAGAAGAAGCGTGTCGCTGTCGCTGTGCCTGCCGTCGCAACTCCGAAGGAGGGTGTCGCCGCTGGAACTGTTGCACTGCACTGCATTGGAGAGAAGTGTACCGCAACGAAGAGGAAGCGTGTCGCCGTCGCTGCTGCTGCCATCGCAACTCCGAAGGAGGGTGTCACCGCTGTAGTTGTTGCACTGCACCGCATCAGGAGAAGAATCTCGCAACGAGGTCGGAGCGTGTCGCCGTCTCTGTGCCTGCTGTCGCAACTCCGAAGGAGGGTGTCGCCACTGAAATTGTTGCATTGCACCGCATCGACCAAGAGCACCTTGCATCCCCGAGAAGTGCGCCGCCGTCGGAGCTGCTGCCGTGGCATCTTGGATGTCGTCGCTGTAGTTGTCGCATCGAGCGGAAGCTTCACGCATCATGGGAGAAGAGCGTCGCTGTTGGAGATGTTGCCTGTTGTGAGAGCCTGTGTGGTGTTCACCCATCAGTCTTCTATAGGTGCTGCCGGAGGTGGTGTAGTATAGGCTGAGTTTGTGAGAGCGTGTGTGGTGTTCACCCATCAGTCTCCTATAGGTGCTGCTGGAGAAGGTGTAGCGCAGGCTGGGTTTGTGAGAGCATGTGTGGTGTTCATCCATCAGTCTCTTATAGGTGCTGCCGTAGGTGGTGTAGCGTAGGCTATTTAATATATTTAATAACTTCTAAAAAGAATTAATAAATGTATTATAATTAAATTACTTCCCACCTTATTTATCTAAAAACCCACAATCCGCTATGGAACTAAAACGTAAAAATTGCTTTAAAAAAATTACTAACTTCTAAAAAAGTAACATATATACTGAAAATAAACACTAAATTACATAACACTAACTAAAACAACAATATTTTTAATACAATATTTTCAAAGATAATTTTACAAACGATATTAATGTTTTTGATAATTTATCACTTACCTTAAACTCGATATACGGTCTCTGAAGCAATATGAAAAACAGTACAGTACCTTACTGCGTTATGCCTTCGCCTCTGATTGGGCTGTTCACAAGTTCAAAATGTACTTGTGGGGTTGCAAATTTGAGTTAAATACTGATCATAAGCTATTTTTCTACTGGTTCAAGTAGCAATCTGTCAGCCCATCTTACAAGGCTGGTTTCTGAAGTTATAATGAAACATGTGCCCGATGGCAGGAATTCTCGCGTGGATTGCTTCTGTTGCACGTCTGGTGAAGAGTCACATGATGAGGATGTTCCAGATGATGATGTTATACGTGCACCCTCAATAGATGCCATCAGTGGTGAATGTGGCTCTGACATCAATGAATCAACCTGGCAATCTGCTTCTCAGAATGATGCCGCTTTGCGTCAAATCAAAGAGTATGGTACCCACGGGTGGCCTGGGAAAAGATTTCAGATTAACGATATGAAATGTTTTAATACAGTGGCTAGTGATCTCTCAGTAGTTAATGATCTACTTTTAAGGGGTGACTTGTACGTACCTCCTTCCAAATCTCGCAATTCCATCATAAAATGTGCTCACCAAGGCCTTCTTGGTACAACCAAAACTTTGATGCGTATTAAACAATATTAATGGTGGTCAAATATTGAGGCAAACATGTCCAAAGTCTTTAGCATGTAGGATACTAACCATCTACTGGCGGCCGTGTATTTCCCTTGTTCCAATGGTCTCGTATAAAGAAGTAACAAGATCATCAAAGAGGGGATCACACAGCTATCAATGCTAACTTAGATGTCAAGTCATTTGTTCAACAGAAAGTGTGGTGTTAGATTAATGCCCCTTGTAGGAAGGAGGATATCTGACTATATGGTTGCCCCCACTTTTTGCCTGGTGTTTTGCTAGTTTTTGACTTAGTTGGACTGGGACCCTGCTAATCAGGGCCCCAGGCTATCTGCTTTCTCTCTAAATTGATACCATGTACTTTAGGTACATACCAGATTGAGTATTGGGTCACCTTTGTGAGTCCCTGTATAGTGTACCATAGGTACTCTGGGCATAGGTGCATCCAAGGCCTACCAGGGGCTGCAGCATGCATTATGTCACCCTTGGCTGGCCCTCCAATCTGACACCACAGGCCTGATCACTCATCCTGGACAAGGTGGTGTAATCAGCCCTTACTGGGATACAGTATACCTATATCGATACATACATATAGAAACAAATACACCTATAAGCCACTCCTATGGTAGGCCTCGACAATCCTGGAAGCAGAAGTGCTTGGTTTTATGTGAGAGGGTGCCCTAGCATGAGCTGAGCCTCTCTGCAGCTTTCGGAACCATCTCCTTATAGCTGTTCTATGATATAGCCATACCATATACTCTTAAGTGCATTATAATCCTAGCGGTTAATGCTAACTTTGATTTGGCTTCATCAAAACATGTTGTGTAAGGTGTCAAACACTTTGGAATACTAGCCCCCCCCGCCAGTCCTGGTGGCGGGGGTAGCATTCCACCCTTCTAGAGGGAGAAGACATGTAGTTACTGCTTTACCCGGTTAAAGTTAAACAGAGCCCTGGCATCACAAAATGGATGCTGCTGCCACAGACACGAGTCTGACCTCCTGCTGCTGGACGGAACTCCAGCAGGGGAGGCCTGGACAAAAGGTTTCCAGTCAGGGGAGGTGCCAGCACCTCTTCAGACAGGCTGTAGTGTATTGGGGTAGGGAGGGCTGCATTCAGAAATGCTTTTCCAGACACTGCCTGGGGCACACAAGATGCTCCATGCATAGCCCGGTTAAAACCAGTTGCTGAGGCACTCCAGCCCCGCTCTGGCGTGAAACTGGACAAAGGAAAAGGGGTGTAACCACCCCCTTCCCAGGTCCACCCATAGGAGGGACCTAGCCAGGTAGTCCAGCCCCCAAACCCTGTATAAGTATGGGAGCTGTGTCCCTAGGACTTTAGATGCACCTGGACAACATCTTGATGCTGAAATCCCGGAACGTCAACATTCCATTATGACTGGAAGACTGAGGACATCTCCCTTGTGGTCAAGGAGGGACCACCCTGTTCAAACAGGCACCAACAGCAACTTTGATGGTCTGCAACCTCGAGGCTCCCACCGGATTCCGAAGAGGCTGCGACACAGGAACTGGAATATCCAGACTTCTCTGACCCCGACCCACATCCACAGCAAAGCTGAGACCCATGGCAGACACGAGAGACGTGGGACCGAAACTCCTGGCCATCCTGCAATTTGCTAACTGCATCCATTACTGAGGTAACTTTCAGTTGTGCAATGGGGTACTTGAAGCCCCAGACCCGAGCACAATTTGCACCGAAGCTGAAGCCCGCACACTCCACAAGTGTCCCGTGGGCCCTGCCTTTGCATTTCATCTCGATGCGTCTTCCAGGTTCCTAGTCCGTTGGCTAGTGAGCCCCTGGAAGTCTTTCTTGATAACTTAACTCACCTGCCTGGTTGCTCAAGGCTTGCTTCAGCTTCCCTGAAAAGGAGAAGCGCCCCAGACCTTGCTGGTCTGCAACAGAGCCAATCTCGTCCTCCTGCGTGGGTTGCGGCTGCTAAGGCTTGTTGGGTCCAATCCAGATACTGACATCGCAGTCATCTAGATCTTTTGTGGGACAGCTCCAATCCAGTGCCTGGTCATCGTCGCTGCCTCCTGGACCAATTGGCTAAAGAGACAAGCTCACCATCTTCACTTCGAAAGCACCCGACATCGCCTGGTTCCTTCCTGGTACCTTCCTGGTCACTGGCTTGTGAGCCACACTCTGTCCCCTCTGCTTTCAGGTTCTTCAGATCTTCGATCCACCCTTGGATCCCCCTGGACACTTCTCCTCTGGTCGCCTGCAGCACTTCTTTACAGGTCTCCATAGAAAACAACGACGAAACCCGACACGAAAAGGGACCTATGCACCCGGTTTCCCTGGGTGAGGTAACACGAGTACTCCGGTGCTCCCGTGGGTCTTGACTCTCGAAGTGTCCTAGTTTAAAGGGGTTTTACCATAGCCCATCCGGAAGTGTCCTTAAACAGTTACTTTGTAACTACTTCGTTGACCATTATAAGTCAACGGTAACCCGCGGTTGTGTTTAGACACTGCACACGTCTCCCATGGGCCTCCTACTTCCAAACCTTTGGTTGTCTAGTGTAGCCCCAACGATTCCCTAGGCCCTAGGCCTACTTTCCATTTCAGACGTGGCTCTTATACCACTATTTTAGTATAAGGTTTGTGAGGCCCCTAGGGCATAACTGTATTTGTGCATCTTATCGTATGCTAATTGAGAATCTTGCAATGTACTTTTACCTCTGACCTCATAAAGAGTGCAGATGGGTTGTGTTTAGAATAAATACATATATATTTGATATATACCTTGTGTGGTGTCCTTTCATTTGGTATTCAAGGGATTACAATTCTTAAAAAAAACAGCTTCACATGCTCTCTGAAGTCTTAGCCTATTAACTGCTGGTTCATGCTACCACTAGGATAGCTTGTCTATAAGGTTGACTTTACAACCACCATCAATAAGGGTCGATTAGACTGGCATATGATGCCCACTAGAATAGTGGACATCATATGCTAGGCTAACTTCTCACACCCCTGATTCTACTACAAGGGTGACATTGTTTTTGTTACTGAAAGGCAGGAGAACACACATTACACTCTGTTCCACAGGGCTAGAGAAACAGGTGGGACAAAAAGAATTCAATACAATTACAAACAAAGAAAAATATAAATTCTACAGTCCAAATTAACAAAGACAAAATGAAAACTAATTTTGATAACAGAAATCAAGCATTGTGTTCTAAAATTAATAAAGGTGAACGGGTTCAAATCAAGAGCCCAGTTAGAGTCAGAAAGGGGGAATCCATTTATTCTCTTCCAGTAAAGGTGGTAAAGCTTAGTAAAGCTGCTGTGTTGTTAGAAGGAAAGGGTTGGTGGATTAAACATCAACTTGTGACAGTGTTCACCCAACAAGCTAGTATCACTTTGAATAGACGCAGACAGATTTGCCAATCTGATTGTGCATCTTGGGTTCAACCCATGTCTGTGTATACCTGGTCTTCTGGGTGTTCTACAAGCCATGTTGAAAAGTCTCAGTTAAGTTAAACTATTGTGGAACAAGATCACGCAAGGAGTAGGCCTACACGTGAATCTAAGATGCCTTCCAGGTTCAGTGCTTTTGTCATGAGTTAACTGTATTTTTGCTAAATTCATATTTCAAGTGTGCCAACCTCGTTTTTGTTTTTAGGGGGAAGGTCATGTAGTGTGTTATGCAACAGGCACTTTAAAGGGATGTGATGTATAACTACTGCCTCTTTCCTGGATCTGTGGTGCCTCTCACCTGGGTACATCTCTTGGGTCAAAGGTGCCTCTCCTGGGTCACAGGTGCCTCCTGGGTCATGGGTGCCTCTTCTGGGTCACAGGTGCTTCCTGGGTCACGGGTGCCTCTCCTGGGCCATGGGTGCCTCCTGAGTCACGGGTGCCTCTCTTGGGTCGCGGGTGCCTCTCTTGGGTCGCGGGTGCCTCTCCTGGGTCGCGGGTGCGTCCTGGGTCACGGGTGCCTCTCCTGGGTCACGGGTGCCTCCTGGGTTGTGGGTGCCTCCTAGCTCACGGGTGCCTCTCCTTGGTTGCAGGTGCCTCTCCTGGGTCAGGGTGCCTCTCCTGGGTCATGGGTGGGTCTCCTGGGTCATGGGTGCCTCTCCTGGGTCACGGGTGCATCTCCTGGGGCATGGGTGCCTCTCCTGGGTTACGGGTGCCTCTCCTGGGTCATGGGTGCCTCCTGGGTCACGGGTGCCTCTCCTGGGCCATGGGTGCCTCCTGGGTCACGGGTGCCTCTCCTGGGTCACGGGTGCATCTCCTGGGCCACGGGTGCCCCCTGGGTCAAGGGCACCTCTCCTGGGTCAAGGGGTGCCTCTCCTGGGTCACAGGTGCCTCTCCTGGGTCACGGGTGCCTCCTGGGTCATGGGTGGGTCTCCTGGGTCACGGGTGCCTCTCCTGGGTCATGGGTGCCTCTCCGTGGTCATCGGTGCCTCCTGGGTCACGGGTGCCTCCTGGGTTGTGGGTGCCTCTCCTGGGCCACGGGTGCCTCTCCTGGGTCACCGGTGGTATTCACTTGTTACAACGCAATTTTTACAACGCACTACCACTACAACGCAGGCATTACAACGCATACCATTACAACGCATTGCGCTGGGGGGCGCTCTAGGATAAGAGGTAAGTTTAATTTACTATCCAACACCTTCCCTAGGGTCCACGGGGACTGGAGTTAGAATAGTAAATTATACTTACCACTATCCAGCACCCCAAAGCGCTATGCGTTGTAACGGTATGCGTTGTAAATACCGCGTTGTAATGGTATGCGGAGTAAAAGTATGCGTTGTAACGTCATACATCCGTCACCGGTGCCTCTCCTGGGTCACCGGTGCCTCTCCTGGGTCACCGGTGCCTCCTAGGCCATAGGTGCCTCCTGGGTCCCGGGTGCCTCCTGGGTCATGGGTGCCTCTCCTGGGTCGCAGGTGCCTCCTAGGCCATAGGTGCCTCCTGGGTCCCGGGTGCCTCCTGGGTCATGGGTGCCTCTCCTGGGCCATGGGTGCCTCATGGGTCACGGGTGCCTCTCCTGAGCCATGGGTGCCTCATGGGTCACGGGTGCCTCTCCTGGGTCACGGGTGTCTCCTGGGTCACGGGTGCCTCTCCTGGGTCACGAGTGCCTCTCCTGGGTCACGGGTGCCTCTCCTGGGTTGTGGGTGCCTCATGGGTCATGGGTGCCTCTCCTGGGTCACGGGTGTCTCCTGGGTCACGGGTGCCTCTCCTGGGTCACGAGTGCCTCTTCTGGGTCACGGGTGCCTCTCCCGGGTCATGGGTGCCTCTCCTGGGTCATGGGTGCCTCTCCTGGGTCATGGGTGCCTCCTGGGTAATGGGTGAGTCTCCTGGGTCACGGGTGCCTCTCCTGGGTCACGGGTGCCTCTTCTGGATCACGGGTGCCTCTCCTGGGTCACGGGTGCCTCTCCTGGGTCATGGGTGCCTCTCCTGGGTCGCAGGTGCCTCTCTTGGGTCACGGGTGCCTCTCCTAGGTCATGGGTGCCTCTCCTGGGTCATGGGTGCCTCATGGGTCACGGGTGCCTCTCCTGGGCCATGGGTGCCTCATGGGTCACGGGTGCCTCTCCTGGGTCACGGGTGTCTCCTGGGTCACGGGTGCCTCTCCTGGGTCACGAGTGCCTCTCCTGGGCCACGGGTGCCTTCTGGGTCACGGGTGCCTCTCCCGGGTCATGGGTGCCTCTCCTGGGTCACGGGTGCCTCCTGGGTAATGGGTGAGTCTCCTGGGTCACGGATGCCTCTCCTGGGTCACGGGTGCCTCTTCTGGATCACGGGTGCCTCTCCTGGGTCACGGGTGCCTCTCCTGGGTCATGGGTGGGTCTCCTGGGTTGCGGGTACTTTCTCTGGCATCCTAGCCTACAGGCCACCGGGCCCATGCTCCTCTTTCCTTGAAGCTGTGGCGGACACGTTAGCCTCCCTGTCCATAGATAAAAATTCTACTATGCTGCTTGGTGATTTTAACCTGCACTACGATCTACCAGATACCCCCGGTGTTAAAAGACTTTGAGCTGACCTTGAGGCACTACAATTTACTCAACTGGTCTCGGTTCCCACTCATGAAAAAGGACTCCTGCTGGGCCTCATTTTTTCAAATGACCCCCTTATATCGGTGTCTGAGGTCACTCCCGTTCCCTGGTCCGATCACTGTCTGATCCGATTCGAGCTATCTAATCTGTCCAGATGGGCCAATAACATAGCCCAATACACTGCCACTAGAAACTGGTCACGGATCGATACTAATCTCTGGGCCAGCACACTGAAGGGCTCGACGCCCAATCTAGACCCTGGCCTGAAGAAGCCTGAAAACAATGGGAACATTGGATCTGCCAGTCGCTAAGAACCTGTGCCCCCTTGAAAAAAATCGCCCCTTCAAGTACACCAGACCAAGAAAGCCCTATGGTTTAATGAGCATTTGCTCACCATGAAAAAGATTTGTAAGAGAGCAGAGAGGGACTGGAGGAAAGATTTCGACCCAGTTTAAAAAACGAATTACAAAGCCTCGATCAGACGCTATCACATAGAACTAAAACTGGCTCAAGCACTATTCTATGAGAAGCAAATCATCCATCCCATCAATTCCCCCAAGGAACTATTTAGGGTAGTAAAAAATCTGTCCACCACGCAAGAATCCAACGGCCCTCCGAAGGCCTCAACAGCAAGATGTAACAACATAGCATCTTTTTTCCAAAACAAGGGGGCATATTACCAACAAAGTGGCGAAGAGAGGTGTAGGCCGCCTGGCTTAACGCCTCTCTTCGCCACTTTGGAAACGCTAGGCTGCACCATATTACCACGGATATGGTTCAGCCTTGCGTTTCCCCCTGTGATGGCGATACGTTTTTCAACTTAACGCCAGCGCAGGCAGGGAAGGTTTGTTTATGTACAGGAAGGTGTTCCTTCCTGCACATAAACAAAGCTCAAATGCCATTTTGTAACTTACATGTGTGCTGCTTCATGCAGCACACATGTAAGTTACAAATTAGCATTTTTAAAAAGAGGTTTGTTTATGTACAGGAAGGCATACCTTCCTGTACATAAACAAACCTTGCCATTTTGCTTTTTGCCCAAGGCAGCACACATGGAAAAAGCACAAACGAGGAGAAATGAAGCATTTCTCCTCGCTTCGCCACCTTAAGAACAGGTCTTTCCTGTTCTTAAATTCGGCGCTGCCACCTATTTATTTTATTTATTTATTTTATTTGAAAAGTTTTATATAGCGCTGGCTAGAACCGGAGGTATCAGAGTGCTTTACATGAGAATCAGATCAAAGTTACAGGTTACATCGCTACAAAGGTTAAACAGTTCTAAGAGCATGGCAACATAGTTACTTGTAAGGTCGAGAAAAACAATAAGCACAAAATACGTAAGGGGAAAAGAAGGCAAGGTGAAAGATTCAGGGGGGGTTGAGTAGGGGAAGTAGACAGATAAAGAAGGTGGGAAAGAGGAGGGTGAGAGACATAGCCTAGGGAGAAGAGGGGAAGGGTGACAGGGACACAAACCAGTAGACGAGTCAAGGCAACGTCCAAAGTCCAGTAAGCTGTGATCCCAAGGGAAGTGGTATCCCTTCCCTATCTCTATTGCGAGAGGCTCCCTTTACGCAGTGGACTCTCTCAGAGAGGTCTCTGAGACTTAAAGGCCTACATACTGGATCCTTCCCCAAAAAGGGAGAGAGGGAGTGCTTTGGCAAGGGGTGCCATTCCATACCTCAAGTGTGAGTGGCTCCCTTGGTGCAGTGGACTCACTCAGCGGGTTCGCTGAGACTCCAGTGTATAAATATTGGATCTTTCCCAAACAAGGGGAGAAGGAGTGCTTAGTTAAAGGGCACAAAGGACAGGGGGTAGGCAGAGTAGCAGGTAAGGGGCGAGATTCAGGGGAGAGAGGATAGGAGCTAGGGAAGAGACAATAAAGAGAGACGAAAAGTAGTCTGCCTAAAGACCGACTGGGTAGGTGACGACCAAAGAGGGAATCCAAGGCCCATCTACCCTAGAGCTAAACCAAGTAGCTCCATCGGCATCAGATAAAATAGTTCAGTCTCAAAACATTGAGAGAGGAGGGAGGGAGAGACATAAATAGAGTGAGGATGCGGTAGAAGACGAAAGGAGAGACAACAGGAAGTGCAACAATGTGGTTCAACAATATACTAGAAGAAGATTAACAAGAAACATTAAATCAAACAGTCAGCAATAAAATTAGGGGAGGAGTGAAAGGCGAGGGAAAGTAGTGGGGGGTAGGGGAGGAGAGAGCGTGTGGATAAGGGAAGAGACAACCATAGAGATGAAAGGGAGTCTGTCTAAGGTTCACACAAAAACAGGGTGGGGACAAAGGGCAAGGGCATGGGAGGGCAGAGGACAGAAGCTGGAAAGAGTCGGAGCGGAGAGGGGGGAAGGTTGCATAAGGTTTAAACAGACAGAGGCAAGTAACTCCTGCCTGGGATGCTGTATTGTCTTGTTGGAGAATGCGGGCAGTGAGACTCTGTTCATCTCCAATGGGTGAAAAAGCTGGCGTAAGCGAATCCTTTTTTTCTAAGCTTGTGGCAATTCCTTTGGCAGTCCTAGGAGGGGGTATTCAGTTCAACAATGAGGATTCGCCGGACCCCTCAGCCAGGGAAGCGCTGCTGCAGGAGATATATGGGGGGCCTCGGCTCACCTGATGTCCATGGTGTTGTGAGCGCATCCAGGGGGGCTGCTGTGTCTGCCTCCTCACTCGCGGCGCTCCACGGGTGCCATCTTGGGGTCAGGCGGGCCGAGTTTGCCGAGTCCCCCAGGAGGATGGTGATGAAACAATGAGAGGTGGCGGGCTTCCAGGTCTTGGTCACCGCGATCAGGTGCCCCCTCAGATTATGGTGCCGCTGCGTGGATCGCCGGGGTCGGGACTCTGCCCGGGAAGACGGAAGCTCGGTGCAATATTAACGCCTATTAACGCCTCTCTTGATAATAGGTGGCAGCGTCGAAGGGAATGGGTGTTGCAGTGGAACGCCCACCGCAACACCCATTGTACGCCCCTTTTCACGATGAGTTTATCGTGAAAGGGGCCCTATTACCAAGGCAGCGTTAAGTCAATTAACGTGGCTTTAAGCCACGTTAATTGACTTAACGTTGCCTTGATAATGGGGCGATGCAAATATCGCCGCGTTATCAGCAGAAAAGTGCCGATAACGCGGCGATAAGGGGCTTGATAATATGCCCCATAGTGTCCAACATATACGATCTTTTTCAAAATTCCCTACAGGATAACTCAGTCGAAGCCCAAATGGTCAGTGTTCCAGTTTCTTCCTCATGTCTTACCCACTTCCCTAGCCTTGACGAAGAAGCCATTCTTAAGTTGCTCAAAGCCGTCAAGTCAGGCTCCCCCCTGGACTCTGCCCCCCGCATGCTATCCTTAAGGTGACGGAGGTTGTTCTCCCTCTACTAATGAAAATACTCTACATATTACTGGAATCAGGGTCGGTACCCAAGGCCTGGAAACACGCCATAATAGAAACAATTTAAAAAAAAAACCCGCTTGGACCCAGACACCCTGAGTAACCTGCTACCCATCTCCCTTGTCCCCCACCTGGGAAAACTTGCAGAGAGACATGTTAACAACACCCTATTCAAATTTCTAGAGGAGAACGCCCTCCTCCACACCACTCAGATGGGCTTTCGGGCCTGTCACAGCACAGAAGCTGCACTCCTGGTGGTCACAGAGGAACTCAAATCTAACTTGCTTTCCTGGTTGCTCCAGGCTTGCTCCAGCTTCCCTACAAAGGAGAAGCGCCACAGACCTTGCTGATCTGTAAACAAGTCAATCTCGACCTCCTGCATGGATTGCATTTGCCAAGGCTTGTTGAGTCAAATCCAGATACCGACACCGTAGTCAACTAGATCCTTTATGGTACAGCTCGATTCCAGCCCCTTGTCATCGTCGATGCCTCCTGGACCCTGTGGCTGAAGAGACAAACTTCACCTCCTCACCTGAAATCACCCGACATTGGCTGGCAGCTTCCCATCGCCATCCTGGTCACTGGCTAGTGACCCAGACTCTGTCCCTTCTGCTTTGGATCCACCCGGACACTTTTCCTCTGGTCGCCTGCAGCACTTCTTTGAAGCTCTCCATTGAAAACGACGACGAAACCTGACATGAAAAGGCACCTATGCACCGGCTTCTCTGGCTGAGGTAACACGAGTACTCCGGTGCTCCCGTGGGTCTTGACTCTTGAAGTGTCCTTGTTTTAAAGGGTTCCATCCTAGTCCATCCGGAAGTGTCTTTAAATTTTACTTTTGTAACTTCTTCGTTTCCCATAGAAAGTCAATGGTAACCCGCGGCTGTGTTTAGACACTGCACGCATCTCCCGTGGGCCTCCTACTTCCTAACCTTTGGTTGTTTAGTGTAGCCCCAGCGATTCCACAGGCCCTCCTTTCTATCCCAGACGTGGTTCTTATACCACTATTTTAGTATATGGTTTGTGAGGCTCTTGGGCATAACGTATACTGTACAACTTATCGTATGCTAATTGAGATTCTTGTAATGTACTTTGACCTCTAACCTCATAAAGAGTGCAGAGGGGTTGTGTTTAGAATAAATACATATATATTTGATATATACCTTGCGTGGTGTACTTTCATTTGATACTTAAGAGATTATAAATGGTAAAACAACTTGCTTAACTCGGCTACTGAAGTCTTAGCCGTATGACTGCTGGCCCATGCTACCACTAGGATAGCTTTCTATAAGGTTGACTTTACAACCACCATCAATAAGGGTCGATTGGACTGGTGCAAGGTGCCCACTGGAACTAGTGGATATCATATGCCAGGCTAACTTCTCACAGGAGGGTCTGCCCCGATTATTCTGCTGGACCTTAGCTCGGCCTTCGATACCATCAACCACGCCCTGCTACAAAATAGATTAATGGGAATAGGTATCCAGACCAGAGCCTTGGAAAGGCTCTGCTCTTTTTTGGATGACAGGTTGCTCCAGGTTATGGATCAGGACTGCCTTTCTGACAGCCTGCCCTTAAAGTCTGGTGTACCGCAGGGCTCCTACTTAAGCCCTACCTTATTAAACATATATTTGAGGCAGCTCTCTTCTATCATACAGGAATTTGGCATTCTAGGACCCCCTCCAGGAAGACACGCTTCTGGGGCCATGTTTGAATAAATTGACCAACCGGATGTCAAATAGCTTTCTAAAACTTAACGGAGATAAAACAGAGCTCATGATCTTGGGAAATAAGTCCATTCCGCGACCTCTAAACCACTGGCCTCCCTGCATGGGCACTCCTCCGGTTCCTAGGCTTATATCTCGATAGTGCACTCTCTATGAGCGAGCAGGTAATCAAACGGTCTGGTGTCTGCTTTGGACTCCTGGGGATGCTGAAAAAAGATCTTGGTTTTTGTACCAGAGCAACACAGGAAAACTGCCCTGCAGTCCTTGATAGTTTCACGTCTAGATTATGGGAACTCCCTATACTTGGGGTCCCCTAAGTACGTGATGAAGAGGCTCGAGACGGTGCAGAATGCCGCGGCTAGGCTCTGGCTCAAACTCCAGAGGCAAGAGTCAGTTAGCAATTCCCTGAAACTCCTCCACTGGCTTTCAATAGCGTCAAGAAAAAATTCAAAGCCCTCGTTATTGCCCATAGGGCAGTAAATAACAAAGGCCCTCCTAAACTTAAATCCCTGATCTCGGTTTATGTCCCTGCAAAATTTCTACGGTCCTTCTACGCTCACCTCCTCAGCACCACCAGAATTAAAAAATCGAGATGGGGTGGAAGATCCGGACACCGTAGTGCCACAAGATGGCAAGCGCACCAGCTTTTCAGGTACCAGCTGGCGGCGCGTCACTTCCGGCGGATGGGGGGGGGGGGTATTTAGGCTTCTCGCTCCTCTCTAGGCGGCCTCTTTGTTGTGCTTCCGCCCTCGATGTTGCCCTCCCTGCTGCTTAACCTACATCTCAGGGGGCGGGGGGGAGCTATGTTTGTAAGATTTATTATTTGTGTTGCAGGAGGAGTTACAGGACGATCCAGAGGCGAAAGGTACTCAGGAGTACCCTATACAGAAGCACAAAGGGTGCTGAAGCCCAATATCCCCGGGAGATCTGTGTGGTGGACCCTGGGGTGTGACGGCGCCCTGTTATCCTACGGGCGGTTGGTAACCTGGACAACCGGGGGTCACTTGAACGCTCCGCCCCTCATGGGGGGGGGGGGGTGAGAAAGAGAGTGGACCAATGGTTCACCGGATATGGGAGAGGCTAACCCTCACCACAACCGCTAAGCACCGTCTGGCCAAGGCCGCGGGCTACTTGACCTATCAGGTGACAAGCTGCGAGGGGCGGCTTGCCTTTGGATCGTCTGTAAGATAACCCACCATGTTTTGGCATAAGTTATGCTAATAAACCTGCAGCTACTTTTTCCCAACAACAAGTTGTCTTGTCTGTTTATTTATGTATTTATGTGCAACATGTTTATTTGGGGGGTTGGTGTGCGGGCCGATATTGGCACTATGCACACAGCGCCTCGTTACCCACACTTCCTCTTTTTATGCAGCGCTAGCAGCATCAGCGCCACCGTGGAAATGAGTCCGTTAGAAGAGCAGGAAAGGGCGGGGTCCGAGGGGGGGGGGATGTGTCGGACGGGGATCACCATTAGGCCGTTGTGTATAGTGTGAACTCTGAACTAACACGAAATGAGGTGAGCGGGGCACAAACTACCAGCCCCCACCACCCACCCTGGCCCTCTGGGCTGCTCACCCAGCCATCCGCAGCGCCTCGAAGCCTGGGGCGCGCCTGCGAGGAGCCTCTGCCTCTGGGGGCAGGCTCAGGACATGTCTGCAGGCAGTGCCCGTGTCCGATGCCCCCTGGCCAATCAGAGCCCGTGTGTGAAGCTTACTTGTGAGACTGTGTGTAGGTAATTAGGGTGTAGTACCTGCACGAGGACGTGTGTGGGGGTGTGAGTGTGAGTGCGAGTAAATTGCTCACAATTGTCTCTTTTGCCTCATGTAACTCAACGTTTGCTTTTGTAATGTATTCACTTGTCATCTTCTCCTCATGTATCTTTACTGTTCCTGTTCTGAAGCCTCCGACGCCTTTGGATAAAGTCTGCGCAAGATAAAAACGCGTTAAACGAATCAATCAGTGTGAGTGCACGAGCAGCACAGGAGGGGAGGCTGTGCAGGGTGGGGGTGTGGCCCCTGCTCTCTGATTGGCCCTTTCAGTGCCAGGCCCCTTATGACAGACACCAGAGCCCCTCGGCCCTCCCCGGAGCCCTCCTGAGTGCACACTCACCCTCACTCCAGCCTGCCTGTCCAGGCGCTCTGCACTCTAGCGCCTTGAAGCTGCTGCCGCCGGACGACCTGCACCCAGGGGTGGCACAGAGGACACCCCCTGGAGAGGGGGACTGACCGTTCAGCAGAGGGCGCAGAGCATGGGTGAGTGAGCAGGGAGTGCACACTCACCGTGACTCCAGGCGCACTGCACTCTAGCGCCTTGAAGCTGCTGCCGCCGGACGACCTGTACCCAGGGGGGGGCACAGAGGGCACCCCTTGGAGAAGGGGGTACTGACCGTTCAGCAGAGGGCGCAGAGCACGGGTGAGTGAATGACTGAGGACTTCAGCTCCTGTGCAGCGCTTTCCGCCGAGCCCTTGGTCTCTAAGCGCTAGTTTTTTGGGAGTCAGGTTGCATTGGCCTGGGCGGAGGCTGCAGCAGTCTTGGGGGGTGTTTAGGGCTCAGTGTGACCGACTCCAGTGCCTGGGTGAGGCACTGTCGACAACCGGACAATCTGAACAGGCACAGCCGGGGGGAGGGGGGAGCGGGGGTCTCCACTGAGCAGGCAGAGCACGTGGGTGTGGGCTCCTCTGAGCAGGCACGGCAAGTGGGGGGTTCCATTGAGCAGGCACAGCAAGTGGGAGGGCTCCACTGGGCAGGCAGAGCACGTGGGTTGGGGCTCCTCTGAGCAGGCACATCAAGGGGGGCTCCTCTGAGCAGGCACAGCCAGGGGGCACCTCTGAGCAGGCACAGCTGGGAGGGGGGGCTCCTCTGAGCAAGCACAGCCTGGGGGGGCTCCTCCGAGCAGGCACAGCCAAGGGGCCTCCTCTAAGAAGGCACAGCCAGGGGGGCTCCTCTGAGCAGCCACAGAGAAGGGCGCTCCTCTGAGCAGGCACTGCAAGGGAGCTCCTCTGAGCAGGCACTGCAAGGGGGGCTCCTCTGAGGAGGCACTGCAAGTGGGGGCTCCTCTGAGGAAGCACTGCAAGGGAACTCCTCTGAGCAGGCACTGCAAGGGGAGCTCCTCTGAGGAGGCTCTGCAAGGGGGGCTCCTCTGAGCAGGCACTGCAAGGGGGGCTCCTCTGAGCAGACACAGCAAGGGGGCCTCCTCTGAGCAGGCACAGCCAGGGGGGGCTCCTCTGAGCAGACACAGCAAGGGGGGCTCGTCTGAGCAGGCACTGCAAGGGGGGCTCCTCTGAGCAGGCACAGCCAGGGGGGCTCCTCTGAGCAGGCACTGCAAGGGGGGCTCCTCTGAGCAGGCACTGCAAGGGGGGCTCGTCTGAGCAGGCACTGCAAGGGGGGCTCCTCTGAGCAGACACAGCAAGGGGGCCTCCTCTGAGCAGGCACTGCAAGGGGGGCTCCTCTGAGCAGACACTGCAAGGGGGGCTCCTCTGAGCAGGCACTGCAAGGGGGGCTCCTCTGAGCAGGCACCACAAGGGGGGCTCCTCTGAGCAGGCACTGCAAGGGGGGCTCCTCTGAGCAGGCACTGCAAGGGGGGCTCCTCTGAGCAAGCACTGCAAGGGGGCCTCCTCTGAGCAGGCACAGCCAGGGGGGCTCCTCTGAGGAGGCACTGCAAGGGGGGCTCCTCTGCGCAGGCACTGCAAGGGGGGCTCCTCTGAGCAGGCACTGCAAGGGGGGCTCTTCTGAGCAGGCACTGTAAGGGGGCTCCTCTGAGCAAGCAATGCAAGGGGGGGCTCCTCTGGCTGTGTTGTAAATGAGCATAAATGGGTTAGCGTTAGCAGAAGCCATCTTGCATTTAGAAGTTATCTTATCCGCTTTTTAGAAGCCATTTTAGTTTCTGGAGGCCATCTTGGCTACCATGTGCTGCCATGTGCTCACTATGTGCATTGTCCTACCTTCCTTTTAGCTGCGCCTGAAGTCTGCCTAGTAACAAGATATATTTAGCCTCCTCCACTTCCACGCATGCTCAGAAATGCCTGGTAGAGTCTGCATCTGTTACTGATTAAGTTTTACATAGGAATGTGTTCACTACATTCTGAAACTGTTAGCTCCTCCCACTTGGTTCTATATGTCCTTATTAGGTATTCCTTGTGTGCTCACAGGAACCAAGACTGCCCCCTTTCATGTATGCTTACTGTGTAAGTCTGAAATGTATATAAGGCATCAGCCTTCTGACTTCCTCAGACTGCCTCATTCATTTGCCATGGCCTTTGGGCGACGCAGCCTCACTTCATGTAATAAACTGTCCTTTGATATTTCAGAGTTCTGTGTCAGTCTCTCACTGCTTTTAAAGGACTCCAAGGTTTTTGAATACAACAATTGGCGACCACGAAGGGACTCATCAGAGAGGTGACAATCTGGAGGAGTGATCAACTTGCTGGGAGGCAGGAAACTACTGAACAGCATGGGACTGGGTTCTGCAAAAGGTATGCTGTGCACGGCTCGCCTCTGGTGATTCCTCGTGTCTGCAGCTCGGTGTGTTTTCTGTCCTTCCTGACCTCTGGTCCTCCCAAGGATGTCACCCCCCTGACTGAGAACACTTTTGGCGTGAGTATTAAAATGTAACATACAAAGATAGACTGTTAGATAAGACTTGTCAGTTAGAATTTGGACAGCTTATGTTTGGTAAAAGTAATTTTGCGGCGCCTGTTCTAAGTTTTGAATGCCTTTGTATGGTAAGGTAGTCTTAGGAACGGATACTGTGGCATATTTGAATTTGAGATAGACTTGTCTACTTTGGATTTTGTTTGACCTTCGAAGAATATGATATGAATATGATTTGATATGATTTGATTTGATATGTATGTGTTGCAACTCATATAGGCAGGTAATGCGAGGATATTTCCTCCACCTTTGATAGTAGTGTATACTCTGCACTATTTTTTGGCATGCCTGTTGTCTTTGGTTAAGCTCACATGTTAAAATGTGTTGCTTCTGTGAAAGGTACCATGATGTGATGTGAAGTAAATGAGCCGGCTTCCCTTAGAAGGGATACCTAAATAGGTTTGGGTGTAAAAACATATTTCTTCCTTGGTGATTTTGTATCCCCAGGGAACTAAAATATGGCCATAATACATGTAAGGATCCTTTGTTCTGTGCACTTTTATGAATGGAGAATGCAGAGCGGTTTTTGGTGCTCTGCCAGTCAAAAATTGTGAATTGAAACATCATTGCCAAACATTCCTTGTAAATATGACATACAACTAGCATTTACAATTGGTTTGGTTTAAGTTCTGTTTGTGGGGTGTCTTGTTGTTTCAGTCTTATGTGTTGATCTGTGGGTTTAATGTGTGTTTAAATGTGTTTTTTTTCTTGTTAGTGTAATTTCTGCTTGTGAATAGTGTTGGCGCGAATTTATGAAACACATGCTTTAAGCGCTGTATTGTGTGTCCTGTATGTTTGAAATATTTCTGTTTCTGTGTGAAATGAGCTCAAAGCGTGATTGTGGATTTCTTGATGTTTTCAGTCTGTTAAGGAAAATGTTGCATTAATTGATATTAGGTTAAAATTAAATAAGAATGCAGTAATTTGCCATGTTACCTGCAAAAATCGCTATATGTTGCCTTTTAAATTATAGACTAAACAAAGGCACATATGTGCAAACTGTTGAAATGCTTAAATTAGATAAAGTTAAAATTTACATTCACTAGGAACATGAAAGGCCTCAAAATTAAATTGTGTGTTCTGTAGGGAAGAACAAATTTGAAGCCCTCCTTTGCTTACATGCATTTTCATACATGTAAAATGTTAAACTTTCAGCTAAAAGTGAATTTTTGCTACGTTTAAATGTATTTTGTGGCACACACTTTTCTAAAAAAATGTCTGTTTCCTGAAAGTTCTGGGGTCAGCTTTGTGCAGGCTATTTCCTGCCTTGAGAACAGCATGTGTTGTTTTTGAAAGGCAATAAAAGACAGTGGAATGTTTATTCAGCCAGAGACTAGCTGGTAGTTTAACACGGGCTGAATTTAGCAACTCAGAATAAGTGTTTTAAAGGGTTACAAAAGTAAGTTGCATTATTTTGTATCACAGGAAGGCATTCCAATTGTGGGTTGTTCTCTGTTTTTTTAAACACAGTAAAATGAAAAGGGGGTTTATCTCTGGTGATGTTGCTCAATGTCTTCTTTTAAATTTTGGCGCGAAAATCTGCCATGTTTTCAGTAAGGCTTCTGCGCATAGGCTTCTACATGACTGCATCTACACTGATAGGTAAAAGATGCAGTTGGGTTTTAAATGTGGATTTAAGTCAATTTGGATTGGGTTTAGGGAAAAAATAAATAAATTATTAAACATGGAAAAATTATTTGAAAAAAATATGTGTTTTTCAAAATCGTTTTTAGATATTTATAAAGCTTAATACTCATACTATGACCTCCTAAAATTAAAATTTGATTAAAATAATGTATGACTGCATAATTTGGCCATTTGCGTGTTAGGGTTTTACTTGGCGCAGGCGTAACAGCTCATTTTTGTAAGGCATCACATGCCTATGCCTCATGTTCGCGCTTTGCAACATGTAAAGCACATTCTAAGGGTGATTAATATGTAATGCAAGTGTAGGATTTTCATTTTTAAGTGCCCCAAAGTCAAAAGTCAAAAATCAGTTAAAATGGACTTTTTGCATAGCACTCTTGTAATTTCCCATAGCCTTGCAGTGTTTCTGGCTTTCAGAGAATGCATGTTTGTGTCTATTACAGAACGTGTGGGTTGTTATTATTTGAGGTTGTTCTTCATAGCTCAGTGAGCCACTGTGCCCGGTGTAGAGGTTTATGTTTAATATCAGGATTGATAATTCAAATTCCGGCAGGGCCTATTCTGTATTTTATCTTTGTGGAATTGATAAATGAGTACAGTTGCAAAGGGTGTAGCAAACATTTAATATAATGCTGGTATGCTATGTTATTATGTTCTGCAACTTGTTCATAGTAAATGCCTTTATAATATAGGACTAAATGAATTTTATCCCTAAAAGAAGTCATTTATATAACATGTGTTTTTCAACAGGGTTGATTTTGTAGCTTAGAATGAGTGGGGAAGGGTTTCTGACTTTGTCAGTTTAAGGGAGGAAATAGGATCTAGGGCCTGAGAGGACCGCACGGTACGCCTGGCAGAATTTGACCTTAAGGTCAGTGAGAAGGGGGTTTAGGAGTAAGTGAAGACAGATGGAGCAATGACTGCTTGGAGCAAGCTTCTCTGTCTCGCAGAAAATTCAAGCTTGCACATTAGATGGGTTGCACGAGACTTTTGTTTTTGAGAAGTACATTCTTGACCAGCCTTGAAGAAAGGAAAACAGCAGGCCCTCAGGGGCTTTGGGGAGAGGGGGGACCATGAGGGGCTCGCAGGCTCCCAGGGCTATGAAGGGCCGCAGGCTCCCAGGGCCATGAGGGGCCGCAGGCTCTCAGGGCCTTGAGGGCAGGGGGTCTGAAGGGGCCACATGGAAAGGCTGGTGCAAGGGATGCAGTGTGTCTGTGAAAATGTTTTACAGTCAATATGAAAGTGGATTAGCATGTTTTAAAAGAGGGATGGTTGGTTAACAGTTGAGATTTACTCTGTTATGCGCTGTGTTGGTAGTATGTTGCAAAGAGATGGGTTTTATTATGACTTCTTTGAAATGAAATGTTTGTGTGTTTTTTTCATGATTTTGCATTTTTCCCTTCTGAATGGTTCTTGCTGACCCTTGTGTATCACAAGTGGCACTGTAAGCTTATTTACCAGCTTGATAGCCAGCAACTGGTGATCACCTGGTAAAAGTGGGGTGTGAGTAAATTAAAAAGCGTAAGTTTGGTACAATTTGATTTTGATTTCGTTTTTGACAAATTAAGCAGGTCTGGATTTCAGGTTTTCAGTTGCATGAATGCATGCGTTTTTCTGCTTGATTACAAATGCCATTGTGCTTTGTTTATGCTTTTTGCGCTTATTATACTGCATGTATATTTGATGGCTTGATCATGATGTTGTTTTGTTTTATTAGCTGCTTTTTGATATTATTACAAATTTGCCTGTGTTGTGAAGAGACATGTATGACGGTATGTGTCGCTCTACACCACGTGGTTAATATTCTTGTTCATACTAAATTTCACAGATATGATGTTTGCATACTGTGATCATGAAAATACATTCACCTCACCAGTGGATGTTAAAATTTGGACATAATAGTATTGAAGTAAAATAAAAGAGATATACAAGAAGCCACAATACAGATACTGCTCTTCTCCCTTAAGGAACAGACAGGCCTAGATTTATATACATATCCTTGATTGGACCTGAGGATGCAATTATAGATTCGTGGCTATTGTTAAAAGGTGACCTATATTTTTTCAATTTTCTAAATTTTTCATTTTTCCCTTGAAGGAGGAACTGGACCATTAACTGAGATTACTGTGTATGGTGTAGCGCTTCTCCCCAGATGTTGCATTGTGTCCAGACTGCAGAGATGTAATAGGAACAACAACATTATGTATAATTCCCTTTAGTATGACCTGACTAGACTGTTTCTTTCTCTTTAGACTTTTCTTTAGGCCTATATTTTGATGCTTTCCAGTCTGACTGTCAGCTTAGTGATAGACTGGTTAACTGATTTAATAATATAATAAGGACAGTTTCTCATCTCAATAGGAGACACTGTATGTTCATTCTTGAATGTGGAAAAAATGTAATGCCCATTCTAATTAGGTTCTCAGTTCTTTTAGCTGCCGTTTTAATGTTTGATGGACCACATGTGTTCTATAATGGAAACATTAGGAGTTTTACTCTTGTTTTTCTCTGTTTTCACATTTTTGATAAATTAGCCTGTGTCTGAATGTCCCTGACCATCTCTTATGTGATTTCGTTTTTGAAAGTGTTTTAGATGAGGGATTTAGGAACACTTAGACTTACTCATTAAGGAAAATGTTTACCCCATTAGACAATGCCACTATATGTAAGGACATCCATTCAAATAGAATGTTTATGTAATTATCTACCCTCAGATGATAGAAGACATGCTCTCAAATGGATACCCAATTGAAGAGGCTAGAGCATGGGTACTCACAAACTTTCTCTCGGGGGCCAAATTTACAGTGTGGTTTGTGTCCGAGGGCCGCACCGGTGGGGTCGGGGTCAGTGGGGGAGGGGGCAGGGCTAGAGCAACAAAAAAAACGGTGACCATGAGGTTGGACATCTGTCCCTCACCACCCTTCCCTCACTCCCCTTCCCTCACCCTCACTCCCCTACCCCCTCTCCCTCCCTCACTCCCCTTCCCTCCCTCCCTCACTCCCCTTCCCTCCCTCTCTCCCCTTCCCTCTCTCCCTCACTCCCCTTCCCTTACTCCCTTACTCCCTCCCCTTCCCTCACCCTCACTCCCCGTCACCCGCTCCCCCTTCCCTGTCCCTCACTCCCCTTCCCATTCTCCCTCCCCACTCCCCTTCCTTCCCTCACTCCCTCCCCTTCCCTCACTCCCTCCCCTTCCCTCACTCCCCTTCCCTCACTCCCCTACCCCGCTCCCCCCTTCCCTCTCTCCCTCCCCCACTCCCCTTCCATCTCTCTCTTCCTCCCCACTCCCCTTCCTTCCCTCACTCCCTCCCCTTCCCTCACTCACTCCCCTTCCCTCTCCCTCCCTCCCTGTACCTCCCTCCCTCTCCCTCTGTCTCCCTCCCTTTCCCTCCCTCTCCATCCATACCTCTACCTCCCTCTGTCATTTATTTATTTATTTATTTATGCATTTTATAAATTAGTTGTGAAAGTGTCTTTGGAATAGAAGAGATTTGAGGTTAGCTTTGAAGATCCGGGTGGAAATGGTGACACGGAGCGATGGAGGAAGCGAGTTCCAGATTCCAGATTCAGATGCCAAGAGGGTGCAAAAAGCAAGTGAAAAATACCCACTGTGTACCCATGGGACTTCAATAACCCAATTTCCATTCTCAATTATACACAACCACCATAAGTCTCTAAAGAAACGGTATTAAATGTCGTCAATACCTCTCACAACAAAGGATACGGAGCTGGGCCTCAGGAATCAGTAGATTTGAATGCATGAACAATTCCTTCCAATAATGGCAAAACAGAAGTAAATCATTAATTTTCGGTTTTGTTGGCGATGAAAATCTTACGGCTGGCAGGGTGCACACAAACTTGTTTTTGGTTGATGGGAACAAAACGCTGTAAACGTTTAATTTCTAAAACAGAGAGATTATGCTAGGCCTCTGCGTTTAAACGTGCTAAGCAAAATAATACAAAACGAGACTACTTTTACAACGTCCTCATTTCAAGAAGGATTGCCAGAAGAGATGCTTCCAGACAAGTGAATACAAAAACAGCTACAGCTACCCCTTATAAAATAAATCATGTGTTACAAACCAAAAACACACCGACCTATCCTGTCCATAAGAGGTAAACTATCTTTGCACATTTCTCACCCCTTCACTGCATTTTTCATCGATTGGTCATTTCTCTAAATGTGGTCACAGAACTGCTTCCATATTGTTGAGAATGACTGTTTTTTATGCAGAGTGAATGCTTCCGTTTTTACACTTACCCCTCTTCTGCACCCAGCCTTCCTTGACATTTGTAATGTCAGTCATGGTAGCTCCCCTCTGCGCCCCCAACTTGAGGAATTTCTTGCTGCTGACTTCGGAGCTTTGGGGCTGCAGTCCTTTTTCCTCTGCTAGACTGATGCTGCGAGCCCTAGGTTCAGCGATGAGTCAGCCTGTGACAGGAACGGCATCTCACCCTGTGCGTCGGCCCGGCTGAGACAGCTTCCAGGCACAAACACACACAAAGCCGCACCCGAGCACTTAACAGGTCTTTAGAAGACCATTTGCATTTTAATGGGGCTTTATTGTATTTGACCTCGGCCCCTGCAGCTCCGCTCTCCCGGTCACTTGAATGAATCACCCGACCGACCCCCACAGAGCAGCAGTGTCTCGCTCCGGTTGCAGTCACTTAGAAATGTGTTTTTAAAACACTGGTACGATGTCTGCCAGGTCCACGGGCCGCCAGGGAAGGCTTGCCGGGCCGCCACTGGCCCGCGGGCCGTACTATGAGTACCCGTGGGCTAGAGCCATTGTTTTGCTTTTTATGCGAATGATAGTGTATTTTAGATTATGATAGTCTCATGGCGTATGACCACTCTCTTGAAGATTGTAGGGTAACTGATTGCAATCCCCTTGTTAAATATTGAATTGTTTTTGTACAACAATTGAAGGAAACTAACAATTGTGTCATATCTTCTACATTGCTAGGTTCTGCAGGATTCTCCAGAGTCAAAGGGAGAGTGACACCTGCAGAACGAATGACAAAGATCAATTCGAATTCCTATCCTTGACAGCCATAGATGAAAGCAGGAAGTTTTGGTCTATAGTCCCAGCACCCAGTAAGGAATCTGCACGCCATCAATGGTAGTCACACGTTCTTTGTTGATGTATTGGCCAGCGTTCCACGACAGAAGAAAATGAGTCTCTTTGGTCTTGCAACAGAATTTGAATTGAAAACAAAAGCAAAAAGGTACCTGTTATGTACTGGCAACCTCTGACAGTGTACAGCCCCCTGAGTCCTTGGCCTAAGTTTTGGCCTGAGCCCCTTGAGCCCTTTTATCTGAGTCTTTGCCTGAGTTTGGCAACATCGTTCCCTTTTCCCCCTTTTGCCTACCGGAAGAGCAGTGAAATGGAGAATTCGAGATTGGCGAGAGGCACTATCTTCTGGTGCCCATGAACGAGCAGCTTGAGCGTCCTCTGACACCGAACAAGGAGTGTTGGAGTTTGAAAGTGCTGCTGATTTGCTGAAGGAGTTTTCTTGACAGTGCTTGGATCTGCACGAGATGCTTTGTGCCCTTGATCACGAAGAGTACATCATTTGTAGTGTCTGCCGTATGTGTCTGCCGCAAATGAGAGACACTGGTGCACTGCCCTTGTGACATTGAGACTTTTGACTGAACTATGAGTGTTTGCCAAAAAGGGCACTCCAACGGATGCTGAGATACATTTCTATGGAAGGCTTGAAATGAAGAGGCCTATGGTGCGATGGATGAAGAGATTCGATGAACAATAAAAGTCTGCCAGAGAGACTTGGAATTGGACTTTGGGCATAAGTCGTGGTTATAAAAGTGATTCCTTAAAAGTTAAGATACTGGGTGTTGTGGAATTAATTTTTATTATCTTGCTTGCAGTATTTTAGAGTAGTATTCTTTTTAGCACAGGTAGAATAGAAGTTTATTCTCTGTGGAAAAGTATCTATACGCAACTTGAGAGCATTGAAGGATTGCATTGCCACCATTTTACATGAGTATATAGTGTTTTCTGAAAGATTTTAGGATTTGCTATTGCTTAGGGTTGTGAAAATGCTAATTTTCTCTGTAATAGTAGTCATTATTTCCTCCTACTGTTTGTATGTATGCTTATGACCTAATGTCCCGTTCTTTAGTATTCCTGGTCATACCCTTGCTGAAATGTTTAGAATGGAAATGGTTATCTAGCAATGAATTAGAAAATTGACGAAATTATGTTCAAATTAATGAGCACCTGTTTTCCATGTTCCTACTGAATAATACGAATGTCTTCAGCAAACGCTAAAACGGCCATCTGTTGTAAATTAGCATAAATGGGTTAGCGTTAGCAGAAGCCATCTTGCATTTAGAAGTTATCTTATCCGCTTTTTAGAAGCCATTTTAGTTTCTGGAGGCCATCTTGGCTACCATGTGCTGCCATGTGCTCACTATGTGCATTGTCCTACCTTCCTTTTAGCTGCGCCTGAAGTCTGCCTAGTAACAAGATATATTTAGCCTCCTCCACTTCCACGCATGCTCAGAAATGCCTGGTAGAGTCTGCATCTGTTACTGATTAAGTTTTACATAGGAATGTGTTCACTACGTTCTGAAACTGTTGGCTCCTCCCACTTGGTTCTATATGTCCTTATTAGGTATTCCTTGTGTGCTCACAGGAACCAAGACTGCCCCCTTTCATGTATGCTTACTCTGTAAGTCTGAAATGTATATAAGGCATCAGCCTTCTGACTTCCTCAGACTGCCTCATTCATTTGCCATGGCCTTTGGGCGACGCAGCCTCACTTCATGTAATAAACTGTCCTTTGATATTTCAGAGTTCTGTGTCAGTCTCTCACTGCTTTTAAAGGACTCCAAGGTTTTTGAATACAACAGCTGTGCCCACCCTCAAGCAGGCAAGCAGTGTCCACCCTCCAGGGCTTGTGAGGCTGGTTGATGCCTGTATGAATGAATGAATGAAATATACACTTTTATAGCGCAAAACTAGTAGGGGACCCCAGAGTGAGCAGCAGGGGCCCCAGAGTAAACAGCGGGGACCCCTGAGTGAGCAGGGGGACCCCAGAATGAGCAGCAGGGACCCCAGAGTGAGCAGCAGGGACCCCAGAGTGAGCAGGGGGACCCCAGAGTGAGCATCGGGGACCCCAGAGTGAGCAGCGGTGACCCCAGAGTGAGAAGAAGGGGGACCCCAGAGTGAGCATCGGGGACCCCAGAGTGAGCAGCGGGGGGACCCCAGAGTGAGCAGCAGGGGGACCCCGGAGTGAGAAGCAGTGGGGCCCCAGAGTGTGCAGCGGTGGGCCTAGATTGAGCAGTGGGGACCCCAAAGTGAGTAGCAGGGACCCTAGAGTGAGCAGCAGGGGGCCCCAGAGTGAGCAGGGACCCCAGAGTGAGCAGGGACCCCAGAGTGAGCAACAGGGAACCCAGAGTGAGCAGCAGGTGGACCCCAGCATGATCAGCAGGGACCCCAGGGTGAGCAACATGGACCCCAGAGTGAGCAGCAGGGGGACCCCAGAGTGAGCAGCGTGGGGACCCCAGAGTGAGCAGCGCAGGGACCCCAGAGTGATCAGCAGGGGCCCCAGAGTGAGCAGTGGGGACCCAAGAGTGAGCAGCAAAGACCCCAGAATGAGCAGCAGGGGGGCCCCAGAGTGAGCAGCAGTGGCCCCAGAGTGAGCAGCAGTGGCTCCAAAGTGAGCAGCAGGAGGGCCCCAGAGTGAGCAGCAGTGGCCCCAAAGTGAGCAGCAGGGCCCCCCCAAAGTGAGCAGCATGGGGACCCCAGAGTGAGCAGCAGGGACACCAGAGTGATCAGCAGGGGCCCCAGAGTGAGCAGCGGGGACCCCAAAGTGAGCAGCGGGGTCCACAGAGTGAGCAGGAGGGGTACCCCAGAGTGAGCAGGAGGGACCCCAGAGTGAGAAGCAGGGGTGCCCCAGAGTGAGCAGCCGGGGACCCTAGAGTGAGCAGCAGTGACCCCAGAGTGAGCAGCAGCGGGACCCCAGAGTGAGCAGCAGGGGGCCCCAGAGTGCACAGCGGGGGGAGCCCAGAGTGAGCAGCAGTGACCCCAGAGTGAGCAGCAGTGGGACCCCAGAGTGAACAGCAGGGAGACCCCAGAGTGAACAGCAGGGAGACCCCAGAGTGAGCAACAGGGACCCCAGAGTGAGCAGCAGGTGGACCCCAGCATGAGCAGCAGGGACCCCAGGGTGAGAACAGGGACCCCAGAGTGAGCAGCAGGGGGACCCCAGAGTGAGCAGAGTGGGGACTCCAGAGTGAGCAGCGCAGGGACCCCAGAGTGATTAGCAGGGGCCCCAGAGTGAGCAGTGGGGACCCAAGAGTGAGCAGTGGGGACCCCAGAGTGAGCAGCAGGGGGGCCCCAGAGTGAGCAGCAGTGGCCCCAGAGTGAGCAGCAGTGGCCCCAGAGTGAGCAGCAGGGACCCCAGAGTGAGCAGCAGGGAAACCCCAGAGTGAGAAGCAGGGGGACCCCAGAGTGAGCAGCAGGGGGACCCCAGAGTGAGCTGCAGGGCCCCCAGAGTGAGCAGCAAGGACCTCAGAGTGAGAAGCAGGGGGACCCCAGAGTGAGCAGCGGGGACTCCAGAGTGAGCAGCAGGGGGACACCATAGTGAGCAGCAGGGGGACCCCAGAGTGAGCAGCAGGGGCCCCAGAGTGAGCAGCAGGGATTCCCAGAGTGAGCATGGGACCCCAGAGTGAGCAGCCGGGACCCCAGAGTGAGCAGCAGGGGCCCCAGAGTAAGCAGCAGGGGGACCCCAGAGTGAGCAGCAGGAGGGACCCCATGTGAGCAGCAGGGTCCACAGAGTGAGCAGCAGGGGGACCCCAGAGTGAGCTGCAGGGCCCCCAGAGTGAGCAGCAGGGACCCCAGAGTGAGAAGCAGGGGACTCCAGAGTAAGCAGCGGGGGACACCATAGTGAGCAGCGGGGACCCCAGAGTGAGCAGCAGCAGCAGGAGCCCTAGAGTAAGCAGCGGGGACCCCAGAGTGAGCAGCGGGGACCCCAGAGTGAGCAGCGGGGACCCCAGAGTGAGAAGAAGGGGGACCCCAGAGTGAGCAGCAGGAGGGACCCCAGAGTGAGCAGCAGGGTCCACAGAGTGAGCAGCGGGGTCCACAGAGTGAACAGGAGGGGGCCCCAGAGTGAACAGGAGGGGGCCCCAGAGTGAGCAGCGGGGTCCACAGAGTGAGCAGCAGGGGACCCCAGAGTGAGCAGGAGGGGCACCAGAGTGAGAAGGAGGGGGACCCCAGAGTGAGCAGCAGGGGACCCCAGAGTGAGCATGAGGGGGCCCCAGAGTGAACAGGAGGGGGCCCCAGAGTGAGCAGCGGGGTCCACAGAGTGAGTAGGAGTGGGACCCCAGAGTGAGCAGGAGGGGCCCCAGAGAGAGAAGGAGGGTCTGAGGTTCTGTGAATTCTGAGCAGCAGGGGGACCCCAGAGTGAGCTGCAGGGCCCCCAGAGTGAGCAGCAGGGACCCCAGAGTGAGAAGCAGGGGACTCCAGAGTAAGCAGCAGGGGACACCATAGTGAGCAGCGGGGACCCCAGAGTGAGCAGCAGCAGCAGGAGCCCTAGAGTGAGCAGGGGGACCCCAGAGTGAGCATCGGGGACCCCAGAGTGAGCAGCGGTGACCCCAGAGTGAGAAGAAGGGGGACCCCAGAGTGAGCATCGGGGACCCCAGAGTGAGCAGCGGGGGGACCCCAGAGTGAGCAGCAGGGGGACCCCGGAGTGAGAAGCAGTGGGGCCCCAGAGTGTGCAGCGGTGGGCCTAGATTGAGCAGTGGGGACCCCAAAGTGAGTAGCAGGGACCCTAGAGTGAGCAGCAGGGGGCCCCAGAGTGAGCAGGGACCCCAGAGTGAGCAGGGACCCCAGAGTGAGCAACAGGGAACCCAGAGTGAGCAGCAGGTGGACCCCAGCATGATCAGCAGGGACCCCAGGGTGAGCAACATGGACCCCAGAGTGAGCAGCAGGGGGACCCCAGAGTGAGCAGCGTGGGGACCCCAGAGTGAGCAGCGCAGGGACCCCAGAGTGATCAGCAGGGGCCCCAGAGTGAGCAGTGGGGACCCAAGAGTGAGCAGCAAAGACCCCAGAATGAGCAGCAGGGGGGCCCCAGAGTGAGCAGCAGTGGCCCCAGAGTGAGCAGCAGTGGCTCCAAAGTGAGCAGCAGGAGGGCCCCAGAGTGAGCAGCAGTGGCCCCAAAGTGAGCAGCAGGGCCCCCCCAGAGTGAGCAGCATGGGGACCCCAGAGTGAGCAGCAGGGACACCAGAGTGATCAGCAGGGGCCCCAGAGTGAGCAGCGGGGACCCCAAAGTGAGCAGCGGGGTCCACAGAGTGAGCAGGAGGGGTACCCCAGAGTGAGCAGGAGGGACCCCAGAGTGAGAAGCAGGGGTGCCCCAGAGTGAGCAGCCGGGGACCCTAGAGTGAGCAGCAGTGACCCCAGAGTGAGCAGCAGCGGGACCCCAGAGTGAGCAGCAGGGGGCCCCAGAGTGCACAGCGGGGGGAGCCCAGAGTGAGCAGCAGTGACCCCAGAGTGAGCAGCAGTGGGACCCCAGAGTGAACAGCAGGGAGACCCCAGAGTGAACAGCAGGGAGACCCCAGAGTGAGCAACAGGGACCCCAGAGTGAGCAGCAGGTGGACCCCAGCATGAGCAGCAGGGACCCCAGGGTGAGAACAGGGACCCCAGAGTGAGCAGCAGGGGGACCCCAGAGTGAGCAGAGTGGGGACTCCAGAGTGAGCAGCGCAGGGACCCCAGAGTGATTAGCAGGGGCCCCAGAGTGAGCAGTGGGGACCCAAGAGTGAGCAGTGGGGACCCCAGAGTGAGCAGCAGGGGGGCCCCAGAGTGAGCAGCAGTGGCCCCAGAGTGAGCAGCAGTGGCCCCAGAGTGAGCAGCAGGGACCCCAGAGTGAGCAGCAGGGAAACCCCAGAGTGAGAAGCAGGGGGACCCCAGAGTGAGCAGCAGGGGGACCCCAGAGTGAGCTGCAGGGCCCCCAGAGTGAGCAGCAAGGACCTCAGAGTGAGAAGCAGGGGGACCCCAGAGTGAGCAGCGGGGACTCCAGAGTGAGCAGCAGGGGGACACCATAGTGAGCAGCAGGGGGACCCCAGAGTGAGCAGCAGGGGCCCCAGAGTGAGCAGCAGGGATTCCCAGAGTGAGCATGGGACCCCAGAGTGAGCAGCCGGGACCCCAGAGTGAGCAGCAGGGGCCCCAGAGTAAGCAGCAGGGGGACCCCAGAGTGAGCAGCAGGAGGGACCCCATGTGAGCAGCAGGGTCCACAGAGTGAGCAGCAGGGGGACCCCAGAGTGAGCTGCAGGGCCCCCAGAGTGAGCAGCAGGGACCCCAGAGTGAGAAGCAGGGGACTCCAGAGTAAGCAGCGGGGGACACCATAGTGAGCAGCGGGGACCCCAGAGTGAGCAGCAGCAGCAGGAGCCCTAGAGTAAGCAGCGGGGACCCCAGAGTGAGCAGCGGGGACCCCAGAGTGAGCAGCGGGGACCCCAGAGTGAGAAGAAGGGGGACCCCAGAGTGAGCAGCAGGAGGGACCCCAGAGTGAGCAGCAGGGTCCACAGAGTGAGCAGCGGGGTCCACAGAGTGAACTGGAGGGGGCCCCAGAGTGAACAGGAGGGGGCCCCAGAGTGAGCAGCGGGGTCCACAGAGTGAGCAGCAGGGGACCCCAGAGTGAGCAGGAGGGGCACCAGAGTGAGAAGGAGGGGGACCCCAGAGTGAGCAGCAGGGGACCCCAGAGTGAGCATGAGGGGGCCCCAGAGTGAACAGGAGGGGGCCCCAGAGTGAGCAGCGGGGTCCACAGAGTGAGTAGGAGTGGGACCCCAGAGTGAGCAGGAGGGGCCCCAGAGAGAGAAGGAGGGTCTGAGGTTCCGTGAATTCTGAACCTGGGTCATAAAGGTTATAGTACCGTTACGATTTTGGTAACAACGAACCGTAAACAGTGAGCTCAGCAAGCATGAGTGTTTTCGTCATGTTACAACGATGGATTCACTGTGTATTTGACGATTTCGTTCTGAAACCCTTGGGTTCCATTTTGTGCATGGCAGCCATTTTAGTGATTGCCCTCTCATAGGCTTATGACTGTGGCTGAACAAGTCTCTGGGACACCTACACCTTAGCTTGAGTTTGTGCTGACTCCTGTTTGACCTGAGTGAACTGACCCTGTTGCCTGAAGCTGACCTTGCCAAACCAGTTCTTGCCCTTTAGCTGATCAAGATTAGGATCAAAGAGCAGGACATTGTTGAGTTTATTGTACACGCACACACCCCTTTATCTTGCTTCTCATCTGTTTCTGTTTCCATCTTTATGGTCTATTTATGATGTGGGCTGCGGGCCTTTTTATTATGGGTTTTGTCCAGCTTGTCTAAAGAGGAATGCTTATCTTGGGTTTATTTGGTGATTAATTATGGGCTGGACAACTGAAATGTGGGTTTGTCATCATGCAAATACCTTTGTCGTGGAAACATGTGAGTGGTCAAACTGTAAATAAGGAATGTTTGCCTGAAGCACAATTTTTGGCATAAAAAGAGACGACCTGCTTTGTAAAGTTGAGCAGTCTCCTGAGAACATACACCGTGTTGTACTTCTAGGACCTCTGTTACTGGCTGCAGCTAATAAATTTGATCCTTGACGCCACCAAGAAGTATCCCGTGTCTCTGTTTGCCAAGACAGGAGAATTCGAAGACTTTGGGCGTGCCTCTGACCCCGCTGGGTTTAAATCCCGGTTCTTCAGTTGGCGCTTCCAACGTGGGGCGACTTCAGCGGTACCGGTCCAAGCCTGGAGATCGTGAGGAGCTTCGTGTGAAAATTCTGGAGGAAGGCCTACCACTTTATCGACCCCTGTATGTCGTCGTGGTCCGAAAGTCTTTGCTGCGAGGTTCCCTGCTTTCCAACGGCTACGAAGGACTGCTGCCCTGACTGTCGCCCTGTCTTGGAGCCCTTTGATGATTTGTAGAGCGAGACGAAAGGCGAAACTGTAAATAAGGAATGTTTGCCTGAAGCACAATTTTTGGCATAAAAAGAGACGACCTGCTTTGTAAAGTTGAGCAGTCTCCTGAGAACATACACCGTGTTGTACTTCTAGGACCTCTGTTACTGGCTGCAGCTAATAAATTTGATCCTTGACGCCACCAAGAAGTATCCTATGTCTCTGTTTGCCAAGACAGGAGAATTCGAAGACTTTGGGCGTGCCTCTGGCCCCGCTGGGTTTAAATCCCGGTTCTTCAGTTGGCGCTTCCAACGTGGGGCGACTTCAGCGGTACCGGTCCAAGCCTGGAGATCGTGAGGAGCTTCGTGTGAAAATTCTGGAGGAAGGCCTACCACTTTATCGACCCCTGTATGTCGTCGTGATCCGAAAGTCTTTGCTGCGAGGTTCCCTGCTTTCCAACGGCTACGAAGGACTGCTGCCCTGACTGTCGCCCTGTCTTGGAGCCCTTTGATGATTTGTAGAGCGAGACGATAGACAGGTCTTCTGGCGACGTCATCGATACCTCAGTTAAGTATGAGTGGTGCGTCTCCCAGTCCTTAGTTTTGTTTTGGGTATCCCCTTGCGATCTTAGATTTGGGACTTGCAAGCTCCAAAGCCGAGGGACTCGTGTATTCACGAGGCTATCGTGTTCGATATTCCCTTGAAGTTTGAAGCTAGACTAGTAAGCGAAGATGCCTGGTCTTAGCAGACTTGGAAAGATATTTTGTTGTAGTTGTAATAGGGGTTCCCAATTGAAGGACTCTGATTGGAACTCCGACCTATGAGCTCTATTTAAAACGTGGCGTGGGTCCCATCACGTATAATGAAGTATGGATTAGATATACTAGGAAGGACGGTGTCCTAAAGTGGCCCCAATATGGTAGTTATGATGCAGAGATTTTAGATAACTTAGAAGTTAAACTGTTCAAGAAGAAAGCCCGGCCGGCGATGTTTGACTCTTTCCGCCTCTGGCGAAAGGAAGCCAAACAGAAAGAAATTAAATTAGCGAAGAGAAATAAAAGAGAGAAGGGTATCTCTATAATGCAGGCTGCTATACAGTTTAAAGATAATGAAGAAGAACAAGCAAGTGAGCAGTTGCAAAGGCAACGTAAACTAGCGATTGATAAATGTTATCCAGCTTTGCCGCCTCCTCATCAGGATGCAGCGAAGGACCTTAAGAAAGATTATTTGATGTCACATCTATTGAGTTCGCCACCCCCTTATGTGCAGAGTGCTGCAGCACCTCCGCAACCTTTAGTTGCGCAACCTGCGGTTGCTTTTCCTCCTGTTATTGTACCACCGCCAGCTCCTCTTCAGTTGGCTCCTATTCCTTTGGTGCAGCCTTCTCAAGGGCCGCCGACTTTGCTATCAGCTCCGCCTCAAACTCCTACGACTTTGTCTCCTGTACTTGCTACTTCTTCTGTTACTGTTCCTACGTTGGTTTCCTCTCAGTCTGCTTTGTCTCCTGTTCTCTTGTCAACTTCTCCTTCTGTTCGACAGAGAATGACTGATACTGTTACTGGTCTCTTTTCTCCTTTCTTTAATTTAATTTAATTTAATTGCGGGTTTATATAGCGCTAGGAATCGACTCCCGGAGGAGTATCTCCGCGCTTCGACCGCTGGGGAACCCGTCCTGGCTCACCCTGAGAGATGGTCCCTAATGGGTATCTCTAAGGTGCGACCAAGCATCCCCGGCGGTCTGGGGGGGCCGTTGTGAAGATGAGGCAAGCTAATGCCCAGAGTTGCCGAGTGTGGTCCCTGACTGGAGTAGGCACCGAGGCGAGAATTATCGAGCCCGCTGACCATGGTCCACGACCCTGCCGAGTCGGGAATCGAACCCTGGTCCCGGGCCGTCCTCTGCTTACGGGTCTGCCACCTCTAACCAGTGAGCCACACCACTCCACACAGGGAGTGTGACCCCTGTTTCAGCACGTAAACAGTTGCGTAGCCAATTGCCTGGTCCCGATGAGAGGGAAGTACTGGATCATTTAGCGCGTAAATGGGTTACTTATCCTTTGAGGTATAATTTAGAGTCTGTTATGGATGTCTTCCGTCAATGGGAAGCACTGACGCAGAGATATGTTTTTGGGACAATGTGTACTTTCCTTCGTGAAGAATGGGAAGATGGTGATTTGGGACAGGCTCCACCTGAGTTGTTCCGTGTGCAGTCTGAGTTTGCGAAGGGAACTATAGTGGGTGTTGACGTTGAAAGAGCAGTTGCGACATTGTTGTCATTTAGGAGTGACTCTCCTTATTAGTCATTGTTTGAGCCTGATCCTTCTGTTAGGAGAAAAGTGCGACAATATCAAATGAGAGAGGTTCCTCCGGTGTGGAAAGATGCAGTTCAGGGTGACGCCGTTGCGGGTATTGCAGCTGTGCCGGCTCATTTTCAGCGTGTTTGGGTACATGTTCCATGGAAGCGAGCTGAAGTTTTGGCCCTTAAGCAGACTTTGCCTGATCCACGTAAAAATCCTGCAGGGTACTATAAGGAATTATCACAGACTGCAGACTCATGTACTATGAATTTAGCCGATATAGACATGTTGTTTGGAAATGTAGTTCCACAGCCTTCATCGGGATTGATTTGTCATACGGATCATGCGCAAGAGTTAGGTGATACATGGAATAATATTGGTGCTGCAGATGGCCGACAGGTTGGTGGTGCTAAACCTGAGCCTTTAGTTGCAGAACTCCCTGGTAGGATTATTAATTATATGAAGACTTGATGCCTGCTATGCGTGTCAACTGGGACAAATTGTCTGCATGTAAGCAGAAGAAAGACGAAAGTGTGTCTGATTTCTTCACTAGGTTTGAAGAAACGTTTATCGACCATAGTGGTCAGGACATGAGTACGGAAGGTGGTCAACGGTTGTTTGTTGATAAGTTTGTGCATAATCTGCTTCCAGAATTGTGCACTAAGTTGAAGGATTCTGAGAGTTCTTGGGCTGTCTCTTCGTCAGCGCAGATATTGGCTACTGCCCAGTACTATGAGAATAGAGATAAGGACGAGAAAGATAGAGCCAACAAGAAGACTAAAGAATTAAAGACGAAGGTTCTTTTACAGCAAGCGTATCCGCCTCATAATAATCAGCGTGATTATCAGAAACCTCAGCAGTATCAGAGAAACTCGCAAAGGTTCGAGTCTTCTCAACAGCGTTTTCCTGTAGGCCCAAATCAGTGTGCGTATTGCAAAGAAGAGGGTCATTTCAAGAATAGTTTTCCGGTTTTGTTGCAGCGCACGAATGGTGCTTCTGGTGTGAGAGGTCGAGGTGTTCAGCAATCTCCTAGAGGTAGGGGACGGGGTGTGTTCCCCCAGAATGCGCGTTCCTTGCCTCCACAGAATTCGATGAATTGTTTTGATCAGCAGAATGGTGCGTCTGGTAGGACGACTCAGTACTATGCGTATGACTACTATGTCAAAGGTGAGAATATCAACGGTAATGATTGCTAGGACAGCCATAGACAAAGAGAGGGAGTTGTTTCAGTTCCAGTAAATCAGAGTGGACCTTATGTTGAAGTGATTGCATCAGGTGTGTCAGAGCCTTTTCTGTTGGATACTGGTGCTGCGAAGAGTTCTATCATGCACTCTAAACTCCCTGGCGCACCTTTGTCTGGCTTAACGAATGTTTCAGTAGGTTTTTCTGGCGCCTCAGTTAGTAATCCGATTTCTAGTCCTTTGTCTCTTTCTGTTGGACCTTATGAATTTGAAGCACCCCTCATTCTGATGACGGGTTGTGGTGAGAACTTGTTGGGATTGGATTTGTTGAAGAGATTGTATGCGACGCTATATTGTTCTCCTTCAGGAGTACAGCTTACATTGGGAAAGAGAGTGATCTCTCCGATGTATTTGTCTAAAGATCGACTTCCAGCTGAATTGTCTTCTCTCCCATATTCTCTTTGGGCTACTGGTCCTAATGATGTGGGTCTCCTGGAGATTCCACCGTATGTTGTGACGCTGAAAGCGAATGTTAGATTGCCTCGTATTCCCCAATATCGGATTTCCAGCGATGGTGAAAGAGCACTTTTGGCGATCATTTATGATCTGATTGAGAAAGATGTGATTGAAGAAACGAGAGGTAATGTGTGCAATAGTCCGGTTTTGCCTGTTCTGAAACGTACCGATTCTTCACAGCCGCCTGTATATAGGTTTGTGATTGATCTTCGCGAGGGGAATAAGATTGTAGTTCCGCAATTCCCTGTTGTGCCAGATATCACTGCTTTACTGACTTTGATTCCAGCTTCTGCTACTTGGTTTTCGGTGATTAACTTGAAGAATGCTTTCTTCAGCATCCCGATTGCCGAGGAGAGTAGGGATATTTTTGGCTTCTCTTTAGGAGGCCGAAGTTTCCTGTTTAAGCGCGCTCCTCAAGGCTATTGTGAGAGTCCATCCATCTATAGTCAGGCTTTGAAAACACAGCTTGATACGGTTGTCTTACCTGATGGTGCTGCTCTTATTCAGTATGTCGACGATTTGTTAGTTGCTGCTGACAATGAAGAGATTTGTAAAGAGGCTACTTTGTCGTTGTTGCGTCATTTGTCTGATTTCCATCATAAGGTGTCTCTTTCGAAGTTGCAATATTGTCGACAAGAAGTAGCCTACTTAGGTCAGTCACCTCTTATCGAAGGAGGGAAGAAGATTGACCCCAGAAAGAATTCAAGCTATTGCAAAAATGAGTGTGCCAACCACACAGAGAGAAGTACGTGCTTTCCTGGGTATTACGTCGTATTGTATACAGTGGATTCCGAATTTTTCACTCCTTGCGAAACCTTTGATAGCTCTTACTGTTAAGGATACTCCGAATCCTATTCCTTGGACTGACGAATGTCAGAAGGGTTTTTCAGAATTGCGTGATGCGTTGTGTTTGGCTCCTGTGTTGGGTACTCCCGACTACAGTAAGCCTTTAACACTCTATGTCCACGAGAGAGAGGGATGTGCATTGTCAGTCTTGACACAGCAGTTCGGCGATAAGCAACATCCTTGTGCGTATTTTTCATCGACTTTGGATCCGGTAGCTAGAGAGTTGCTGAGTTGTTTGAGAGCTACAGCGGCAGCGGCTGTCTCTATTTGACAGTCTGCTGGTTTGGTAATGGACAATACGTTGATTGTAATGGTCCACATGCAGTGGATACCTTATTGAATCAAAAAAAGACACAGCACTTAACTAGTGCTCGGTTGTCAGGTTACGAATTGACACTTTTAGCGAGTCATGTGCATATAAAGAGATGCACCACGTTGAATCCAGCTACGTTGTTGCCGATTTCAGTTGAGACAGATGTTTCTGAACAGCATGATTGCTTCCTTAGGACAGAGGAAGAAGCGAAAGGGAGGATAGACCTTAGGGACACTCCTCTTGCAGAATGTGATGGTACCGTATGGGTAGATGGTTCGTGCTTCAAGCTTCCGAATGGTGATACGACTGCGGCATATACTGTTACGACTTTGCATACGATTGTTGAAGCTGCACGTATCCCACATAATTCAGCGCAAGCAGCAGAGTTGATTGCATTGACAAGAGCATGTGTGTTGTCGAAAGGGAAACGAGTGACTGTGTATACCGATAGCCAGTATGCATTTGGTGTGGCTCATAGTTTTGGACGATTGTGGAAAGAGCGTGGGTTCCTGACTTCGCATGGGACCAAGATTCAGCATGGTAAGTTGGTGAATGAGCTCCTTGAGTCACTTACTTTGCCGTTGCAAGTTGCGATTGTGAAATGCAGTGCACATAAGAAAGTTACTGATGATGTTGGTCATGGTAATGCGTTTGCAGATGAAGTCGCAAAAGAAACTGCGAGAGATGTGATGAGTCGAATGTATGTTGCGGGTCCGGCGAGATGGGTTCCGGATAGAAGTATGTGTGAAGATACGATAGAGAGTGTGAAGTCTATTCAAGCTGATGCTACAGAGAAAGAGTTGAATGAATGGAGAGAAAGTAAGGATAAATTGGATTTGAATGGTTGTTGGGTTGAGTTGTCAGAGCATCAACGATGATTGTTACCCGATGCGTATGTGCTTCCAGTGGTTACGGATGCTTGATTCCGGTCTGGGAAAGATATGGCTGTGTAGTTCGGACTGGACTGTTCCCATGGGGCACAGGGTCAGAGCTGATTTGCATAAAGCCATTATCTAACCCAGGGTGGTGTGGAGTGCAAACAACGATGGATTTAGGCCCAGATCCTTGTACTGGGGTGAATGTAAGACATTGATCTACATTCTGTCCATCAAATTGTTTTTTGTAATTTTTTCCAGTGGTTACGATGGCGCATGGAATGGCTCATATCAGTGTGAAAGGGATTTGTAAGTTGTTGGCACCAGTATGGCAAAATGCTGGAATTCCTAAGTGTGCAGAGAATGTGGTCAAAAATTGTATGGTTTGTCTGATGTACAATCCTGGAAAGGAAACTCCAACTCCAGCTGGTCATTTTGCGCCTCCGACGTATCCGTTTGAGGTTTTGCAGCTAGATTTCATCCACATGGAGAGGTGCAACAACTTAAAGTATGTGCTCGTGATTGTTTGTGCCTTTTCGAGATGGGTAGAAGCATATCCCCTGAAAGATAAAACTGCCTTGTCCACAGCTAAACCCCTTATTAAGGAATTCTTCCCTAGGTTTGGTTTGCCGAGAATGGTCTGGAGTGACAATGGGAGTGAATTAGTGGGTCAAGTGATGAAGATATTGTGTGATGGTTTAGGAATAAGGCAGAAATTCCACGCTGCAAATCATCCCCAATCAGCTGGCTTGGTTGAGTGCTATAATGGCACCCTTAAGCTAAAGCTGGCCAAGATTCAGGCGAGCTCTGGTCTACAATGGCCTGATGCCTTGCCGTTAGCACTCCTGTCCACAAGAATGACTGTGCATTCACGAATGGGACTTAGTCCATAAGAGGTTGTGTTTGGTCGCCCAGCAAATATTTGGGGAGTGCCGCGGCCGTCAAAATTTAGCGAGATAGAACACCCTGTCTTGCTTGATTACCTTTATGAATTAACGGCTAAACTGCGTGTTTTGCATCAACAGGTTCATGATACACTGCCACAAGCATCTGAAGATCCAGGACATGCTATTGAACCTGGCTCTTGGGTTTTAGTGAAAAACTTCCAGCGGACCAAGAACGAGCAACCCCGCTGGATTGGACCCTACTTGGTGCTACTGGCCACGCATTCAGCAGTACGAGTGCGCGGTAAAAAGTACTGGATCCACGGCGTACATTGTAAGAGAGCCCCTTTGCCTCTGCCCTACGACCAGTGGGTCCAGGATGGTATTCCTGACTCAGAGACTGAAACCGTGCCTCGTTTTCATCCTTTTTGAACGAGAAAGCGACGATCTTCTGCAAGAAGCTGTGCCTCCGTCGAATCGTTTGGACACTTCTGAACCTGAACTTTTATTCCGTGATCAGACATTGCCTGGCAAAGAGCGCTATAATTTAATAATTTACGACCGAGAGTCGTTGGACAGATAAAATAAGATTCTTCCTTTGCTATTTTTGAAACAGAATTCTCTCCTCCGAGAAACTGTTTGGACCGATTTTTGTTTTTCGAACCGCCATCCGGGTTCAGCTGTAAGGTCGCGGTGCAAAGACTTTGGAGTGCAAGCCGAAGACTCTAGGTCGACGGTTCTGGTTGGACCCTACCTCCGCGAACAGCACGATTAGAGGATGGAGTTTTTCGAGATGGAGAGACCTGTTGAAAGAATGAGCTTTAAGAGCAAAATATGTACAGTGATGAGCAGAAAACGTTTTCTAATATTATGTCTGTTGATGTTGTTCAGTTTAATGATGTTTCTGATGGGATATATTATATTCTCTTTTCAAGTGACATTTGCACCCACTACACAACCCATACCTTCTTCCACTGTTTCCTCGCATTCTTTTCACCCTCTGCCCGAACATGAATCTATTAGGATATTAGAATTTGCTAATAATTCCTTTGTTCAGCTTCTGCACCAACACCAGCTAGTAGTGAACACGACTAATTGTTGGGTGTGTGGTCTTATGCCTCATACTACGAATAAAGGTATTCCTTACTTGGTCCTGCCATTCAGCTACAATGGTTCTGTGTGGGCATACAGAACGATGTTCATCTATGCTCGTGAAGTCTACCCCCTACGTTCTGTGAAAGATAATCCAAAGAATAGTGCTCTAGTTAAGGGAATAGTAGATATGATTAGAGGAATAGTTTCCTATGAGACTATCCCGAGAGATGAGATGCTAGCGTATATTGGATGGAACGTTACTGGATATGGAGTTAGTCTGAGTGGGAACCAGCGAGCGAAAAGATCCCCTCCGATTTGGATTGTACCCCATCAGGGTCATTACTGTCTGTAAGGTAATGGCAAGAATCCGAGAGCTCAGTTAGGGAAGAGTGTTTGCACTGAGACGTATGTTTTTGCGTCCCAGACTTCCCCATTGTTACTAGCAGCTAAGGGTACCTATTTTGTCTGTTACGATAGATGGTTGCCCCCTGATTTCTCGGGCAAATGTTTTTTCTTGTTCCTGTTGCCTCCTACGTATACAGCTGCGGCAGATTACCACAAGATGAGAGTTGTTAGAGGTGTCTTCAGTAAGGAAGATACTGCAGGACAAGAATTGGGAGATTTTCTAAAGGGTTTTCTGCCGTTTTGGGGACCTATGGTTAACAGCAGGAACATACGGCAATTGACAAGAGTGGTTGAGTCCACCATAGTTGAAACTGCCGGTGCCCTTAGTAAATTGACTGCTGAGCTCCAGTCGGATCGCCTTATGACTCTTCAGAACAGAGTTGCGTTAGATGTCATACTTGCAGATAGAGGAGGGGTATGTAAATTGATTCAATCGAGCTGCTGCGTTTTCATTCCAGACAACGCTCCAACAGTGTACCAAGCCATTTCCAAGCTACATAAGATCTCCGAGTCTGTGCATGTGGACGAAGGAGATTGGTCGTTGATGGGATGGTTTTGGGAATTGTTATCCACTTGGGGATGGAAGATTCTGATGATCATTGGGATGGTATTAGCTATCCTTTTCCTGTTCTGTTTTTGCGTACAGTGTGCTCCTGCTATATGTGGCCTTTGTGCGACTTCTTGTTCGAGGAGACCTGTCCAGAGAGAGTTACTAAGTACTAGGATGATGCTACAGCAACATCTTGATGAACTGATGAATATAGACCTGGATTCAGATTGACGTGAGTTTAGGTTATTGCCTATGTAAGGGCAAAAGGAGGGTCTGAGGTTCCGTGAATTCTGAACCTGGGTCATAAAGGTTAGAGATCCGTTACGATTTTGGTAACAACGAACCGTAAACAGTGAGCTCAGCAAGCATGAGTGTTTTCGTCATGTTACACCGATGGATTCACTGTGTATTTGACGATTTCGTTCTGAAACCCTTGGGTTCCATTTTGTGCATGGCTGCCATTTTAGTGATTGCCCTCACATAGGCTTATGATTGTGGCTGAACAAGTCTCTGGGACACATACACCTTAGTTTGAGTTTGTGCTGACTCCTGTTTGACCTGAGTGAACTGACCCTGTTGCCTGAAGCTGACCTTGCCAAACCAGTTCTTGCCCTTTAGCTGATCAAGATTAGGATCAAAGAGCAGGACATTGTTGATTTTATTGTACAAGCACACACCCCTTTATCTTGCTTCTCATCTGTTTCTGTTTCCATCTTTATGGTTAACCATGGGCGGAAAATCCGTTTCGCTCGCGGATTTTGCGGATTTTCGGTAAATTCGCAATCCGCGAGATTCGCGAATCTCCCGCAAAATCCGCAAATCCGCGAGCAGCGGATTTTGCTCGCACTGTTCGCACTGTTCGCGTGAGTTCGCGCCCCGCGAATAAGTGCAAAATTGCAGAAATACGATCTTAGCAAAACTGAAAGTAACTACTTACCAGGTTCAAAAGTTCAGGCTCATCATTAGTAGCCATTTCCTGTAGTGCTTCCTGAGGGGCCCCTCCAGAGTTCAGTTGCCAGTTGAAACTATTATGTGACCCTGCTCTGAACCTCAGAATAGTTACACATATGCCACAAAGGTCCTGAATTACAGCTAAGGGAGACAAGCAGGAGCCAGGCTGGAAGTTCAAATCCATTAATCAGCCCCTAATGCATTATTGTCAGTTGGGGCAGGGCAGGTGTTGTAACTAATTTTGCAACAATGAAAGCACTTAGCAAGTGCAAAAGATCACTAATCAGGAAGCACTAAGGAAGCAGGTGCCAGCTAAAAAAATATTCTGTGACACATTAATCAGCCCCAAATTAATTCAGGTCACTTGAGGCAGGGAAGGTGTGCTTGCGTTGCCACAATAATGTACACTGACTGGACAACCAGAGGGTGCTGTGATGAAACAGAGGGTGGCATGAGTGGGCCAGAGGGTGGCATGAGTAGTCAGAGAGTGACAGTGGTGACAGAGAGTGGCAGTGATGAAGAAGAGTGTCCCAAACAGGCTGGACACGTAGAAACAACAAGTTCGCGAAACTTGCGACCCGACAGGTAAGTTCGCAATTTGCGACATTGTAAAAAACCCTCGTGAACTGGCAGAAACCCGCGCAAACACAAAAAAAAAATCCGCAAATTCGCGAGAATTCGCGGATTTTGCGGATTGCGAGTTCGCAAATCCGCAAAATTCGCGAACGCGAGATTTGCAAAATTCGCCCATGCTTATTTATGGTCTATTTATGATGTGGGCTGAGGGCCTTTTTATTATGGGTTTTGTCCAGCTTGTCTAAAGAGGAATGTTTATCTTGGGTTTGTTTGATGATTAATTATGGGCTGGACAACTGAAATGTGGGTTGTCATCATGCAAATGCCGTTGTCGTGGAAACAAGTGAGTAGTCAAACTCTAAATAAGGAATGTTTGCCTGAAGCACAATTTTTGGCATAAAAAGGGACGACCTGCTTTGTAAAGTTGAGCAGTCTCCTGAGAACATACACCGTGTTGTACTTCTAGGACCTCTGTTACTGGCTGCAGCTAATAAATTTGATCCTTGACGCCACCAAGAAGTATCCCGTGTCTCTGTTTGCCAAGACAGGAGAATCTGAAGGCTTTGGGCGTGGCCCTGGCGCCGCTGGGTTTAAATCCCGGTTCTTCATGGGGGCCCCAGAGTGAGCAGCGGGGGGACCCCAGAGTGAGCAGCGGGGACCCAGAGTGAGAAGCGGGGTCCCGGAGTGTGCAGCTGGGGCCCCCAGAGTGAGCAACAGGGGCCCCAGAGAGAGCAGCAGGGACCACCGAGTGAGCAGCGGGGGGACCCCGGAGTGAGCAACGGGGACCCCAGAGTGAGCAGTGGGGGACCCAGAGTGAGCAGCTGGGCCCCAAAGTGAGCAGCGGGGACCCCAGAGTGAGCATCAGGGGGTCCCTAGAGTGAGCCGCAGGGGGGCCCCTGAGTGAGCAGCAGGGGCCCCAGAGTGAGCAGTGGGGACCCAAGAGTGAGCAGCGGGGAACCCAGAGTGAGCAGCAGGGGGGCCCCAGAGTGAGCAGCAGTGGCCGCAGAGTGAGCAGCAGGGACCCCAGAGTGAGCAGCAGGGGGACCTCAGAGTGAGCAGCAGGGGGACCCCAGAGTGAGAAGCAGGGGGACCCCAGAGTGAGCAGCAGGGGATCCCAGAGTGAGCTGGAGGGCCCCCAGAATGAGCAGCAGGGACCTCAGAGTGAGAAGAAGCGGGGACTCCAGAGTGAGCAGCAGAGGGACACCATAGTGAGCAGCAGGAGGATCCCAGAGTGAGCAACCGGGGGCCCAGAGTGAGCAGCAGGGGCCCCAGAGTAAGCAGCAGGGATTCCCAGAGTGAGCAGGGGGACCCCAGAGTGAGCAGCGGGGACCCCAGACGAGCAGCAGCAGCAGGGGCCCCAGAGAAAACAGCAGGGGATCCCAGAGTAAGCAGCGGGGACCCTAGAGTAGGCAGCGGGGACCCCAGAGTGAGCAGCGGGGACCCCAAAGTGAGCAGCAGGGGGGCCCCAGAGTGAGCAGCGGGGTCCACAGAGTGAGCAGGAGGGGGACCTCAGAGTGAGCAGGAGGGGCCCAGAGAGAGAGGGGGGACCCCAGAGTGAGCAGCAGGCGACCCCAGAGTGAGCAGGAGGGGACCCCAGAGTGACTAGGAGGGGGACCCCAGAGTGAGCAGGAGGGGCCCCAGAGAGAGAAGAAGGGGGCCCCAGAGTGAGCAGCGGTGGGACCTCAGAGTGAGCAGCGGGGACCCCGGATTGAGCAGCGGGGGCCCCAGAGTGAGCAGCTGGGGCCCCCAGAGTGAGCAACAGGGGGACCCTAGAGTGAGCAGCAGGGGGACCCCAGAATGAGCAGCATGGGCCCCAGAGTGAGCAGCAGGGACCCCAGAGTGAGCAACGGGGGGCCCAGAGTGAGCAGCGGGGACTCCAGAGTGAGCAGCAGGGGGGCCCCGGAGTGAGCAGCCGGGGGCCCTAGAGTGAGCAGCAGGGACCCCAGAGTGAGCAGCAGCGGGACCCCAGAGTGAACTGCAGGGAGACCCCAGAGTGAGCAGCAGGGGGCCCCAGAGTGCGCAGCGGGGGGACCCCAGAGTTAGCAGCAGGGGCCCCAGAGTGAGCAGCAGGGACCCCAGAGTAAGCAGCGGGGACTCCCAGAGTGAGCAGGGGGACCCCAGAGTGAGCAGAGGGGACCCCAGAGTGAGCAGCAGCTACAGGGGCCCCAGAGTAAGCAGCGGGGACCCCAGAGTAAGCAGCAGGAGGGACCCCAGAGTGAACAGCGGGGTCCACAGGGTCCCAGACTGAGCAGCGGGGACCCATAGTGAGCAGCAGGGGGACCCCAGAGTGAGCAGCAAGAGGGACCCCAGAGTGAGCAGCGGGGTCCACAGAGTGAGCAGCAGGGGGACCCCAGAGTGAGCAGTGGGGACTCCAGAGTGAGCAGCTGGGGGACCCCAGAGTGAGCAGCAGGGGCCCCAGAGTAAGCAGCGGGATTCCCAGAGTGAGCCGGGGTACCCCAGAGTGAGCAGCGGGGACCCCAGAGTGAGCAGCAGCAGCAGGGGCCCTAGAGTAAGCAGCGGGGACCCCAGAGTGAGCAGGGGGGGCCCAGAGTGAGCAGGGGGGACCCCAGAGTAAACAGGAGGGGCCCCAGAGAGAGAAGGACGGGGTCCTAGAGGGAACAGGAGGGGGCCCCAGAGTGAGCAGGGGGGCCCCAGAGTAAACAGGAGGGGCCCCAGAGAGAGAAGGATGGGGTCCTAGAGGGAACAGGAGGGGGCCCCAGAGTGAGCAGGGGGGCCCCAGAGTGAACAGGAGGGGCCCCAGAGAGAAAAGGAGGGGTCCCAGAGGGAACAGGAGGGGGCCCCAGAGTGAGCAGGAGGGGCCCCAGAGTAAACAGGAGGGGCCCCAGAGAGAGAAGGACGGGGTCCTAGAGGGAACAGGAGGGGGCCCCAGAGTGAGCAGGGGGGGGCCCAGAGTGAACAGGAGGGCCCCAGAGAGAAAAGGAGGGGTCCCAGAGGGAACAGGAGGGGGCCCCAGAGTGAGCAGGGGGAGCTCCAGAGTGAGCAGGGGGGGCCAGAGTGAACAGGAGGGGGTCCCAGAGGGAACAGGAGGGGACCCCAGAGTGAGCAGGAGGGGCCCCAGAGTAAACAGGAGGGGCCCCAGAGAGAGAAGGACGGGGTCCTAGAGGGAACAAGAGGGGGCCCCAGAGTGAGCAGGGGGGGCCCCAGAGTGAACAGGAGGGGCCCCAGAGAGAAAAGGAGGGGTCCCAGAGGGAACAGGAGGGGGCCCCAGAGTGAGCAGGGGGGGCCCCAGAGTGAGCAGGGGGGGGCAGAGTGAACAGGAGGGGGTCCCAGAGGGAACAGGAGGGGACCCCAGAGTGAGCAGATGTGGGGGCAGAGTGAACAGCAATGTGCCTGGAGGTGGGGGCACCCAGGGTAAATATACCCTGCTGCAGGCGCGCAACACCCATTGGGCTCACGCACCCCTTCTTACAGCCCCTCTGTCTTTGGTTTGAAGAATTAGCCCCCCGAAATAATTTTCAGCCCCCCCCCCCCCCCAATGTGGCTCTATTTGCCCGCCTGCCCTGCCGCGCTGCACCCGTGCACACAGTGCCTCCCTCGTTACCCACACTTCCTCTTTTCATGCAGCGCTAGCAGCACCAGCGCCACCGCGGACACGAGTCCGTTAGAAGAGCAGGAAAGGGCGGGGTCCGAGGAGGGGGGAGGGAAATTTAGGGGGGGGGGGGTCTTGTCAGGCGGGGATCACGATTAGGCCCGAGCGCGTGGCCTCCTTTCAGAATCGTTCCTTGTGGCCGTTGTGTATAGGGTGAACTCTGAACTGACACGAATGAGGGGAGAGGGGCACAAACTACCAGCCTCCACCACCCACCCCGGCCCTCTGGGGTCAGGCTCAGGACATGTCTGCAGCGCCTCGAAGCCTGGGGCGCGCCTGCGAGGAGCCTCTGCCTCTGGGGGTCAGGCTCAGGATATGTCTGCAGCGCCTCGAAGCCTGGGGCGCGCCTGCGAGGAGCCTCTGCCTCTGGGGGCAGGCTCAGGACATGTCTGCAGGCAGTGCCCGTGTCCGATGCCCCCTGGCCAATCAGAGCCCGCGTATGAAGCTTACTTGTGAGACTGTGTGAAGTTCACACATTGTGAAGGTAATTAGGGTGTAGTACCTGCACGAGGACGTGTGTGGGGGTGTGAGTGTGAGTGCGAGTGTGAGTGCGAGTAAATTGCTCACAATTGTCCCCTTCGCCTCCTGTAACTCAACGTTTGCTTTTGTAACGTGTTCACTTGTCATCTTCTCCTCATGTATCTTTACTGTTCCTGTTCTGAAGCCTCTGACACTTTGGAGAAAGTCTGCGCGAGATAAAAACGCATTAAACGAATCAATAAGTGAGAGTTCACGAGCAGCACAGGAGGGGAGGCTGTGCAGGGCGGGGGTGTGGCCCCCGCTCTCTGATTGGCCCTTTCAGTGCCAGGCCCCTTATGACAGACACCAGAGCCCCTCGGCCCTCCCCGGAGCCCTCCTGAGTGCACACTCACCCTCACTCCAGCCTGCCTGTCCAGGCGCTCTGCACTCTAGCGCCTTGAAGCTGCTGCCGCCGGACGACCTGCACCCAGGGGTGGCACAGAGGACACCCCCTGGAGAGGGTGACTGACCGTTCAGCAGAGGGCTCAGAGCATGGGTGAGTGAGCATGGAGTGCACACTCACCGTGACTCCAGGCGCACTGCACTCTAGCGCCTTGAAGCTGCTGCCGCCGGACGACCTGTGCGGGGGGGGGGGCACAGAGGGCACCCCCTGGAGAAGGGGGTACTGACCGTTCAGCAGAGGGTGCAGAGCACGGGTTTATTTATTTATTTATTTATTTATTTATTTATTTATTTATTTAAGCATTTTTATATAGCGCGGACTTTACCCGAAGGCGTCAGAGCGCTTCACATTAGGAACAGAAATGAAACATAATGAGAAACATTACAAAAGAGCAGATTACTAAAACATACGTTACTTACATAAGGTAATAGTGACAATTGTGAGCAAACAAAAAAACATGAGGTAGTAAAAATTGTGAGCAACCAAAAATACATGAGGTAATGAAGGTAATAATGACAATTGTGAGCAAACAAAATACTTGAGGTAGTAAAAATTGTGAGCAACCAAAAATACATGAGGTAGTAGAGGTAATAGTGACAATTGTGAGCAAACAAAATACTTGAGGTAGTAAAAATTGTGAACAACCAAAAATACATGAGGTAGTCAAAAGTGCACAAGAGGAAAAGTGACAAGTGTGCAGTTATAAGAGAAAACAGAGTATAATTTGAGGTATAATACTGCAATAAGTGCTAGGCACAAGAACAAGCATTACGTAGGTGGCACTTGTGCAAGTATCAGAGGTAAAAACATGTGAGAGGTAGCAACCGTGTGTTACATGGGCAAAGTGTAGTGTGCATGTTACAAAAGGGCACCGAACACAAGTACATGGAGAATACTGCAAAAAGGCAGACACTCCAACCACAGGACAAACACTGGGAAGGCACTCCCATGGTCATGGAAAGTAGAAAATATCAGTAGTGGGGAGTCTTCCTCCAAATAGCAAGAGGACGTGAAATTACTTTTGGAGGTGTCTCTGGAGGAGGAGAACTTTGAGGTCCCTTTTGAAGGCCTGGGAGGAGGCGGTGGTCCGGAGCTCAGGCGGAAACGAGTTCCAGATTCTCACTGCGTTGCCTGAAAAGGATTGGGCCATTGTTCTTTCCTTCTTGAAAGTGGGAGGTTCAAGCAGTAGATTCTCGGCATTGCGTGAAGGTCTAGAGCCTCCAGAGAGTTTCAGTTTATTCGCCAGGTAGCGGGGAGAGGAGGAGTGCAAGGCTTTGTGGGTGATACAAGCGGTCTTGTAGATAGCTCTAGCCTCGAAGGGAAGCCAGCGGAGGGTGGATAACATCGGTGTGATGTGATCGCTTCTTTTGGCCCCATAGATGAAACGAGCTGCTGAATGGAAGACAGACTTAAGTGGAGACAGGTGAGATTTGGGGAGGCCAGTAAGAAGAGAATTGCAGTAGTCTAGTCTGGAGAGGACTAGCGATTGCACCAGGGTTATAAGGTCCTGCTCCGGGAAGAAGCGACGGATTCCCCAAAGAAGGCGCAGTTGGTAGCGAGCAGATTTTGCAATAGAATTGATGTGGGGAGTTAGATTGAGTTTTTTGTCTAGAATGACACCAAGAGATTTTGCGCTGTCGACAATGATGGGTTTGTTGTTTAGTAGATTCTTCTGATCCATCCATGATTGAACCGGGGGAGGAGAGAGTGAGGAGGAGAAGAGGAGGAATTCAGTTTTGGAGGGATTCAGAATCAATTGATGAGATGACATCCAGTTTTGAATGGACTCAAGCGTAGATCTTAGGATGGAGAGATCATGAGTGGAGGCAACCTTGAGGTAGAGTTGAGTGTCATCAGCATAGAGATGATAGTGAATCCCGGAATTGCTTAGGAGGTTTCCCAGTGGTTCTAAGTAGAGATTGAACAGTGTGGGTGCAAGTATAGAGCCTTGGGGAACACCTTGACCCACCGCCACAGGAGAAGAAAGACTGTTCGCTATTTTGATCATTTGAGATCTGTCAGAGAGGAAGGATGCAAACCATTTAAGCACAGTGCCCTCCATGCCCATTCTCTGTTGAAGAATATTGAGGAGGGTGTTGTGATTAACAGTGTCGAAGGCTGCGGAGAGGTCAAGGAGAATTAGCGGGTGAGTGAATGACTGAATGACTGAGGACTTCAGCTCCTGTGCAGCGCTTTCCGCCGAGCCCTTGGTCTCTAAGCGCAAGTTTTTTGGGAGTCAGGTTGCATTGGCACGTGGGGGGCTGAGGGGGCACCTCTGAGTAGGCAGAGCACGTGGGTGCGGGGCTCCTCTGAGCAGGCAGAGCCGGGGTGGAGGGCTCCTCTGAGCAGGCAGAGCAACTGGGGGGGGGTGGGGGCTCTGAGCAGGCAGAGTCAATGGATGGTGGCTCCTCTGAGTAGGCAGAGCATGTGGGTGGGGGCTCCTCTGAGCAGGCACAGCAAGTGGGGGGGGGGGCTCCACTGAGCAGGCAGATCACGTGGGGGGTTCAAATGAGCAGACACAGCAAGTGGGAGGGCTCTACTGAGCAGGCACATCTCAGAAGGGGGGGGGCTCCTCAGAGCAGGCACAGCAAGGGGGGATCCTCTGAGCAGACACATAAAAGGGGCTCCTCTGAGCCGGCACTGCAAGGGGGGGATCCTCTGAGCAGGCACAGAAAGGGGGCTCCTCTGAGCAGACACTGCAAGGGGGGCTCCTCTGAGCAGGCACTGCAAGGGGGGCTCCCCTGAGCAGGCACCGCCAGGGGGGCTCCTCTGAGCAGGCACAGCAAGGGGGGGCTCCTCTGAGCAGACACAGCAAGGGGGCCTCCTCTGAGCAGGCACAGCCAGGGGGGCTCCTCTGAGCAGGCACCGCCAGGGGGGGCTCCTCTGAGCAGGCACTGCAAGGGGGGCTCCTCTGAGCAGACACAGCAAGGGGGCCTCCTCTGAGCAGGCACAGCCAGGGCGGGGGGCTCCTCTGAGCAGACACAGCAAGGGGGGCTCCTCTGAGCAGGCACCGCCAGGGGGGGCTCCTCTGAGCAGGCACTGCAAGGGGGGGCTCCTCTGAGCAGACACAGCAAGGGGGCCTCCTCTGAGCAGGCACAGCCAGGGGGGCTCCTCTGAGCAGACACAGCAAGGGGGGCTCCTCTGAGCAGGCACAGCCAGGGGGGGCTTCTCTGAGCAGGCACTGCAAGGGGGGCTCCTCTGAGCAGGCACTGCAAGGGGGGCTCCTCTGAGGAGGCACTGCAAGGGGGGCTCCTCTGAGCAGACACAGCAAGGGGGCCTCCTCTGAGCAGGCACTGCAAGGGGGGATCCTCTGAGCAGGCACAGAAAGGGGGCTCCTCTGAGCAGGCACAGCCGGGGTGGAGGGCTCCTCTGAGCATGCAGAGCACTTGGGGGGGGGCTCTGAGCAGGCAGAGACAATGGATGGTGGCTCCTCTGAGTAGGCAGAGCATGTGGGTGGGGGCTCCTCTGAGCAGGCACAGCAAGTGGGGGGTTCCATTGAGCAGACACAGCAAGTGGGAGGGCTCCACTGAGCAGGCACATCTCAGAAGGGGGGGCTCCTCAGAGCAGGCACAGCAAGGGGGGCTCCTCAGAGCAGGCACAGCAAGGGGGGCTCCTCTGAGCAGACACAGAAAGGGTGCTCCTCTGAGCCGGCACTGCAAGGGGGGGGATCCTCTGAGAAGGCACAGAAAGGGGGCTCCTCTGAGCAGGCACTGCAAGGGGGGCTCCTCTGAGCAGGCACAGAAAGGGGGGGCTCCTCTGAGCAGACACTGCAAGGGGGGCTCCTCTGAGCAGGCACAGAAAGGGGGCTCCTCTGAGCAGACACTGCAAGGGAACTCCTCTGAGCAGGCACTGCAAGGGGGGCTCCTCTGACCAGGCACTGCAAGGGGGGCTCCTCTAAGCAGGCACAGCAAGGGGAGCTCCTCTGAGCAGGCACTGCAAGGGAGCTCCTCTGAAGAGGCACTGCAAGGGGGGCTCCTCTGAGGAGGCACTGCAAGAGGGGCTCCTCTGAAGAGGCACTGCAAGGGGGGCTCCTCTGAGGAGGCACTGCAAGGGGGGGGCTCCTCTGAGGATGCACTGCAAGGGGGGATCCTCTGACCAGGCACTGCAAGGGGGGCTCCTCTGAGGAGGCACTGCAAGGGGGCTCCTCTGAGGAGGCACTGCAAGGGGGGGGGCTCCTCTGAGGAGGCACTGCAAGGGGGGGATCCTCTGACCAGGCACTGCAAGAGGGGCTCCTCTGAGGAGGCACTGCAAGGGGGCTCCTCTGAGGAGGCACAGAAAGGGGGCTCCTCTGAGGAGGCACTGCAAGGGGGGGGCTCCTCTGAGGAGGCACTGCAAGGGGAATCCTCTGACCAGGCACTGCAAGGGGGGCTCCTCTGAGGAGGCACTGCAAGGGGGGCTCCTCTGAGGAGGCACTGCAAGGGGGGCTCCTCTGAGGAGGCACTGCAAGGGGGGATCCTCTGAGCAGGCACTGCAAGGGGTGCTCTTCTGAGCAGGCACTGCAAGGGGGGCTCCTCTGAGCAAGCACTGCAAGTGGGGCTCCTCTGGCTGTGCCCACCCTCAAGCAGGCAAGCACTGTCCACCCTCCTGGGCCTGTGAGGCTGGTTGATGCCTGTATGAATGAATGAATAAAATATACACTTATATAGCGTAAAACTGCCACCCTACGGGTATCCTGGCGCCTGGATTGTCGAATAGACACCACAAAGCAGACTCAGTTGTCAGTGAGAGGATCTAAAGATCACCCTTTGGAAATAGCCAGGTTTTCAGGCTCTTCCTAAAGCATCTCAGGGAACTGGCCTGTCTAAGGTCCAGAGGGAAGTCATTCCATACACGCGAGGCAGTCACACCAAAGGCTCTGCCCCCCCATCCGAGATCTCTTAAATCTGGCAGTTGTATCAGATTTACATTCAAAGAGCGGGGCTACCTCCCAGGATTATACCAGGTAAACATTTCCTGCAGGGGGACAGGACCCTGACCATGTGCTGCCCTGTTTGAAACAAAGGGGATAGTGGAACCTTCTTAGTCATAGCACCTAACATAAATAACTCATCATTATAAAATTCCCTTTAAAATTAGTTAAGGGATTTGTGTGTGTGCACACTGATTGGCACCCACCATCACAATTCTAGTTCACAGGAGAACTTTAGCAGTATACATAAACGCACAGGTGCACAACACAACTTTAGGCAATAAAAAACAGACCTAAATCTAATAATCACAGGAGTAGAATTCTTTAATTTCGATTCTTTTTATTCCAAAAAACGTGAAGAAAAAAAATTGTACAGCCGACGCGTTTCGTCCACTGGGGACTTCTTCAGGGCGGTTTATTCTAATTTGAGTAGTCGCGCTGGTTTGTCCTATTTCTTGATTTAATCGTCTTCAGTAAGAGCTGGAACTGGATAAAGGATATCTATTAGATGTGTCCAGAAGAGGGTCTTCACCAGGATAACAGGGAGACCAATATCGAGAGCAAGGCTTGATCAAAGATTCAGCCCTTCAATGTCAATCTGGGGTATATACATCACAAAACTGGAAGTCAAGAATAGCCGTGCGGAGGTCAGTGTCAATTTGTTGGTGTGTCAAACAAGTAATATTGGCCGATGTTTTATGAGCGCCAACAGACAAAAGATATAATTCAAGATACTAATCAGTTGTAAGCGATTCTTGATGAGGTGCACACAATCTGATACCAAACATAAACATGAGCCCTCAAATATTGAAGAATGCTTCTTGGCTCAAAAATAGAAGGCACAATTCCCATCCATGTAAAGCAAGACGGCTCATGATAGAATCGTCACAGCCTGACACGACCTCCTCTAGTAAACGGGCAGTGATACTGGGTCCCGTGCAGCACCAGTATACAATGCAGAGAGATTTAAAAGTGTTTTTTGGAAGTAGCAGAAGAACCTTTCTATAGCATGCATAGCAGGGTGAAGCAAACACTGGCCGTTTTATTAGCTTGTGAGTCCATTTGAAGATTTCCATCCACCATGACCCCCAGGTTACGCACCACTTTATCCGGAATCACGGGGTCGTCCTCGGGGGTTCGCTTAAATTCCACCGATAGAGGAGGAGACATTCTAGTGGCAGGACAGTACACCACCTCTGTTTTCCCCCCCATTAAACTGTAGGGAATTTTTCCTACGCCAACCAGCAGTCTGGCTCATATACTCCTGGAAGGTGTCCATAGATACCGCCTGTTTCCCATCCAGGGAAAACACCAGTTGGGTATCATGTGCGTAGATGACCAGGTCTACCCCGTAAGATTTAATAATGGGGAATAGAGGGCGCAGGTAGATATTGAAAAGAATTGGGCTAATCGCCGAGCCCTGTGGCACCCCATGATGTACTGGGGACATGCCTGAGGTGAACGGCGTCAGAGACACAGCCTGTTGTCTTCCTGACAGGTAAGATAGTAACCACTGCAGGGCCCGTCTGACATGTCCAGTAAAACTAGGAGAGAGGAATTCCCATTGTCAGCACCCATCCGTAGATTGTTCATTACGGTTGCCAAAGCAGTCTCGGTACCGTGTTCCGTGCGGAAGCCATATTGGTCCCAGTCCAGCAGGAGATTGTCTTCAAGGTAGCACAATAGACTTTTACTAATTACCTTCTCTAAAATTTTAACAGGATATGGCAGTAGAGAGATTGGCCTAAAATTTGCTGGATTAGAAGGGTCCAGGGATGGTTTTTTAAGCAAAGGAGTTACTACTGCTTGCTTCCATACCTCCGGTACCTCCCCCTCCTCCAGCCACTGACAACGGATCTTCCATAGCCAGGGAAATGTTTCTTGACCAAACATTTTCCAGATTTTATTTGGAAGCGGATCTAACGGGTGAGCCCGAGGATATACTTTGAGCCAGCTGGTTAAAAGAATCCTCTGTGGGGGCATGAAAGATGTTCAAAGAGGTTTCTATCTGAGATTCTGCATCTAACGTCCAGGCTAAATCATCCGGACCATCATGATGTAGTCCTCCAACAATTTTAGTTATTTTTTCCTCAAAGAAAATGGCAATCTCATCGCAGAGTTTCTGCGATGCGACCACCTCATTGCTCGTGCAATCAGGACTAGATAAATCCCTAAAAATATTAAAAACGCTTTTGTTCTATTTGGAGCTTGCAGAATGGATTTAGCATAAAAGTCTGCTTTGGCCCTGACAATCGATTCCTTGTACTGGGCCTGTACCGATTTCAAGGCTTTCTTATCTGATTCTAGGTAGGCCCTCCTCCATTCCCTCTCGACCTTTTTGCATGCTACCCGTAGCTGTTTTAATTCATCATTATACCAGGAAGCAGAGATTTTTTCGTGTTTTTGATACGTTTTACTGTAGCTATTAAATCCAGAGTTCCTGCAATATAATTACAGTACGTCTGATAATTTTCACCTACAGGTGCAGAGGGAGTAAAGAGATTCTGATCCTGAAAGATCGGCAGTGCTCTATTTTTCACCAGCTTGGCCAATTCTCTTCCTTTTCGATAGGTCGATGACTGGTTATTATTATCCTCTGAACTGGGTGTCATGATACGGAAATGAATCAAAGACAGGCCCGGACTGGCCGTTGAAGGCACCGGGCAATTCCCCGGTGGGCTGCATGGTTGGGGGCCGGTTTTGGGCCCCTGGGGCCGTTTTTGTTACAGGGCCGTTTTTGCTGCAAAAACGGCCCTGTAACAAAAACGGCTGAAAACCGGCCCTGGCACAGAGCGCGGTCGGGCCCCCCCCTCCCTCCCTGGGGGTGGGGGGGGGGTGTTTGGGGGGAGTAGGGGGCCGGCTGAGCACTTTGCCAGGGCCGGTTCTGGTTCCCAGTCCGGCCCTGATCAAAGAATGGTCGGTCCAGCTTTGCGGCAGCACATCAACCACCTCAGTCTCGGCCTGGTTCGCAAACAGGAGATCTAAGACATGTCCTCCTAGATGAGTCGGTGGTAGGACCATTTGATGTAAATTAACGGTCTCACAAGTGTACTATAAGTCTCTCAAATGGTTATCTAGGCTGCCGTTATCCCATAAGTTAAAATCCCCTAGTACGATCATTCTCGAATGGGTGAGGCTCAGGTCAGTGATGGAGTTGAACAGATCTTGAAACTGGGTGTCTGCAACCCGGGGGTCTGTGCCTCTTGCAACGAGAAGCCCAACCGTTCAATCCCAGTAGCATTGTCTACTTGTAAAGGGGAGAAGTTCAATTTTTCCTTGAAAATCACCCCAACCCCCCCTCCTCTCCCAACATTCCTTGGTTTGTGAAAATGTTTATATCCATCCGGGCAAGCAAAGCTCATTTGTACCAACGACTCAGTACTAGTCCACGTTTCTGTTAAAAAGAGGACGTCCAGATCCATGTTTTCTAACACGTCGGCCACCTCCTGATAATGTTTCACCAGGGATCTGCAATTAAGCATCCCACAACCAGTGACAATCCTTAAGGGCCTGTGAGGCTGGTTGATGCCTGTAGACAACCAGTGTCAATCCTTAAGGGCCCGTGAGGCTGGTTGATGCCTGTAGACAACCGGTGTCAATCCTTAAGGGCCTGTGAGGCTGGTTGATGCCTGTAGGCAAGCAGTGACAATCCTTAAGGGCCTGTGAGGCTGGTTGATGCCTGTAGGCAAGCAGTGTCCATCCTTTAGGGCCTGTGAGGCTGGCTGATGCCTGTAGTCAACCAGTGACAATCCTTAAGGGCCTGTGAGGCTGGCTGATGCCTGTAGTCAACCAGTGACAATCCTTAAGGGCCTGTGAGGCTGGCTGATGCCTGTAGTCAACCAGTGTCAATCCTTAAGGGCCTGTGAGGCTGGTTGATGTCTGTAGGCAAGCAGTGTCCATCCTTTAGGGCCTGTGAGGCTGGCTGATGCCTGTAGGCAAGCAGTGACAATCCTTAAGGGCCTGTGAGGCTGGCTGATGCCTGTAGGCAGCCGGCGTCAATCTTAAAGGGCCTGTGAGGCTGGCTGATGCCTGTAGACAACCAGTGTCAATCCTTAAGGGCCTGTGAGGCTGGTTGATGCCTGTAGGCAAGCAATGTCCATCCTTTAGGGCCTGTGAGCTGGCTGATGCCTGTAGGCAAGCAATGTCCATCCTTAAGGGCCTGTGAGGCTGGCTGATGCCTGTAGGCAGCCGGCGTCAATCTTAAAGGGCCTGTGAGGCTGGCTGATACATGTAGACAACCAGTGTCAATCCTTAAGGGCCTGTGAGGCTGGTTGATGCCTGTAGGCAAGCAGTGTCAATCCTTAACGGCCTGTGAGGCTGGTTGATGCCTGTGGACAACCAGTGACAATCCTTAAGGGCCTGTGAGGCTGGCTGATGCCTGTAGGCAGCCGGCGTCTATCTTAAAGGGCCTGTGAGGCTGGCTGATGCCTGTAAACAACCAGTGTCAATCCTTAAGGGCCTGTGAGGCTGGTTGATGCCTGTAGACAACCTGTGTCAATCCTTAAGGGCCTGTGAGGCTGGTTGATGCCTGTAGGCAAGCAGTGCCAATCCTTAAGGGCCTGCGAGGCTGGCTGATGCCTGTAGACAACCAGTGTCAATCCTTAAGGGCCTTTGTGGCTGGCTGATGCCTGTAGACAACCAGTGTCAACCCTTAAGGGCCTGTGAGGCTGGTTGATGCCTGTAGGAAAGCAGCGTCAATCCTTAAGGGCCTGTGAGGCTGGCTGATGCCTGTAGACAACCAGTGGCAATCCATAAGGGCCTGTGAGGCTGGCTGATGCCTGTAGGCAACCAGTGTCAATCCTTAACGGCCTGTGAGCCTGGTTGATGCCTGTAGACAACCAGTGTCAATCCTTAAAGGCCTGTGAGGCTAGTTGATGCCTGTAGGCAACCAGTGTCAATCCTTAAGGGCCTGTGAGGCTGGCTGATGCCTGTAGGCAACCAGTGTCAATCCTTAACGGCCTGTGAGGCTGGCTGATGCCTGTAGACAACCAGTGTCAATCCTTAAGGGCCTGTGAGGCTGGCTGATGCCTGTAGACAACCAGTGGCAATCCTTAAGGGCCTGTGAGGCTGGCTGATGCCTGTAGGCAACCAGTGTCAATCCTTAACGGCCTGTGAGCCTGGTTGATGCCTGTAGGCAACCAGTGCCAATCCTTAAGGGCCTGTGAGGCGGGCTGATGCCTGTAGGCAATCAGTGTCAATCCTTAGGGGCCTGTGAGGCTAGCTGATGCCTGTAGACAACCAGTGGCAATCCTTAAGGGCGTGTGAGGCTGGCTGATGCCTGTAGGCAAGCACTGTCAATCCTTAAGGGCCTGTGAGGCTGGTTGATGCCTGTAGACAACCAGTGTCAATCCTTAAGGGCCTGTGAGGCTGGCTGATGCCTGTAGGTAAGCAGTGTCAATCCTTAAGGGCCTGTGAGGCTGGCTGATACCTGTAGACAACCAGTGTCAATCCTTAAGGGCCTGTGAGGCTGGTTGATGCCTGTAGACAACCAGTGACAATTCTTAATGGCCTGTGAGGCTGGCTGATGCCTGTAGACAACCAGTGTCAATACTTAAGGGCCTGTGATGCTGGATGATGCCTGTAGACAACCAGTGTGAATCCTTAAGGGCCTGTGAGGCTGGTTGATGCCTGTAGACAACTAGTGACAATCCTTAAGGGCCTCTGAGGCTGACTGATGCCTGTAGGTAAGCAGTGTCAATCCTTAAGGGCCTGTGAGGCTGGCTGATGCCTGTAGACAACCAGTGTCAATCCTTAAGGGCCTGTGAGGCTGGTCGATGCCTGTAGACAACCAGTGACAATCCTTAAGGGCCTGTGAGGCTGGCTGATGCCTGTAGACAACCAGTGTCAATACTTAAGGGCCTGTGATGCTGGTTGATGCCTGTAGACAACCTGTGTCAATCCTAAAGGGCCTGTGAAGCTGGTTGATGCCTGTAGGCAAGCAGTGTCCATCCTTAAGGGCCTGTGAGGCTGGCTGATGCCTGTAGACAACCAGTGTCAATCCTTAAGGGCCTGTGAGGCTGGTTGATGCCTGTAGGCAAGCAGTGTCAATCCTTAACGGCCTGTGAGGCTGGTTGATGCCTGTGGACAACCAGTGACAATCCTTAAGGGCCTGTGAGGCTGGCTGATGCCTGTAGGCAGCCGGCGTCAATCTTAAAGGGCCTGTGAGGCTGGCTGATGCCTGTAGACAACCAGTGTCAATCCTTAAGGGCCTGTGAGGCTGGTTGATGCCTGTAGACAACCTGTGTCAATCCTTAAGGGCCTGTGAGGCTGGTTGATGCCTGTAGGCAAGCAGTGCCAATCCTTAAGGGCCTTCGAGGCTGGCTGATGCCTGTAGACAACCAGTGTTAATCCTTAAGGGCCTTTGTGGCTGGCTGATGCCTGTAGACAACCAGTGTCAACCCTTAAGGGCCTGTGAGGCTGGTTGATGCCTGTAGGCAAGCAGCGTCAATCCTTAAGGGCCTGTGAGGCTGGCTCATGCCTGTAGACAACCAGTGGCAATCCATAAGGGCCTGTGAGGCTGGCTGATGCCTGTAGGCAACCAGTGTCAATCCTTAACGGCCTGTGAGCCTGGTTGATGCCTGTAGACAACCAGTGTCAATCCTTAAAGGCCTGTGAGGCTAGTTGATGCCTGTCGGCAACCAGTGTCAATCCTTAAGGGCCTGTGAGGCTGGCTGATGCCTGTAGGCAACCAGTGTCAATCCTTAACGGCCTGTGTGGCTGGTTGATGCCTGTAGACAACCATTGTACAATCCTAAAGGGCCTCTGAGGCTGGCTGATGCCTGTAGACAACCAGTGGCAATCCTTAAGGGCCTGTGAGGCTGGCTGATGCCTGTAGGCAACCAGTGTCAATCCTTAACGGCCTGTGAGCCTGGTTGATGCCTGTAGGCAACCAGTGCCAATCCTTAAGGGCCTGTGAGGCTGGCTGATGCCTGTAGGCAATCAGTGTCAATCCTTAGGGGCCTGTGAGGCTAGCTGATGCCTGTAGACAACCAGTGGCAATCCTTAAGGGCGTGTGAGGCTGGCTGATGCCTGTAGGCAAGCACTGTCAATCCTTAAGGGCCTGTGAGGCTGGTTGATGCCTGTAGACAACCAGTGTCAATCCTTAAGGGCCTGTGAGGCTGGCTGATGCCTGTAGGTAAGCAGTGTCAATCCTTAAGGGCCTGTGAGGCTGGCTGATACCTGTAGACAACCAGTGTCAATCCTTAAGGGCCTGTGAGGCTGGTTGATGCCTGTAGACAACCAGTGACAATTCTTAATGGCCTGTGAGGCTGGCTGATGCCTGTAGACAGCCAGTGTCAATACTTAAGGGCCTGTGATGCTGGATGATGCCTGTAGACAACCAGTGTCAATCCTTAAGGGCCTGTGAGGCTGGTTGATGCCTGTAGACAACCAGTGACAATCCTTAAGGGCCTCTGAGGCTGACTGATGCCTGTAGGTAAGCAGTGTCAATCCTTAAGGGCCTGTGAGGCTGGCTGATGTCTGTAGACAACCAGTGTCAATCCTTAAGGGCCTGTGAGGCTGGTCGATGCCTGTAGACAACCAGTGACAATCCTTAAGGGCCTGTGAGGCTGGCTGATGCCTGTAGACAACCAGTGTCAATACTTAAGGGCCTGTGATGCTGGTTGATGCCTGTAGACAACCTGTGTCAATCCTAAAGGGCCTGTGAGGCTGGTTGATGCCTGTAGGCAAGCAGTGTCCATCCTTAAGGGCCTGTGAGGCTGGCTGATGCCTGTAGACAACCTGTGTCAATCCTAAAGGGACTATGAGGCTGGTTGATGCCTGTAGGCAAGCAGTGTCCATCCTTAAGGGCCTGTGATGCTGGTTGATGCCTGTAGACAACCTGTGTCAATCCTAAAGGGCCTGTGAGGCTGGTTGATGGCTGTAGGCAACAAGTGTCAATCCTCCTACAAAAGAGAGCCAGGAAGGAGAAAGCTTGTGACCTGGATTGAAGACTGTGGTGAAACTGTGATGGAAAGTACAGTGCAGGGTGAAGAGAGGCAGTACTGCCTGTGCTTGAATTCATTAGAGTGTAAACACATTATTTCTACCTGCTCCCAGTCAAAACTTATCACTTATAAAATGTAATAATGCATCCCAATGTTATCCAATGGGAAAGATGGGCCTTCAAGTAGTGAAAACGAATGTAGGGTTTTTTCACTACCAAGACATGTAATATTTAAAAACACATGTCCTACCTTTTCCATACAGTGCACCCTGTCCTGTGGGTTGTTTAGGGCCTACCCTAGAGGCGACATATGTTTTTGAAAAGACGGTATGGGTCTAACAAAATGTTCAATTTACCAGGTCGAAATGGAAGTTTTTAGCTGCACTCCCCGGCTGCAGTGGCAGACCTGAAACATGTTTTTAAGGCTACTTTAGTGCGTGGCATAATGGATGCTGCATGCCCACTTGTAGCATTTAATTTACAGTCCCTGGGTATGTATAGTACCACATTACTGGAGACTAACAAGAAAATTAAATGTGGCAGTTGAATGCATGCTGACTTCATCATGTTTAAAAGAGTAGCCCAAGCATGTTTGCTTTGGTCAGCAGTGGCAAAGGGAACATAGTGCTAAAAGCCAACTAAAGCCGGTTAAAAAACACAGGAGCAGTGAAAGCAAAAGGTTTGGTGGTGACCTTGCAGAGAGGGGCAAGTCCAGCAGGTCTGAAGTCTTTTATCTTAGACTTCTTGTTGTTGCTTCCTGATAGGGAAAGAAACTTCTAAATCATTTAGGAGTAAAATCATATTTTTATCTTTTGACCTGAGTCCCTGGTTTATCTTTTAAGTGGTATTATTTTGCTTTCTTAACTTTGCTGTAGGTGGCCAGGAGTTTCCCTTCTCCAGTCCCACCAATATTTCATCACAATGTAATGCCGCGGAGGATGTTGTCTTCAACAAATGTACATTTCTTGTTAATGTACACATTTTCTAGGTTTTGTTTTACTTCTCTTTCGTAGGGCTACAGAGCCTTAGGTAGTCTCTAGATTTGTTTTGGTGGCAAGCGCTATATTTTCTCTACCAAGACATGCTTTGTGGGCACAGCACAATCGTCTTTTTTTAAATTGTCTGTGTCATTAATATTAAAGAATTCATTAAGGAATTTTCTGAAAAGATTAACTATATCTGGATTGTTCAGCAATTATTTGTAAAACTGTCAACTGGAGTTGTATACAGGGACAGAAGTGTTGTGAAATACCAATGATATTGGAGTATGACCTGATAAAATTATTGATCCAAAGTTGACATCAGTGGGGATGTTGAGTAAGTGTTTTTATGTTAGGAGTAATAGATCCTCATGTGTGAATTATGAATGGGTGCCGCTCGCAGTCGAGGGGTGCCGCTCGCAGTCGTTTCCTGTGCTGAACTCGCTGGGATCACTTCTGGACACTGCCCTGAACTTGGAATTGCCTGTGGAACTCTGAGCCCGTATGCTCCATCCCTGGGTTTCGCGCTATAGCTGAGGGAGAGGGACGCCTAATCAGCCAGCGGGAGCGGGACTGCGAGGCCGTGAGGTGCTTGCGCCTGGTCATCGCGCGCACCTGGTGCCTCTTCCCGCCCCCTCCTCCTCCTATTTAGCCCCGCCTCCGGACACGAACGCGGGACGCGCGCGGACGGAAGCGCGGGCGAAGACCGGGCAAAGAGCGGGCCGTTTGAGGCTGTTCGAGTAAGGTCGAATCCGGTCCGGGCTATCCCCTTGGCCCCATTCTTGATATTGTAAACCCACCTGTTAGCTGTGCTCGCTGAAGATCAGGTGTAATGTCTACACACGAGTACAGAAGCAGGGCTGCCAAAGGGAAGTTGAAAAATGGAACACTTGACGATTTTATCACCAGAACCAACACTGCCATAGACCTGGAGATCAGTAAAATGCAGCATAGGGTCTCAATTGAACTTGATGCAGCCAGAAGGCTATCCCAGGAGCTGGCTATGGCCCAAAAATCTTCTCTAGGTCATTTTGCCCTTGCCAAAACACCGGACCGCCAAATGGACCCAGCTCCTCTCTTGACGCAGGCAGTGATCCACCACCCACCAGCCGTATCCCTTCCAGCCCCAGCATCGAAGATGGTGTCCCCGCGTGCATCCCTCCCCACCCTTAGTCCATCACTGGGTGGGGTGGCAGGGGTTGAAGGGGTCCCCTTTGAGACGCTACCGATTGTCAAGCGCAAGGTTTTGAGTGGGAGGATTTCCCCTACCCCCCCTAAAGGGTCCCATTCAAAAACGAAAGCGCAACAATACCACTGCTTACTCTAGGAAAAAGGCTAAAGTTGCAAAGGCTCAGTTACCCTCCCAAGTACCAGCCCAGCCATCCAACTCACCCATTCCCATGGTAAATATCTGCCCACCAGTACTAGAATCTAGTCCAGCATTACCGGTGGGGGAACACGAGAACCTTGTAATCGAAAGTGAGAACGGTGGGGTACCACTCTGCACAATAGAAGGAAAGGATGTGGAATTTTTAACGATTGTGTGGGAAACGTTAAAGAAACTCCTAACCCCCCTGGAAGTTAGACTCTCTCGAATAGAAACCCAGCTACTCGAGACAGAAAAAAGTATTCTAAATCTAGCCACCCTGACAATACCTGTCAATAAACCATCTAGCCCACCAGTTGCGACTCAACCCTCATCAATATCTGCTGCTACTCCATCAGTAGCTCAGGTAGTTAAACCCATTCCGAAACCACGGCACAAGGTCACTACAAGCATTTTCGCCAATAGAGCAGTGGAAAGTGCAAATGAGCTGCCGGCTCAACAAGCAACAGCTCCGAAAGTTAAGCCAGTCCCGAGGGCGAAAGATCGCAACAACTACTACCATACCCCACAGAGACAAAAACCCTTTAAAAATCATTACAGGGGTTTTGTTGATCTTCCCCCAGACGTAAGGCCGTATGTAGTTGTGCTTACGGGGGTTCCAGAAATTTCATTTCAATAGCAGGAAGACTTTGGATCATTAAAAAATAAGGTAATCCATTGGCTCAATGCAAATAGGCCATTACCCAATCACCTGAGAAGCAAAATTCTTATGGTGTGTCGGGTCCCTTGGATAGGCACCTCGCACAAGGCTATCACAGGTGATTGTGTTATTGTCTCTTTCGAGGACCCCAACACTGCACACTTTATTTATTCATGGAGCAACCACGAAGCAAATTCGCCATAGCAACCAGACCACTAACTTACTTTTATCCTCCGCGCTCTCAATACAATACGGGGGGAAACTGGAATAGGATTCCGGTGAGAAATTGTGCACAGGGTGGGCTACCAACTACTGGCAAGACACACATGGGGGTTGGAATGGGGTACCCACCCGCAACAGATTTGGATGTCTTGAGGATGTGGATTGACTTTCCCACAGGATCACCGGTACACAGTCCTTAGCAGATTTACACTGTTCTCTGTTCTACCCTTCACCGCGCTCTGCTCCACCATTATCACACAGCCTCACTGATACACCATCTTTGGCAGACCCCCACAGTTCCTTGTTTTATTCTTTGCTGTGCCCTGCTTCACTACCATCACAATATCTCCATGGAGACAGCAACCAAACCACGGGTGAGATTAGGCACACTGAGGGGGAGGTTGTTGAACACTGTGCGGGGGGTAAACTCACTGAGCTCACAAAAGACGATACAACCAATCTAGGCCCAGTTGGCCAAAATAACAAGGATAACCCCCTCCCTGAGGCGCTGCATGTAACATGTCCGCCGGCAACAGAGGGACTGTCCTGCCACAAGTACAGCCAGCGTAGGACAAGCAGGTGTTCCCTGGGTTCTAACACTATTGATAAGACAGGGGCTCCCGGCACAGTCTCGATACTCTCCTGGAACGTTGCCGGGTTGGCCAATAAATTAGATTCATCAGAGTGGGTGGAATTTATTGAGGAATATGACATATGTCTGTTCCAGGAAACGTGGGCCAGGGAACAACAGTCCCGAACAGGGTATGCTTCCTTTGAGATTGCGGCAAAATGGGGTGGGAAGGGCCGACCGTCTGGTGGCTTGCTGATCTGGGTGGGTTCCCACCTTGGATGCAGGGCGAGAAACATTGAAACCAATTCACCGGACTTTCAATGTGTTGTTCTGGAGTGGGCTTCTGGTGTGAGTATAGCATTAATAAATGTATACTCCAGACCGGTTGGGATAACGGGCACTTCGGGGACAATTGAGGACTTAGCCTTGTTCCGTGACTCTGCCACCCTCTATCCATCACTTATAGTTGGGGGGCATTTTAACATCTAGTACGAGCCCCTCCCGGATCACTTGGAAGGGGTAACTAGAGAAGAGGATGATCTTTGGGAGATACCCACCTTGCCGGGACCACCAGTAAAATCATGGTCACCATTAGCCACCCAAATAACATCTTTTACTCTATCCCACTCACTGAGGGCTTGTAACGGACGGCTCAAGGGAGATATCCCACCCCAGCCCACCTTCAATAGACCAGGGCATGAGTCACGAATAGATTATATCCTGGTTTCAACGAAGGATTGGACCAAAGTGAGGGACTTCACGATAGTCACAAGGACTGACAGTGACCACAATGTATTGTCACTGAGGTTCGCTGTTCAGGGAATGTCCACGGCTATCACAGATGGGAATATAGTACTTCCTGTTGGTCTAGTTGCAACCAGCAACAGACGTAGAATTAGATGGCCGAGACTAGTGGAGAACCCTAAAAACATCCAGAGTCTTTATGCGGCTGTGGTCCCTGCCCTAGAAAAAGTTGTGGCTCTCACCCCACAGTCACCCACCCCCAAGAAGTTCACCACTCTTGGGGATATTCACTCCGAGCTCTGTTCTAACCTAGCAGAAGTACTGAACCCTGTGGCCAGGACGAAAAGGGACAAGGGGAAAAGAGCCTCATGGCTCAATGCTTCTTGCAAGAGAGCAAAGGCTGACCTATTGGAATCCCTCAAAATGCGGGACACCCCTAGCAAGATTAGGGAAAAGCGGCTGGTCTATAAGTCTACCCTCCGCAATGCTAAAATAGAATGGGACCAGCACAACTGGTCCGAAATGTCGGCTGCCCTTGCACTTCGAGACGCCCAAAAATTCTGGCAGATCGTCAAGCACGGTTCAGCTGAACCCATAGCGGCAGTAGATGCAAATATTGCATCTGCTGTGTGGGAAGACCACTTTAAAAATTTGTATAGCGCGCCCGATCAGGATCAACTGGGGAACCTACTTGAACCAGTGATGGCCCAACCTACTGAAAGCATATCCCTGATGGATGGGTTCACTCTGGAAGAACTCACTACGGCAATCCTGGGCCTCGCTGCTGGAAAGGCGCCAGGCCTAGACAAGTTCCCAGGTGACCTTTACAGGCACGAAGTTAAGATCTGGGCCCTGTATCTGAGGGTGCTGTTAAATGCAATTCTGAACGGCATGAAGATCCCCCCAACTTGGCTGGGGGCAGAGATAGTCCCTATTGTTAAGAAGGGCTCGCCTCTGCTCCCAGCCAACTACAGGCCAATAAGCCTGATAGATGTTTCCCAGAAGCTTTTCACCAGGTTACTTCTGGATCGTCTGTCGGAATGGATGTTGGAATATGATATTCTGAGTCCATTCCAGGCGGGGTTCAGAAGGAAGGTCTCCACCATAGATCCGGTCTTTCGGCTTGCCCTCATTTTTGGGAAAACGGTTCAGCTGGAGGGTGGCAGCCTCTACACTGTATTCGTGGACCTGAGGGCGGCCTTCGACCTGGTTCCCCGCAGAAAACTCTGGGAGGTGATGGTCAAACTGGGGGTCCCTAAGGGCTTGCTGGAAATGATTATTCGTCTCCACACTGCCAACTTCGCTCAGGTGAGGTGTGGCAAGGAGGGGGCGTTGTCAAGCCGGTTCCCCGTTGACAGGGGGGTAAGGCAGGGTTGTGTGCTTGCACCGACCCTGTTCTGCCTCTACGTCAACGGGGTAATCACCCACCTGAATGGGGTTACCAACTCTGACGCTCCGAAGTTGGCAGGCTGCAGGGTGCCGGCGATTATGTTCGCTGATGACACCCTGCTGCTTTCAAAGACCCTAATGGGGATTCAGCGTGTTTTAAATGGCTTTGTGGACTTTTGTGGGGATCATGGTTTAGAAATCAACACCCTAAAGACCAAATTCATGGTTTTTAATCCCTCACCAAATTACGACCCAGCCCCACCATAGGGCAAAGTAGTCTCGAAAGGGTGCGAACCTTTGAGTACCTTGGTGTCATGTTAAATGAGAATATGACCTGGTGCACACACCAAGAGAAAGCACTACTCAAATTGGTCCAGCACACGGGGGGGGTCCTAAAGCTTATGGGAAAAAACAGGTCATCCATCAAACCCGTTGCCCCACCCCTCCAGATTTACAGGGCACAGGCAAGGGGGGCGGCCATGTATGGTTGTGAGCTCTGGGGTCATGCATCTTCTCCAGACCTGGTGAGAGAGGAGAACAAGTGCATTAGGCGGATGGTAGCACTTCCGCCCAGTACGCCCCTTGTTCCATTAAGGTTAGATCTAGGGCTGCGACCTCTTGCTGAAGAAGTGGCACTGCGTCCCCTGGTCTATTGGCGTAGGGTGTGGTCAGTCCCAGAACTGACTACCTATAGGCAGGGGCTCCAGGAGGTGCTAGCCATGCCTAACGCAGGGAAAATTAAATGGCTTAAATTTATCAAAACTGAGCTGGAGGGTCTAGGCCTATCGACACTCTGGTCTGATCCCTTATCCGCTTGTCCATTAATTTCCAAAAAGAGACGGGCAAAGGTTTACAACGACAGTCAAATAGCGGCACTCTGTCGTCGGCAAAACCTTGGGACACTTACGGAGTCATTCATAAGTATCAAGGACATTTACAGTTTTGAACCAGCCTTGGACAAACTATATCCTGCTTTACTCAGGAAACTCTATTTGCAATGGAGACATGGGACCCTCCCACTTCGAGTTTTAACTAGCAAGTGGAGTGAACCAGCAGATAGTCTATGTCCGGCTTGCAGAGTGGCCAATGAATCTGAGCTCCATATAATTTTCTTCTGCCCGGTATATCGCGCGTCCCGCAAGAAATGGATTGTCCCTGTATGCAGGAATTTGGGGTTTGTAGAGTGCATGGCCGCGTTTAGAGTGCTGAAAACAGACTTGTCGGATCACATTGTCTTTGCAGTGGCCAAATACCTAGGAGCAATGTGGGTTCTGAGAAGTCAGTGCCTTAAGGCTGGTCATTGATTTTCACTGTAGTAGAAATGTGACCCCCTCTCTTAATGAAATTTTCATATGTACTCTGATGTATCTTTAATGTTTTTAATGCTTTATAGTTTTAACAATTTATGAATTGAATACTTATATCTTTTATGGTGACAAATTACCGAAATAAAGATTTATGAAATGAATGAATTATGAATATTGGAGAAAGAGGTGTTTTCTTGGTTTGTCATACATAGTCATACATCAAGGTTTGTACTTTGAGTCAACTTAAAAAAAGCATTGTTTGTGATGACATTCCCCGCCATGTGGGTGAGTTGCAGTCTACCTGTGCCCCAGATTGCAGTGAAGCAGCAGAGTCCAGGAAGTGGCAGGGAGGCAGACTTCATCCGTTTATCCCTTGCTCTGTGCTAAGACCTGTATGTTAAGCAGTCCACCCCCAGCTCCCATTTTGTGTTAGCAAGTGAGTGAAACCAGCCATCCCCCCTAGCCACAGGGACGTTTCTACATCAGAGAGAGATCGGAGGGTGCTCTAAGGCAACAGTAATCTTCTGTTTAAGCTGTGTTTATTAGGGACTGTGCACTTCGTTTTTGGCCAGGAAAAAGGGAGTACAATTTTATACAAACAGTATTGTTAGAGGACAAGTTTGTTAGGGCCTTACCTGCAGAAGTCCAAAGTTTGGATTGAGCCGGTCTGTCTCCTAGGAGATTTCTGAATTGAGGAGCAGCTTCCAACTCCCTGGCCAGCAAACCTTGTCTGAGGTCGCTGGGACCTTATATAGTCTGCTATTGGTTGGTACATGTGTGCACTGATTGGTGGTTGTATCTGGTGTTTTTATTGGATTAGGGTTAGGGTCCTCATTGGTTGGGTATTTGAGGGTTCTGATTGGTTTCTGGGTCTGTGACTCAATCAATGTAGGGTTGATGCTAGGGTTAGGGTTAGGATTTCTATTGGAAGTAGGGACTAGGGCTTCAAGTGTGATTGGTTGTTGGGACTAGGTTTGGGGCTAGGCCTTTAATTGGAAGTAGCGATTAGGGCTTCTGGTGTCATTGGTTGCTTGGACTTGAGTTGAGACTATTGGTAGGGCTGGGGCCTCTATTGGATTTAGAGATCAGGGTTTTTTAAACTGATTTCAGTGCTTGAACTAGGGCTAAGATTGGCTGTAAGGTCCTGGTCTCCTATTGGTTCTAGATTTTAGAGCTAGTGTTGTGATTGGATAGTGTTAGGGCTAGTGTTCCCTTTGACTAAAGGGGGTCACCTGATTAATAGGTCTATAAAAGGCCAAGGCTTAGGACGTCGAGGCTAAGGGCAGAGAGGACAAGGGCAGTTGCCTGTATGAGCCTGGTCGAGACTGTTTGAGCTTGGTTGAGACTTGTCGGGACTAGGGCCAGAAATGCTGCCCATTTTTCCATTATGTAATACCCAGCCCACACCATCCACATTCACAAACAGAGCAACACACTCACCACACAAATGTACACCACACACTTACTACAGACCAACACTATGCACAAATCCATGTCTCAGCACCCACTATAAAACCACACAAGCCACACCTATACACCCTTCTATCCCAGCTACCACACATTTCCGCCATCTCCTACAAACAATACACAACTCTATCCTAAACCACCAACCAATCCACTCATCACTAACACAACCCCATTCCACACCATACTTAACTACATCCCATTCAGACATGCACTCCCTGGTCTAATTACTCCAAACAGGCCACTTTTCATCACTAACAAACATATAATCAGCCATCCATCATTTGTCCAACCAACACCCTCCTCTTCCTTCTACCATATTAACACAAACGCACAACACATACACTGCACTGCACCATACGTTTGGACTCTTGCAACAAACCAGTCTAAGGCAAACACTCTTACCTCTACTTCATTCCCTCCTACACAAAACATACACTCTACTCATAAACACATAATCAACCCCTCTACCTTACAATCTTCTCTCACAAATAATACTCTACAAACAAATCCATTGCATGAAAGAAATACACCAGCACCTCTTTTCACTACTCCTCAAAAACAAAAGCTATCACGCACACACACACAAACAAGATCTTCCAAGCGCAACACCTCATAAGTACCATCACAAAATGCAAGCTTACACCCACCTTTCAAACCACACAAAGGAACAAACACCAATGCCAACCTTTCTCTTTTCCACCACATCTAACACCGATACAGCAACTCTCTTCCAAACGGCTCTCATCCATTGGACAAATTAGAACCTTACTACCTTACATTCATCCACCTATCGACCGTGGAACAAACCCAATTTGGAACACTTAGAAGCCAAACTAACATCCAGTACAAATCTGTAAACAATGAATTCTGTTAAAAAACTATGAATGGCTAGAGGAAGCTTTTGATGTCCTGATACCACTCAAAACCACACAACAGAACAAAAGAAAAAAAGCGCCTTGGAGAAACATAGAGATAAAAGACATTAAAAAATAAATTAGAAAGCTGCAACGTACCTGGCTCAAAACAAACGCCAAACAAGACAAACTTCACCTACAAAAAATTAACAGATTATACAAGTCAGCTATCAAAAAAGCTAAGAAAAGGTACTATTCAGACAAAATTCAAAATGTTAAATGTGCAAATAAAGAATTCTATAAAATACTCAAAAGAATTTCGCAGGAGGAGCTTCGCGGGCAACCAAGATGGCCGCGTAAGCTCGGAGCTCCGCGGACCTTCCGATCCTCCGCATCTATCCTGCCCGTAATCCTGATCCACGAGAGTGGATATTCGTTGCTGAGGGCCCACTGAGGCTAGAACCGTTTTCAGATCCCGAATCGGAGTCTCCTACGCTGAGCTACGTCGAGTGGGACTCCGTGCCAGCTCAGTGCCATTGTCTCTGCGGACTCCGCCGCTACGCACTGCCATTCTGCGGAGTGCTTGCCTGCCAGCACCTGAGGCGAAGTGTGCTGGACAGCGGTGCTATCCGGACAGCGGAGCGAACCTGTGACGGCATTCCACCGTCTTCCCGGACAAATCTCCGACTCTCTGGGCTTGGACTTGCCTGGCATAGCCCTTTGTTCTCTTGGACCTAACATGGCGGGCAAGGGGGACCCCGACAAACCGTCTAACAAAGGCGTACGCGGCAAATCACAACAGCAGCAGAATAGGATTGAGCACTATACTCAACCGAAGACGCCGCCTGTTACTGGGCCCTCTGCCAAGGGCATCCCGCATTCGGGCTCGCCGGACGACTCTGAGCCCACTTTGAGCGACATTTTGGGAGCCATTACGAACTTCCGGGCGGACATGCAGCAGCAGCATGAAATCCTCACGCACAAGGTGGATGGCATGGCCGTTGATCTGTCCCTCATTAGAGCCGACTTGGGCAAAACTAATGATCGGGTTAAAAATTTGGACATCAAGACGTCCAGTCTGACGGGAGACGTCTCGGACTTGCAAACTGAAGTCCGGAACCTGCAGAGGACAGCGGAGCAATTCGCGAGGCGGCTGGATGACTTTGAAAGCCGGGCCAGGCGGCAGAACGTCCGCATTGTCGGTGTACCGGAGGGTTCGGAGGAGGCGGCGACGGATCTCCTCGTCGAAGACCTGATCAGGACTCATCTGGCCCCGCCTGGCCTCAGCAACTTTTTCTCGGTGGAGCGTGCCCACCGAGTGCCGGGTGGCCCGCCGAAGTCGGGCGTGGCACCCAGACCTATTGTAGCCCGGCTGCTCAATTTCCGCGACAGGGATGCTGTCCTGCAGGCCTCCAGACGACATGGACCGCTTAAATTCCAGAATGCCGATGTCCATTTCTATCCGGACTTTACCAGGACGGTTCAGCGGCAGCGCCAGAGCTATGCAGGGGTGAAGCGAAGACTGCGGGACCTGGGCTTCAAGTACTCCATGATGTTCCCTGCTAAGCTCCGGATCGAGCACGAAGGCCGTGCCCATTTCTTTGACTTCGCTGAGAACGTTAGTGACTGGCTGGACACTCTATCGACGCGCCGAGAAGCACAGGAGGACCATGAGGGTGGCGCTGCTGGCGGCCCGGACCTATGAGACTTGGTTCTATAGTGGGTGATTCCTTGATTATCTTGCTTGCCTCAGTGGTCTATCGAATGTAGCTTTGAGATGCCGAATTATCTTTCCTGTTAGTACATGGAGGGTGGCGGGAGGTGTTCGCGGAGATTCCTCACTCCTCTGGGTGTCTTCTTGTAGAGTAGTTATGGGGCGACAGGCACACTGCTGGTTGGGGGGGCTTTTTAGTCACATGCAGGGGTGCAGGGTGGGGGGTGCAACTATGCAAGTTTTATTGTTTGTTTGTTCTATCTCTTTTTCTTACTTGAGGCAATGGACTGTGTGTTTCACTGTACAATTGATGATTGGGTTGGATGGAGTCGGGTGGGGCGGATTGTTCGGGGATGGGGGGTAGGAAATTGAAAGTGCTTAGCTGGAATGTCAATGGCTTGGGTGACCGAGTTAAGAGAGGGGTGGTGATCCAACTGATAAAGAGAAACATGCCTGATGTTGTACTATTGCAAGAGACGCACTTAGTGGGGAACTCCTGTAGGGCCCTGAATCGTAAGGGTTACAAAATGGTTGCCCACTCTGGGTTCTCCTCGGGCTCTCGGGGGGCGGGCATCCTTGTGCGTGCGTCCCTTCCCCTTGAAATAGACGTCACGCTACTTGATGATAGAGGACGCTACGCAGCTGTGGCGGGAAGATGGGAGGGGCGTTCCCTGGCTCTGCTTTCGGTTTATGTCCCCCCTGGCCTCCAATCTAGCACCTTCCAGGACCTTGGTAGCGCCATCTTGTCTCTGCCTTCGGGCTTATTGATCTTAGGGGGTGACTTCAACTCGGTCTGCTCTGGCACTCTTGATCGCCAGCCACCGAGGGACCTCCTGGGTTCCCAGACGTGGCTGCCGACCTTCCTTGACTCTATGGGGCTGGTGGATTGTTGGCGGTTACTGCATCCTGCGCTCCGCCAATTTTCGTTTCTCTCCGGCGCCCATGGGAGCCTGTCCCACTTAGATTATGTTCTTACCCTGGCTGCGCAGTCGCCTGCCATCTCCGAGGCACGTTTTCTGGCGAGGGGCGTCTCCGACCACTCGCCGTTGTGGATCTCCTTTGACTTCGGTGTCATTCTGTCCAGCCGGCCGGCTGCGGTAAATCCCTGGTATTTCCGCAACCATAACACGCGAGCACTCCTGGCCAAGGCCATTGACCTATATTTTGCTGAAAATGCGGGCTCCGTGGGCTCTCCGGTCACTCTGTGGGAAGCCTTCAAGACTGTGTTGCGGGGTGAAGCCCTAGCTCTCATCGCAAAGGCTAAACAAGCTCGTGATGCTGATCTTCTGCATGTGGAGGAGGAGGTCTTGGATCTCGAGTCCCGGTTGGGGCCTGAGCCCGACCCTTCTCTCCTGCACGAACTCTCCCTGAAACAGTCGGAGTATCATGATCTCGCCACGAACGCTGCCCTGGTCTTGGCGAAGGAACAGCAGGGCCGCATCTATGATGTCGGGGATAAGGCTGGTAAACTGTTGGCCTGGCTGGACAGGCGGGAGATGGCAAGCCGGGTGGTCCCGGAGATCCTGGGCGAGGACGGAGTGGTGGTCACTGATCCGAGTGCCATTGCCGAGTCTTGCGCGGACTATTTTCGGGGTGTTTATACTTCCGGCTCGGACCGCTCCGAGGCCGACTCATCCGAATTCCTCTCGGCGATAGACCTTCCTTGTCTTTCGGAGGAGGACAGCGCCGACATGGACCGGGACATCACTGCGGATGAGGTCGCTCTGGCGATCCGCGCTCTGCGTGCAGGCAAGGCAACCGGACCCAATGGCATACCGGTTGAACTGTACAAGGTCCGGCCGGATGGGATCTCCCCATATTTGAGAGATATGTTTCTTCGTGCCCGTGAGGAGGGTGTCCTCCCCCTGGACCAGCGACTGGCCACCATAGTGGTTATCCACAAAGAAGGCAAGCCGCGGGATGTTTGCAGGTCCTATCGCCCCATTTCTCTCCTCAACGCTGAGCCCAAGATCCTGGCCAAACTGCTGGCCAATCGGTTGATCGGGGTTATAAGCGACTTGGTGCACCCGGACCAGTCCGGTTTTATCCCCCGCCGCAACACTGCCCTCAACCTGAGACGCCTGCACGGGGTTATGGCCAGAGCTCACGCCCTTACGGAACCAGCGGTACTGGCCTCCCTTGATGCCACGATGGCCTTTGATTCCCTGGAATGGAACTATTTATGGGCGGTACTGACAAGACTTGGGTTTGGACCTGGTTTCCTGGGCTGGGTGCGACTTCTTTATGCTGGCCCACTGGCTGCCGTCACGGTTAACGGCCGCTTGTCCGCTCCCTTTGCGCTCCATCGCGGTACCAGACAGGGCTGCCCCTTGTCTCCGCTCCTGTTTGCGCTGGCCCTGGAGCCACTCGCAGCCATGCTACGCTCGCACCCTGACTTACATGGGATCTCCTGGTCCCCGGGCTTCGAAGACAAGGTCTCCCTGTACGCAGACGACATCCTGCTCTACCTCACCTCCCCCTGCAAGTCGCTCATTGTGGCATGTGACGTGCTCAGGTTGTTTGGGCGCTACTCCGGCCTGATTATTAACTGGGCCAAATCCTCCCTTTACATCCTCAAGGGTGACACGCCGCGCCTCCCCAGAGGTTGCAACATACAACTGGCCGGGCAAGGCTTCAGGTATTTGGAGATTTACATCTCGAATAACCCTAAGGCGAGGTATGAACACAACTTGCTCCCCCCGCTCCACCGGTTGCGAAGGGATGTGGAGAGTTGGCGTAAGCTCCCTCTCTCTCTCCTGGGCCGGGCGGCATTATTTAAAATGATGTCCCTGCCCAGGTTCCTATATGCCTTGCAGAATACTCAGGACCTTGTTCCGGCTCGCTACTTTAGGGAGGTTGAGAGCCTGCAGCGTGCCCTGCTTTGGGATGGTCGGCCTCGTGTCGCTGTCCGAAAGCTTACCATGCCATGGTACGACGGGGGCATTGCGTTACCAGATGTGCGGAGGTATTACTGGGCTTCTCAACTGACCGCTATCAATCATGGTTTTTACGGTCCTGCGAACAGCCCGGGCTATGCCATGGATAGATGGCTCTTGCAAGGAGGCAACTACTACCGCGCCCTTTATTCTAGATCCTTTGATCGGCGCCTCACGGGTCCGACCAAGGCGGCGGTCCACACGTGGCGGACGGTCACTAAGATACAGGGTTGGCAGGGCAGACTGACGAAATTCACCCCTCTATTTGATTCCGACATTTTAGGCAAGCTCTGGCATACCAAGGGTTTCGACAAGTGGGACCTCATAGGTATATCGAGGGTTGAAGACATGCTGGCCAGGGGGGAAGTTAAGACTTTCCCGCAGCTACAGGCGGAATACCAATTGAGTGGAACAGAGTTCTTCCGCTATGCCCAACTTAAGCACGCAATAGCCGCCGCCGGACCGGAGGAGGGCGACATCCCCGAGAGTTCTCCCTTGGAGGACAGGGTGCTGGACGGGCATATGCCGGATAGCGCCATCTCTCTGTCCTACAAGAAGCTGATTAATGTTCAGGTCGACCTCCTCCAGCGCCTGCGGGAGCAGTGGGTAGCAGATGGTCTGGAACTGGACGACGAGGACTGGCAGAGTGCTGTGTCCTCCCCTAAGGAGGTCGCCATCTCCTCACGTCTGCGGTTGGTCCAGTTCAAAATCCTCCACCGGGTGTATGTCACCGGCCCCCGCCTTGTGCGTATGGGCTTCTCGCCGGATGGCCTTTGCCGTCGTGGCTGCGGAGCCCTTGCTACTTATCTGCATATATTATGGGAGTGCCCCGTTATCGCCCCTTACTGGGAGAGGGTGCATCGAGTGATGAGGGAGGTGACTGGAGTGGAGTTGGCTGCGGAGGCGCGTAGGTGCCTCCTTAATATCTGGGAGCCGAATGATTATAACGCGGCGCAGACCCGATGGGCTACACTGGGCAACATGGTCGCTAAGCGGGACATAGCGCAGAAATGGGGATCCAACGTGGCCCCCCTGGTGGTACAATGGAAGGCCAACATGGATTGGTGTATGTTGCGTGAAAAGACTGTGTATACTGCCAGGGGACGGCCTCAGACATGGAATAAGGTATGGGGGGCTTGGAACGCTTACAGAGGTGATTTGTGTCTGCCACCTGAACCGTTGCCTCGCGATGAACGCCTATCGCCGTAGACGTTGACGACAGCTGTGCTACTCATGTTCTGATTCTCCTGTTCATCCTTTCCTCCCCCCCCCTTTCTCTACATCCTACTCAAGTTCTTATCTAAATCTTCTTTAGCCTCTGACGCCTCCTACTGACTCATAGCTATTTCCTCCTTCCATTGCCTTTTCTGCGCCCTCGGGCGCCTCAGTTCACGTTTTTGTTTGTATATAAAATAAAAAACAACCTGCATTGTCCTGATATGAATCGTTTGGCACTATAACCATTCTGTTACTTTGCTGCCTTGCCTCCAGGATGTTAGGCTGAATAGCTGTGTGCCTTCTTAAAATAAAGGTTTTAAAAATTTAAAAAAAAAAAAAAGAAAAAAAGAATTTCGCAAACCATATTGCCTAGAAGGAACTCATCCTGTTCCTCAAGATTTTACAGACAAACTGACAAATCATTACATGGACAAAGGAAACACGTTGGATTCGTACTTAAAACAGAGACAAGGGGTGCGGGGGCATGGCCAAGATGGCGAGCGGGTAAGACGTGTTCCACATCGTCTCCCCGCTCCCAAGCGCCCAATTCAACCCACTACTGCGACGTGTACCCCCCGGTGGTCCGGGATCGAATGGGGGACACACCTCCAGCCCGTCAGGGCCCATCAGACAGAGTGAAAGTGGGGCTGGGGCTTGCCCGACGGTGAAATCGCGACCAGCCTGGCCGTGAGGCGGAACAGAGAAAATGGCGGCCGGATCAGGCTGGCCGAGCGGAGGCCGCTAGAAGTGCTGGAGTGATACTGTCGGCCCCAGGGGAGCAGACGAGTGGCCACTGGTCGCTGCTGAGCAAGGTGAGGGGCTTGGAGAGGTGCCCTGTGTGGAGCCTGGCGATGGAGTAACAAGAGCGGGCGCCAAGGCGTGAAATCCGGGGCAAGGCCTGGCAGGTCACACAGAGCCCTGAAGCAGCTTGGATGAGACAGAGCCGGGGGAGCGGAGGTGAGGAGAACTAACATGGTGGAGCATTTGCCAGAATATCAACTGGCGCTAGAGGGGAAAAGCTGAGTCTAACCCGCGGTCCCCACAGAGACGGGCACAGGAGTACTAAAGGTGAACGCCCGGGCGACCGGGCTGGGGAGAGGCCTAGCAGGCTGTGTATAGCCCAAGAGCGAGGCAGCTGAGGCGGTGCCAGGATCAGCAGAGGGGCGACTGCCCCGGTTCTGCAGAGCATCGGCCAGACGCATCGACGGACGCTCACGAGCCGAGAAGAAGGCTGAGCCGTGGTCCGGTCCGGAGGCAATGCTGAAGGAAGAAAAGGGTGAGCAGGCCACAACCCTTCTTCTGGGGCCGCACTCGTCAATGTGGTTCAGGGGAGCTGGCAATCTTCCGGAACTCCGCAGCGAGTGGAGACTTTTCCCAAGAGGGGGCAGAATGCAATTGAGCTCCCTGTACGCCCGAGGGGAATGGCAACAAGAGGCAGTGAAAGCAAGCGACTCAGGGCCTAAACGCACATCACATCAATGCGGATTTGACAGGGGGGCACCCACGGAGAGGCCCAGCTGGCTATGGGAGGAGTGCAATGCAGAAGGCTGCCCCAGGGACAGGGCATTTGAGAATTGAGTAACTGCCTCCCTGACTAAAGGGCTCTTGGGCGGCGGGAGCAAAGTGTCCGTAGGCCGATTGGGATGGCTGGGTGCTGAACAGAGCTCCGGCATTATCAAACATTAGAAAACAACCCACACCGTGGAGGGGAACTGCGCAATCTACAAGGCACAATCATTGGCGGTCACAGTTGGCCAAACGTGGTGGCATTGGGGCCAGAGGGTGACCCCAGACAACGTTGCAGGTACGTCTGCAATCCCACTGGTGCAGCGAATAGCCAAGAGGTGATCGGCGGAGTAGGGGTTACGACCGCATCAGAGAGCATGACACTAGTCGCACGTAGGAGCAGCAGGGCAAGTGACCTACGGGGTAGGGAATACTAGCGCAGCAGGGTGGCAGGGGCCGACGACGTCTCCCCGCAGAGCGACTGGCCTGACCTGCAGCCCCTTGGCCAGAGCAAATGACTGGCGTAGACTCCCTGGGGCAGTGGTCTGCCTGTGGAGTAAAAGAAGCACGGTTGAGGGCCAAGCCTTTGACTGGAGTGCGGGTATGGAGCGGTGGGGAGGCCTATGCCCCTAGCAGATATCTCCAGACCCAGTGTTTTAGCCCCATAGCAAGCGGAGGAAGACAGTGTACATACCAAAGGAATCGAATAGGGAGCAAAGGTGCATACTGCTGCCAACCTGAGGGTGTGAGCTGCATCACCGGGTTTCAGCAGAGGGCATTCTTTTAGCAAAGTGACAGTCCCTGGGGGAGCCTGTAACATAGGGCCCGTGTGCAGGCAACGGAGGTGAAAGGCGGTAGACAACAGACCGAAAGCAGTGGGGAGACAGCCCTACAACCTTCATCGCCAACATGTCCTCAATGAGGGGGAAGAAATATATAAGAGAAGACCGATCCTCCCCAACGACTCAGCTCCACCACGAGTCAGAGGACGCGGAGGCCCTGATCACCCGTTCCTTTTTGGAAACACTATTCAACAACCTACGAGAAGACTTCAACAAACTCAAAAGCGAAATGGCAGGAGAAGTGAAAGTGATCCGACACGATGTGGACGCGATTGCAGAAAGGTTGGTATAACGACCGGATTCTCAGACCAGATAGAATCAGCTCACCAGAGCACCACCAACCCAGCCGAAACGCAACCACCTCCCTCCTCAGGACCCATCTATCCAGGCACATGGGTACCTACCTGAGGATGGGGAACTCGCAATATACAAGCTCATATCATCAGAAACACCACTAAATCTATAGGGATTACTAGGAATACTCACTGATTACTAAGGACGTCCATGCCCTACACCACACACGTACCTCATAGTCTCGCGACCACATGGGCCCAGACTAATCTACCCTGGGTCAGTTCTGATTCTTTACCATTACACACTGGTTACACCCAGTGCTCGCTCAAGATAGGCACTGTATCCACCCAGTGCTCTCACTATTTCATACAAACACAAGCCACAATCCTGTGGGTATACACACTTACCTCAGTCAGTGCTCTCATTAACGCCTCTTTCTCCAGAGACGATCTCATTACACATCAGTCTCCACCCTGGTGCTCACTTACTTACAAGCCACAATCCGGTGGGTATAACGCCGCATCCCAACGACGATCACTTTCCTATGAATACCTTCAGCTCTCTCTCTCTCTCTATGTTGGGAAGTTTCTCTCACTATTCACTAGAGGTTCACTACTACAATATTATTATGGAATGGCCAAATTACTTAGTGTATAACTTATTCTCCTAGCTCAAGGGCTCCTCTCTCTCCCTAATTATTCAGCTGCTACTTACCTGCTGTAACACCTGACTAGAAGAAAAGGTTACCTGCACTATAAGAACAAGAGGCACACACTGTATGCAAAAGTTATTCCCTGATTTAAGCACTCCTATTTCCTTTTGATCCATCAGTTACTATACAGCATCTGGTTAGAAGAAAGGTTAGCTCTATCATAAGAACAACACATGCACACTGGTTCACTAAGAACTGGGGTATCTTTATTACAATATAACACTATACTATAACACATAGCCTGAAAGGTAAAATGGGAATAGACACATACACAGATCTGCGGGGTCTCTGTAAAGCTTTATTACTATACTACATCCACATGTGACTAACAGGGACTGTAAATAGACTGCACACCGCTGAAAGAAAAAGGATTAGCAATACAATAGGGGGCAAGGTTAATATTTAAAGATAAAGAAGGGTATCACCTAAGGAGTGTGAGGTCTTGCTCTAGCTGTCTTCTGGGCTCCTCTCTCATCTGTGCCTTAGCTCGTCTTAGATCCTCTCCTGCACTCTTGGACACACATCTGCACTGATCACTCTGCACTGGATTTGTTAGACGGACCGGGAGGGTCGGCCGAGGACAAGAGGAGAGGTCTCCGGGGAGAGCCGTCTCCAGCGATCGTACAGACGACTAACTTCCCCCCCCCACAGATGTACACCACACAAAGATAAGATTCAACGTTCTTTATAAGCAATCTTTAAGTACGGTGGAATGGTACAAGGAGGTCTGGACTCAGGGGTCTCTTGGTTAGGGAAAGGGGTAGCGGGACAGTCTTATTACCAATCTGGTAGGTGCGATGATAAGATGGATAGCTCACAATCCTCGAGCTCGGTGTTCTGGATGATCGGGCCGCGGCGGAGCCAGCAGGTCCCGAGATGATCGATGATAGCGACGGTCCGCGGCGGAGCCAGCAGGTCCCGGTGACGGTGGTAGTTACAAACGGTCCGCGGCCACGCCAGCAGGTCCCGACGAGGATGAAGGTTTCAGAAGGTTGCGGCAGCGCCAGCAGGCAAGGCAATAGTTCACAAGGCAGGGCTACGGCAGCACCAGTAGTCCGTCAAGGATGAGTTCTTCACTGCGTCTCTCGACTCCAGGATACAACTGCCTTCCTGCTCTGGAGCTGCCCCAGTTATAGGTCTGGCGCCCTTTGATGTCCGGACCCTCGCACTTGGAGGTCCGGAGGTCCAGGATGAGGGAGTCCAGACACCCAGCAGGGGGGTGGAGCCAGCGCCTGGGGGAGCTGGGGGCGATCGGCACCTGGCGGGGGAGAGCCATCGACACTTCTTTCTCCCATTGACCTGCCAAGTAGTCCGTTCACCTCCTGGGTGGATGGTGGTGCCGGGATGTCGGGGCCTGGCCAGGCCCAGGGTTAGGGTCGATCTGGGGCCACGCGGCCTCGTGGTGCAGTGTCCAAGATGGCGGCCAGGCCGGACAAGGGGGCCGGTAGTGATTCGGCCCCATGATGCAGAGATGTCCGGGGGCAGGAGTCCCGTAGGAGACGGGGAGCGGGTGGCTGCTGTGGGTAACACCTGGAGGGCCGGTCTCGGGCCCTGTCATGCGGGGAGGGAGCAAGCCCTTCACGTGGCCTGTCCAACATGCGTCCCCCCCAGCTGAAGGCGGGGAGAGTCACCCATCCTCTTGGGGACTCTCCTCGTCGAGGCGGAAAAAGCGTGACAGGCCATCCGCGTTGGCGTGGTCTTGCCCAGGTCGATGTTCCACAGTGAAGTCCATCCCCTGCAGGGAGATGGACCAACGCAATAGTTTTGGGTTTTCCCCCGCATCTGCATTAGCCACTGCAGGGCCGATGATCTGTCTGCACCCGGAAGTGGGTAACGAAGAGATAAGGCCGGAGCTTTTTGAGGGCCCACACCACTGCGAAGGCCTCCCTCTCGATGGTGCTCCAGCGTTGCTCTCGGGCCAGGAGACGTCTGCTGATGAAAGCCACTGGTTGGTCAAGTCCTTCGGGGTTCAACTGGGAAAGGACTGCCCCAATGCCATGGTCGGAGGCATCCGTTTGGACGATGAATTCCCAACTGTAGTCGGGGGCCTGGAGCACAGGGGCGGAGCACATGGCGGCCTTTAGCTTCTCGAAGGCCGCTTGACAGTCGGGGGTCCAGTTGACCTTCTTTGGGTGGTTTTTGGATGTGAGTTCCGTGAGGGGCCCCACAATGCTGCCATGGTCCCTCACGAACCGCCGGTAGTAGCCTGTGAGCCCCAAGAAGGCGCGGACCTCGGTCTGGGTGATGGGGGGCTGCCAAGACTGGATGGCAGCAATCTTGAGTTGAAGAGGGGCCACCAGACCGCTTCCCACCTGGTGTCCGAGATAGGTCACGGACCCCTGGCCAATTTGGCATTTGCTGGCCTTGATCGTGAGGCCGGCTCGTTGGAGGGCCTGCAGGACCTCTCGGAGGTGGTGGAGGTGGTCGGACCAGTGGCGGCTGTACACAGCGATATCGTCCAGGTAGGTGGCGCTGAATTCCTCGAGTCCCGCCAGGACCTGGTTCACTAGCCGCTGAAAAGTTGCTGGGGCATTCTTCATGCCGAATGGCATGACCTTGAAGTGGTAGTGGCCATCCGGGGTGGAGAAGGCGGATCGTTCTTGGGCCCGGGGGGTGAGACCGATCTGCCAGTAGCCCGCTGTCAGGTCGAAGATGCTGAGGTAGCGGGCAGCCCCCATGCGGTCGATTAGTTCATCTGCTCGGGGGATGGGATGTGCGTCGGTTCTGGTGACAGCGTTCAAGCCCCGGTAGTCGACGCAGAATCGGAGCTCAGGAGTGGTGCCGGGGGCGGCAGCTTTGGGGACCAGTACCACTGGGCTGGCCCAGGGGCTGTCTGAGGGCTCAATGACCCCGAGTGTGAGCATTTTAGACACCTCCTCTTGGATGCAGGCCCGTACCCGATCTGGTACGCGGTAGGCCCGATGTCGGATAGGGGGACTGTCTCCAGTGTCCACATCGTGCAAGCACCAGGGGGTGACCCCTGGGGTGAGGGAAAACAGGGTTGCGAACTGCAGTAGGAGGTCTCGGCAGCCTTGGCGCTGTTCCGGGGTGAGGGCCTCTGAGAGTCGGACCCCGTCCACGGAACCATCCTTCTCTCGAGTCCGTAGGAAGTCAGGGAGTCAGGGAGTGGCTCGGAGTCCTCTTCGGCTCCGCTGTCTGTAGCCATCAGGAGGCTGAGCTCCGAGCGCACAAAGTGGGGTTTCAATCTATTGGCGTGGAGGACCCGGAGGGGGTTCCGTGAGGACTCCATATCGATGAGATAGGTGACAGGGCTCTTGCGCTCGACTACTTTGAAGGGCCCTGTCCACTTGTCCTGCAAGGTGCATGGTTCGGTGGGGGACATCACCCATACTTGTTGGCCGGGTTCGAATTCGATGGAGGAGGCATTTTGATCGTACCACCTTTTCATGTCTTCTTGACTGGCCTCAAGGTTCGCTTTTGCCATTTCCCTGAATCGCCTGGTCTGATTGCGTAGGGTCAGGAGGTATTTGAAGACATCTGGAGGGTTCTTTAGGGGGGGCATCTCCCAACCTTCTTTGACTAGGCTGAGGGGCCCTCGCACGGGGTGTCCGTATAAGAGTTCGAACGGGCTGAAGCCGAGGGACTTCTGGGGGACCTCTCGATATGCAAAGAGGAGGCACGGCAGCAGAACATCCCACTGGCGACGGAGGGGCTCTTCCAACCCCCCAATCATCCCTTTGAGCGTGCGGTTGAACCGTTCGACTAGTCCGTTTCCTTGAGGATGATAGGGGGTCGTGAATCGGTAGGTGACCCCGCACTGTTGCCAGAGGGACTTCATGTATTTTGAAATAAAGTTTGTGCCTCGGTCGCTGACGACTTCTCGGGGAAAGCCCACCCGGGAGAAGATCCCCATCAAGGCCCGGCCGACTACCGGGGCTGTCACAGTTCGCAGGGGAACAGCCTCGGGGTAGCGGGTGGCGTGGTCCACCAGTACCAGGATAAACCGATGTCCTTGTGCCGTACGGGGGTCCAGGGGCCCCACAATGTCTATTCCCACCCTCTCGAACGGGGTGGTGACCACTGGGAAGGGTTGCAGAGGTGCTTTAAGTTTGCGGCCACTTTTCCCGCTGGCTTGGCACGTGGGGCAAGACCGGCAGTGATTGAGTACGTCGTTCCTCATCTTGGGCCAGAAAAAGTGGGTCACCAGGCGACTGTAGGTTTTGTCTTGACCCAGGTGACCAGCCAGGGGAACATCGTGGGCCAGGTTTAGCAAAAAGTCTCTAAAGCGGAGGGGCACCACTAGCACTCGACTGGCCCCTAACTCCGCGATTCTCTGTTCGCTGTACAACAGGTCGTTGTCCCAATAGATCCAATGGGCTCCGGAGGTATCCCCTGCGCTCTGGGCGAGGGCTTGCTGGCGGAGTCCCTTGAGGGAGGGACAGGTCTTTTGCTCTTGACGGAACTGTTCCTGGGTGGGCCCTCCTTCCTGACGCCACTGAGCCAGGTCGGGAAGGTCCTGGGGCTGAGCGAGCCCGTCGGGGGTTTGTTCTGGAGGGTAGGCACGGTCGATGTCTTCTACAGGAGCGACCGGGGGAGCCGGTGCCGGCCATTCAGGTTCTTCGGGTCGGGGGATGGTACGGGCAGCCATGAACCGGGTGGTTACGCACGCCCAGTCGGGGAGGCCCAACATCCCCAGGTGCTCTCTTCTCTCTACTGCGGCCCACGGGGAACTCTCAAGATCATTCCCCAGGAGACAGTCCACGGGGGCATCATCTCGGACCGTTACCTTCAACATGCCGGAGACTCCTCCCCACTCGAAGGGGACGCAGGCCATCCGACACAGGCTCTCCGAATTGTCGGCTGAACGGACGGGGCAGAGGATGTTCGGCAGGATCTGTTCTGGGGTCACCGGGTGACAGCGGACGGCTGTCACACTGGCCCCGGTGTCACGTAGGGCTTCGGCCCTGCGCCCATTAATGTTCACCCACTGACTGTATTTCCTGGTGTTGGCAGGTAGGGGGGCCCGCGGGACCATGTCTCTTCCCCCTAGGCACGCTAGAACCATGGCGGCTGGTTCCCACTCCTGGTGTACTTGCTCGCACTCCTCTTGTTCTTCGGAGATTTGTTCTTCCCCCAGGGCGGCGGCAGCCATCTGGCGGGGTCTCGAAGTCTGGTACTGTGGGCAACTCGGGTCATTTGCGTAGTGTCCGACCCGCTGGCATCGGTGACACGTGACATTGGCTCTGTACCCCGGGCGCGCCGGGGTGCTGCCCCGGTTGGCCGGGGGCGGTGTGCTAGCAGCGGGAGCGGCCGGGGCGGTGTCTCTTCCTCGTCCCTGGCCTCCCCCTCCTCCTCGGGGACGGTGCTGACCTTGGTTGTTCCGGGTCTGTTCATGTGGCCCATTCCGGCCTACTCGGGTAATCTCCCACCGGTCAGCCTCGGCGGCGAGCTGCCGTGGATCAGTCAATTTACTGTCGAGGAGGTGCTGCCTGAGCTCGACGAAGCAGTTGTTAGAGAGGTGCTCCCACACCATGAGATTAAAGAGCTGCTCGTAGGTCGTTACATTGCTTCCCTTGATCCAACCCTCGAAGGCTCGGCTGAAATAGTTCACATACTCCACCCAAGTTGTACCCGGGATTCGGGTGCAGTCTCGGAACCTCTGGCGGTACATTTCGGGTGTGAGCCCATAGCGGGTGAGGAGGGTAGCCTTCATGTGGTCATAGGAGGTCATCAGGTGGTCTGGGAGCTGTAACAGGGCATCGCGGCCCTCATTGACGAACCTCCCCCATAGACCGGCTCCCCAGTCACTTTGATCGATCCGGTGGGAGGTCATGGCGATCTCGTAGGCCTTGAACCACTGTTGTATGTCGTCATCTCGGAAATACTCTCGAACGACATCCTTGGGGATGTGTACTTTCTTTTCCGTCGCTCCCGGGGTGCGTGGTTGCTCGGGCACCCCTAGTTCTTTGTTTTGCTTACGTAAGTCTATTTCTGCTAGCTTGCGCTCGTGTTCATACGCTAGTCTCTTTTCTTCGAGTTCTCTTTGTCTTTGTTTTTCTTCCCGTTCTTCTCGGAGCCGCAGATGTTCCAGGTTCAGTTTTTGTTCGGCTAATTTGAGTTCACCGTCCATTTTTAGTCGGGCCATCTCTAATTCATGTAGTCTGCTTCTTTCTCGCTCTTGGATCTCTTCCTGTGAGAGACCCGTTCTTCGCTCTTCGGGAGCCGTGGTGTTCTTCTCGGATGCTGCAACATTTTTGTCCGGGGGTCTGACGGCCCCGGTTTCTGCCCAAGACTCAATGGCGTGCTTGAAATCGTCTTTAGTACTCAGACCGGTGGTAGCGATACCAAGTTCAATGCAGAATTGTTTCAACTCACGATGGCTGTATTCCTCCAATTTTTCCATCTGGAATTTCTCGGTGGATTCGCTCTCTTTGTTTGACATTGTGGTTTTGTCGTGGGGTGAGCTACTCTCTGTACGATTACGCGTTGATTCGGATCCCACCGCTGCCACCAATGTTAGACGGACCGGGAGGGTCGGCCGAGGACAAGAGGAGAGGTCTCCGGGGAGAGCCGTCTCCAGCGATCGTACAGACGAGTAACTTCCCCCCCACAGATGTACACCACACAAAGATAAGATTCAACGTTCTTTATAAGCAATCTTTAAGTACGGTGGAATGGTACAAGGAGGTCTGGACTCAGGGGTCCCCTCGATTCTAGTCTCTTGGTTAGGGAAAGGGGTAGCGGGACAGTCTTATTACCAATCTGGTAGGTGCGATGATAAGATGGATAGCTCACAATCCTCGAGCTCGGTGTTCTGGATGATCGGGCCGCGGCGGAGCCAGCAGGTCCCGAGATGATCGATGATAGCGACGGTCCGCGGCGGAGCCAGCAGGTCCCGGTGACGGTGGTAGTTACAAACGGTCCGCGGCCACGCCAGCAGGTCCCGACGAGGATGAAGGTTTCAGAAGGTTGCGGCAGCTCCAGCAGGCAAGGCAATAGTTCACAAGGCAGGGCTACGGCAGCACCAGTAGTCCGTCAAGGATGAGTTCTTCACTGCGTCTCTCGACTCCAGGATACAACTGCCTTCCTGCTCTGGAGCTGCCCCAGTTATAGGTCTGGCGCCCTTTGATGTCCGGACCCTCGCACTTGGAGGTCGGGAGGTCCAGGATGAGGGAGTCCAGACACCCAGCAGGGGGGTGGAGCCAGCGCCTGGGTGAGCTGGGGGCGATCGGCACCTGGCGGGGGAGAGCCATCGACACTTCTTTCTCCCATTGACCTGCCAAGTGGTCCGTTCACCTCCTGGGTGGATGGTGGTGCCGGGATGTCGGGGCCTGGCCAGGCCCAGGGTTAGGGTCCATCTGGGGCCACGCGGCCTCGTGGTGCAGTGTCCAAGATGGCGGCCAGGCCGGACGAGGGGGCCGGTAGTGATTCGGCCCCATGATGCAGAGATGTCCGGGGGCAGGAGTCCCGTAGGAGACGGGGAGCGGGTGGCTGCTTTGGGTAACACCTGGAGGGCCGGTCTCGGGCCCTGTCATGCGGGGAGGGAGCAAGCCCTTCACGTGGCCTGTCCAACATGATTCCTCTCCCCCACGAACTCTCTCCACCTTCCAGCTTCAGCCTAATTGTTTCTGCCGCTCTGATAACCGTTCACTCCACTAGCTTCTTCATACTGTCTGATTATCTCTGTTCCAATGTCCAATTCACTCCAGCTGCTCCCACAGATTAATCCACAATATAACTTCAGTCTCTTCCAAAAGACATCACTTCAGACTCCAGCTGATCACAACTCCTCCTGATAAGTAACTGCTTCTGACTGCTTCCTTCAGTTCCAGCTCACTGACTGTCTGTCTGTCTTCTCTCTGTTCCAAGCATCCACTGTCTCTTCTCCTCTGTTCCAACTCCTCTGCTTCTCCACTCCTCTCCTCTGCTCCAATCCAACTCAACTAACTGACTCCACCTCTGCACTTCACTAATATGGAATACTCTCTCCTCATGGAAAGTTCCAGCCATCAGCCTGCCGCCCACCAGATCTCTGCACCACTCCGCGTCAAGGACACACGCCCAGCCGGCCGGCCTTTTGTGGTGTCTTCGACACAAAGAATAATTCAGCCTACCGATAAGGGCTGGCCCAGACCGGTTCTCTTCAAGTGAACAACAGCTCATAACTAAAACATTACCTTTACCCTGCAAGCATCTCAGTTCTGCAGGGACAGAAAGCAAAATGGAGTCTCTCTAGTTCTGGGCCTTGTAGGCCTGAGAAGGATGAAATAACACTTAACTCTGTCAGAGTACCTACAAAAACCATACCAATATGTAATATAAAGTCAGGACTACAGGATCCACCCTCTACTATAGGTAGGATGATGAAAGGACACATAATTATGTCAAGCCAATAGGCAATAGATAGATTAGAGTCAAGAATAAGGGATCTATCATCATATAAAGCAGCTATCCTCTAGTTTATGCTTCTAGGTCTGGAAAAAGGCCTTAAAAGGACAACACAACGCAAGAATAGAGATTCAAGATGTTAGCAAGCTTAAAGTCACCATCACTCAGAAATAGAGCCAAAAACCATGTCAGGACAGTTGGCCAACATGGAGGAACAGGAGCAGGCCTGAGAGGAGGAATTAAGGCAACTTCAGCAGGAGATGATCCGCCTAAGGGACCAACAGGTAGACCTCCAAGCACATATGGAGGATCTTGAAAACCGCTCTAGGCAAAACAACATCCGCATGAAGGGAGTCCTTTCGGATGCAGAGGGGTCGGATATTCTTCAATACTTACAGGAGATGTTCTGCGACATTTAGGGAGCCCCGCCAGACTTGGAGATACGCATTGACTGGGCACATAAAGTGGGGTTACAAAGACAAGCCCCCTGCGCCCCTGCCAGACATTCTAGCCTTCCTGCCAGATTATCCCCTCAAAGAATGCATTCTTCGGGAGGCTTGGGCAAAGCAATCAATCAAGTGCTTGGGCCGCTCCATAGCCCTCTACCAGGACTTGGCCGCCATCACACTACAGAAAAGGCAAGAGTTTAGAAAGGTGACCAAACATCTTTGAGACAAAGGCGTGCAATATTCCTGGGGCCATCAGTTCCACCTGATCTTCAGGTGGGACGGTAGGCTCCACCAGATCAAATCTCTACAATAGGCCTGCAAGCTACTAGGACTGGCACATCATGGCCCTGAGGAGATTGCCAGTCCAGAACGCCGGACCACACGAGAGCGATGGCAGAGAGTCGGACGGAGGCACACCACTGGGGCCCGATCCCACGACTCTGGTGCAGGAGAGGTTTGCTGCTTTAGAGGCAGTCCTCAAGGACACAGCATCCCAAGACAGCTCATGATCTCTAATGCGGTTGCTGCAAACAAATGTGGCACACAGGGCGATGGGGGGGGTCTGCTGGGAGCGAGGAGTCAGGGATATTTAGGCCACGGCATGTCCCAGATACTTCTTTTTTCCTGGTGCAGGCGATCACACCTTGCGGGCGCTGGACAATATGGGGGGGTTGGGGAGTTAAGGTTGGAGTTAGGGCGGGTGGGAACTGGTGTACTACAAACAGGAGTCCAGCTGAGACGGCTAGGGGCAGAGAGGATCGGGGACGAGGGGGTAGAGAGCGCATGCCCGTATGGCGGGCAGGAAAATTCGCAGGCGTAGCAATTCACCTTTGATCATTCCCCATGATGCACTCCACACTTCAAATTGTCACCCTAAATGTGAGAGGCCTGAACAATCCTAATAAATTAAAATCCATACTGTCCTACTTAAAGAATTAAGGAATGGTGGTTACTAGTTGGGGGGGGGACCTAAATTTAGTGATGGACATGGCTGTGGACAGATCAAGCAATCGATGCACTCAAATGGGGGAACTGTCTTCTGAAGGGAAAACTGGCTACAGACTAGAGGGCTGGTGGACCTTTAGCAGGTGGCTCATCCACACACCTATCAGTTCTTTCTATTCACATGCACACGGTACATATGCCCGGCTCGACCACATGTTAGGCACAATGGAACTGAATGCACTGGTGAGGGACGTGGACATCACGCCAGCTGCACTTTCGGACTATGACTCAGTGACAGTGACCCTGTGGATGGCTAAGTCATGTAGCAAATCAGGGGGCTGGAGTCTGCGGGAGGGCATGCTGCAGAGAGCTGGAGTATGGGAGCAGATCCACAAATGCATAACAGACTTTCTAGAACTGAACGACTCCCCCAACATCTCCCGGACCACCTTATGGGGGGCCTTTAAGGCAGTGGTGTGTGTGGAATTGATAGCCATATCAGCGGCTGAAAATAGAGAATGCAAAAGCAAGAGAGAGCAGATCACAGCGCAAGTCTGTGAGCTAGAGAGGATACACAGTAAGACTGGGGCTCCTAGAGTTTGGAGCCAGCTAAAAGCGGCGCAAGCCCAACTGGTGGGGCTCGATTTGGACAGAGCCAAATTTGCAGCACTCGGGCTCAACACTCCTACTACATTGGGGGAGATAAGACGGGGCATATATTGGCAAGCAAGTTGAGAGCCCGCACTCAGCAAACGAAGGTTCTGTCCCTCAAGTCGAGTTCAGGGGGGATAGTGGAAGGAGATGACGAGATCTCGAAGGCCTGTCAGGCAGTTTACGCTGAGCTTTATCACTGGGACACCCCTCCAAACTCTGCTACCAACAGAGCGCAAACACGACTGCACTAGATCCAGGGCAGGCCGTAGCGCTGGAGTCACCAATAAGGGTGAAGGAAGTGATAGGGGCGATTTCGCTCCTCAAGCTAATAAAATCACCGGGGCCCGACGGCTTTTTGGCCAGGTTCTATAAATCCTTTTGCCACGTCTTAGCTCCACTCTTGACACTGCTTTTAAACTCCTTTACTGGGCCTGGGGCGATTCCCCCAGAAATGTTGGCAGCTTCCATAGTGGTGCAGCCGAAACCCGGGAAAGATAAAACCCTCAGCGGCTCCTTTCGCCCGGTGTCGCTTCTTAATGTAGGTTTGAAACTGTTTACTGGGGTGCTAGTGGCTAGGTTGGGCGCCCTCATGCCAGGCATCATTGAACCCGACCAGTCAGGCTTTATCCACAATAGACGAAGTAGCAACATCACCAAACGCATGCCCAGAAGGCATTTGATCGGGTGGACTCAGACTTCTTAGACAAGACCTTGGTTCACTTTGGTCTGGGAGACCGGTTTAGGGCATAGGTGTTGAGTTGCTATAGCACGCCCACTGTGACAATCAGAGTAAACGGGGTATCATCCATCCCATTTGGGATCCAAAGGGGGACCCGGTAGGGGTTCCCACTGTCTCCTCTCCTCTTCGCTCTATATATCGAGCCGCTGGCACAGAAGATAAGAGATAACCCCGACATCCTTGGCATTATCTTTGGATGGGAGCGACACGCGATAAGCCTCCATGCAGATAATATCATTGCTTCCCTTAAATCTCCAGAATGATTGATCCCGGAATTTCTACAGGAACTAGAATCCTTTGGCCATGTCTCGGGATTCCGAGACAATATCGGGAAGTCAATGATTCTTTGGTTAAATCAGCGAGGGACAATATATGCACCGTGAAGGGACTCCTATGCTGGGATACAGACAATGACGTCTATCCCGTATTTGGGAATTGAACTGGGCCTGTCCGTGTCACAAACGGTCACACTAAACTACTGCAAGTTGACCACCCAGATTAATAAGGAGCTGCAACACTGGAAACACCACCAGCTGTCACTCCTGGGACAGGTAGCAGCAATTAAAATGTCCATTCTTCCTAAAGCATTATATCTTTCCTGACAATACCAATATTGCCCCCACCAGGTATTATTCATAAATTACAACAGGCGATACAGCAGTTCTTTTGGACAGGGGCATGTCCCCAGATGCGTAGGGAACTGGGCTATTTACGGCCAGACGAGGGAGGCTTGGGGATCCCGAGCGTGCTGGAATACTTTAGAGCGGCTCAGCTCAGATACCTCGTGGAATGGAAAAGACCGTTATCTGAAAAGAGATGGCTGTTCCCGGACAGGGCGATAGTAACACTCTCCCTCTAGAAAGTACCTTTCCTAAAGAATGCAAATAGACCCATAAATCTCCGGGGCTCACCCATAACACACACACTACTCAGGGTCTGGGATGTGGTGGCTACTAAAAAAGGATTGTCATCTTTCCCCTCCCCCATTAATCCTTTGCTGGACAACAGGGTATTTACAACTGGGTTGGGCGAAAGGGCATTCGCTGGTTGGTGGGGGACTGAATGTAATGCGGCAGGACACCTCTCTGGCCTAGAGGGGATTATTTCATTTCATGAACTAAGGTTAGAATATGGCCTTCCTGAAACAGAGGTACCTGCAGCTCCGGCACTGGCTCCTCCAAACGGATGTGCAGCCAAAAGTTAGCAGAAAGCTGACAAAATATGAAAGATGGCTACTGACAAAGAATACAGACAAGAAAATAATCTCGGAACTGTAGGACATGTTGTGCCCTCAGGTTCCCGCAGCAGAGAAGGTGGGCGAGGGAACTGGGAAGGGACCCTACAGGAAAAGAATGGAAAGACCTCTACTACTGGGCCAACCACACTGCACGCAACACAGCTAGCAGGAGGACTGCAGTCAAGATAGCCACGTACTTGTACCTGATGCCGGTCCATCTTAACAAAGGGAACCCAGACTGCAGCCCGACTTGTTGGGGGAGTGCAGGAAGGGCACCCATTGGTGCATCTGCTTTGGAAGTGCAAGGAACTATCAGGATACTGGACTGCGATACTAGATGATGTGCACTGACAATATGAGACACAAATCCCGAGGTGCCTGGTCTATTTAGTGCTCGGACTGCCCAATCCCATGACATACCTTTTAAGATCTAGGAGGGGGAAACAAATTGGACTGGTACTGGGAGTGGTGCTTCAAAACATCTTATCGCATTGGGGGATGCAGACAGGGCTGATGTATACAGGGTGGGTACACAGGTTGTGACACATCTTTGGGATGGAACGAACACAGGCTTCCCTCACCAACTCAACGGTAAGCTTTAATGAAGTTTAGCAGCCGATAGTCTCTCTGTTGGCTACTGAAATTAATGAAACCACATGCCTGAGGTATCTTGCCTCCTCCGACTCACAGCTCCGGATAAACCATCTAAGGCATCATGATCTATACCCACGCTCTTGCCAGATATAGTGTTAAAAATTGAAATGGGCTTCAAGCACACCAGTTCGTGGGTGGGAAGGGGGGTGGGGGATTGTGTTCTCCTTGTTTCCTCTTTTTTCCTTCTCCCTTCTCTGACATTGCTGTATAATCGAGAATTGGTATGATGTCAGAACATGCAGAGACTTTATGAAGTACCTCACTGCAGCTGGTGGGGCCAAGTTAGATGGCACCCGCACACAGACCACAGATGTTAATATGTATGCTGTTAATATGTATGTCCAGAAGGGGGCTATAATGATGAGGACTGGAAGAAATTATTAGCAATGTATGTTGTTTCTTTGCTGCAGTATGTCAATAAAAATAAAGTTAAACCTAAAACAGAGACAGAGCACCAGCACTAACCCTTTTACAAAACAACAGTCCAATAATACTCAAACCCAGCCTCTCCGTTCCTTCCAACACATCTGACACCATGAATTTATGGACCTGGTCAAAGCAAGCAGGCCTGCCGGCAGCCCTTCTGACCCGTGTCCACAACAAAATTTCAAGACAATTCTTTTAACAACCTCTGCTGCCACTCCAGTAAGAAGAATCATCAACGTTCCTTAAATACCGGAATATTTCCAGAAGAACTCAAAAAGTCATACATACGTCCTTAACTGAAGAAAACAAACTTGGAGCGGCTGAACCCTGACAACTACAGACCCATTACAAATGGACCTTTCCTGGGCAAACTGATAGAAAGAGCAGCGTTTGCCAAGATGTCACAATTCATTGACAAGAATGACATACTTTCAGACTTCCAAACAGGTTTCCATCTAGTAAGAGGCACAGAATCTGCCCTCCTTGCCGTCTGGGATGAACTGAAGAACACAGTAGACTGCAATGGGGTGGCAATGCTACTCTTCTTGGACCTCTTGTCTGCCTTTGACACAGTTGACTATGACACTCTGAAACAAAGACTATATGAATCCGACATCAAGGTGTCTGCCCTAGACTGGCTCGCGTCCTACCTTCAAAACAGAACTAATGTCATCCAAACCATAGTTCACAAAAACAGGGGTCCCTCAAGGCTCTATAATCTCGCCTATGCTTTTCAACACCTACATGAAGTCATTACCGGTACTGACCAATCAATTTCACCTCACTTGCTATAACTATGCAGATGATACACAAATACTTCTTCAACTGGAAAGCCCCAAAGACCTGAGAAACTCCCCAATTTTCAGTTGTCTCAGAGCCGTGTATGATTTGGAGCCACCTCAAATTGACTGCTTCCAAAATGGAAATACTGAAGTGTGGCGATTGGAAACGTTATGACTGCTTGCCACCTGGCCTGATGAACTGGGATCACCAGTATCGAAGGAAGTGAGAAATCTCGGAATGACCATGGACTCCGAGCTATCAATGAATGCCCAAGAGGACAAATTAGCAAGATCAAGCTTTGTCACTAAAAAACGCTGCGACAAATTTTTCCCTCATTTGGGATTTCCACACAAGGTCCAAGCTACCATCTCCCTTGTTCTGTCCAAACTCGATTACGCCAATAGACTCTACCATGGATCACCTTTAACGACTATGCAAAGACTAAAACAGATTCAGAACTCGGCTGCCAGACTACTCTTGCATATCAAACCACAAGACCACGTCTCACATGCCTTGAAAGCCCTGCATTGGTTACCGGTTGCCAGAAGATCCATGTTCAAGCTGCTTTGTATCATCCACAAAGCACTACATGGAATGAGACCGCTCTTCATCAGGAATAAAAATCACCAAACACATTCAAAAAAGGAATCCCTGCTCTAAAATGGCACCTCGCCTCAAAATCCGACCATACAACATTTTACCCCCAACATAAGATCCATGGACAGCCACCTTATCTTCAGAAAACTACTCCAGAATTGGCTCTTCCCTTCATAATCACCATACGCAAACAGAAATTTACAGCATATCCCTCTGTACATAATCATTTATTTTTATTATAGATATGTACCTATCTTTGTGTATTGCTTTGTATAAACATGTAGAATAATTATATAAATTAAAGTACAATAACACTTTAAAACCGGAGTTTATCTGGTGCATCTTTGGTCTACATGTACTTCTTCGATTGTGCATCTATGTACCTTCCATGTACTTGCATCTGTGTGTTTGTTACTTTCGTCCTGAAAAGCATATCCAATGCACGACCCTATTTCTCATCCTGTGCCCTTATCAATATCTTTAATCTACATATACTTACCTTCTTTATGTATCTATATACTTTCAATGTACTTATGGATCTATATATTTATCACTTTCTTCTAATTCAGCATATCCAATGCACTACTCTATTTCTCACCCTATTCTTCTCTCAATATATCTTCTAACCCAACTTTCTGACTCATCTCAAACTTCTTTATACTACTCTTTCTAATGCAATACCCTATTTCTCACCTTATACATCTATCAATATATCCTCTACACCCACTCTCTCATTTATCCCAAACACCATACCACTACTATGATCCCCAAAATAACCCTTTCTAGACTCTCCCTTACTCTACCTCTCCTTGCATCATCTGACACCTCTTTTACTATACCGATCCTCTAAACAAACCTTTCTAAACCCTTCTCTCTGACTCTTCCCCTTCACAACACCTTTTACTCATTCAAAAGCCTCCTCCTACTGCTATGACCTCCAAAAAAAATCTAAATCCTTCACTCTCCTATCACTCCACTATCCTTTTCAATTAAAATAACAGACTAACACGTTCACTTCTCAAATTTTATATTCCTCTATACTAATTCACCACTAATCCTTTATGGGTTCCAGAGTAGCGTGCTACTCGACAAAAAAGCACTTCAACACCTCATCAGATGTAGGCAAGCATTATATAAATGCAAAGCTTTTTCCCTCTTCTATCCCTCCGCTACCTTTCTCTATCCAACTGAATAACACATCCACCGCTCAAACTACTTTCATGTTTCACTCTATTAATTTTCACCACTAATCCTTTATGGGTTCCAGAGTAGCGTGCTACTCGCCAATAACTCGCTTCAACACCCCATCGGGTTACAAGCGCTATATAAATGTAAACTTTCACTTTTCTACCCCTCCACAACCTTTCTCAATCCAAATAACTGAATAACATCCACCACTCAAATTACTTTCATATTTCGCTATACTTATTCAACACTAATCCTTATAGGTTCCAGAGTAGCGTGCTACTCACCAAAAAAAGTGCTTCAAACCCCATCAGGGATAGCAAGCGCTATATAAATACAAATCTCTTTCCCTCTTCTATCCTGCTGCTACCCTTCTCTATCCAAATGACAAACATTTTCACCACTCAAATTTCACTATACTAATTTTCAACACAAATCCTTTATGGGTTCCAGAGTAGCATGCTACTCACCAGAAAAGTGCTTCAACTCCCCTTCAGGGGTAACAAGCGCTATATGAATGCAAACCTTGCTCCCCTTCTATCCCTCCGATATCCTTCTAACTCCAAATAACTTATTAATATCCACCACTCAAATCACTTTCACATTTCACCATACTAATTCCCCAATAATCCTTTATGGGTTTCCAGAGTAGTGTGGTACTACCCAAAAAAAGGCGCTTTAACACCCCATCAGGGGTAACCAGCGCTATATTAAATGCAAACCTTTTTTCCTCTTCTATCCTTCCGCTATTCTTCCGAATTCAAATAACTGACTAACCTATCCACCACTTTAATTACTTTCATATTTCACTATACTAATTCAGCACTAATCCTTTATGGGTCCCGGAGTAGCGTGCTACTGGCTGAAAAAGTGCTTCGACGCCTCGTCCGGGGTACTAAGCGCTTTATAAAATGCAATTACAATGAACATTGCACTAGATTTTGTGTATGTGATGGCATTGATGTACACGTGACACCCCCTCCCAGTTCAAGGTTCTATGAGTATGGACTTTCTTAGCTCCGTTTCTTTCTCTTTGGATTCCAATAATGATTCAGAAGGAGTCTACAGAAGACAAAGTTTTAAAATGTTGGATGATGCTATATTTGATGTGATTGTGTTTTACTGTTATTCTTACATCTTTTTTTGTGGCACTGGTAGATTTGTCGACCAACCAAGTGATTTTCTCTTGTTTTACTTGCTGCTTACAGAATCATGGAGGCTTGGACATATTCTACATCAGTGGTTCCTAACCTGTGGTCCTAGGACATAATTATGCCCCTAGAGTTGGGTTATTGGAATACGGATTAGAGGGCCTTGTCAGTAGGTGAATGGAATGTTGAAGTTCTATTAAGATAACAAGTAGTTTGGTTAACAAGCTGGTTAGAATGGAAATTGCCTCTCCCTCTTCTCTTCCTCAGGTATGCAATATATGCTCACGTTGTTTCTTCTTTTTCCCTTATATTGGTCTTTCTAGGCTTGACAGAGCTTGTGGACTTTGAATTCAAGTTTTAGCCCTCCATAAGAAAAATGTTCTATTTTGCATGAATTAAATTTATTCTATTTTCACTGTTGTTGAGTTTTGCTTCTACTGATTGCATGACATCTGAGGTTAAAGTCAGGAAAGACTTCAATGATCCGACTCCACTCATTATCTCCTATAACATGGGTTCACCCCTTATTTTCCAAGGGACAATTAAATTACATGTAGCTCATTGGTTTCTTGTTTTGAGAGAGTTCATTGTATCTTGCTTCTTTTAGTAGGTGAGATGCTGAAAGCATGATTTGTTCCTTCTTCAGCCTTGTTTTCTTCTTGGGTGTTGATGATCCCCATTGATATAACTAATGTTCTGCTTCATTGAAATTTGTTGCATTTCTTATGAAGATAGGATGAGTCTGTAGAGTTAGTAGGCACCCAACTTCTCTCTCAGCTTAACCATTAGGTGTTACTTGGGCCAGTGGGTAGCTGGAGAACTGGTAGGCTTTCTTAAAAAGTTTCTCAGTGACTTTGGAGCGGCTGAGGGATGGTAGTTCCATCGTGGCTAGTGCTATCTAGGGTATCAGCAGACCGGGTTTAGCTTTAGAGTATTCGTGCTATCTGCCACTATTGTCTTACATTTTAACATGTTTGTGTTATCCGGTAGTAGGGATCTGTGGTGGCTGTCACTCTCAACTCAGACGATTAAGGAGAGTGAGATATTGAAGAAGTGTACTGGGCCTTTTTATTTGGAGCTCAAGCTCAGTAAAAATCCACTTATTCAAGAGGATTAGGTTTGGGTCAGGACTAACGGACATAAGCTATCAGATTTTCAAAGATGGCTGCCACTGAGAAGATGCAGCGTTCAGATTTCTTAATAAATTAGGTTAGCGAGCAGTGGTTGATCATTCCAAATTGGCTAGCGCTGTTTCGCTTGTTTCTGAACTACTTAGCGCTGCTTTAGCGAGTCTGTGGTATCTGGCACAATTCGAGCTGGTGAGCAAGTAACCAGTTCTTATAAGCCATCCTGGAGGACTGAGAAATACTAAAGAGAAGGCCAAACTATGCGGCAGGGTTGACTAAATTATGCACCTAGAAAAGACAAATTATGCAGGGTAATGTGTCATATTTTCTGATAGTGTTGATTTGTTATTTTGTAATTATTACACTTATTAACACTGTCTGAGCATAGGTTGCAGCTCATTAGCTCCTAGTTTAACACCTGAACATTGCCATAAGCAAAAGAACGGTGACCAGTTACCCTTTGCAAAGGGCCTTCCACTGGGAGGGAACTCAGGTTGCTGTGCCTTACTTAACTTCTGAACCTTTTAAGCTGGAAATTACTTTTTATATAATGTGCAGATTTTGTAGCAGAAACTGGATTGTGTGATAAATGCGGCAGATCTGTAATTATACAAAACACTCTGCTGCACAATTACATAATTCCTGTGGCCAGGTCTATAACGTTTGCCCCCGTCATAGGGCTGGTGGGTTAAAGGTAGTTGTTAATTGTGAGCGGTAGTGGATGTGGGTGACCGTTCGGATTGCAAGGTGAATGCTTGGGGTGAAGGACTAAGTGAGTGGCCTGATCTGGACAAATCAAGTGCCAAATGTAGCTGACCCGATGCAGCACCGGTTGGAGGACCTAAATCTTTATTCTCCTTGTAATTGCTTCTTAAAGAGTTGTGAATCTATGTTGGTAAATATTGTGAGTCGGAGGATTGAAAAAGCAACACAATAGGAACTTAAAGGCAAATTTTAGACTGCCCACAAATAATTAAGCCAAAACTTGACCATCTTTAACACTCTTGCACCATTATAAATAGGCTTTTCCTGGAACACATAAAGTGGCAAATTGGATGGAGCTTGGTGGAGTAACCTCCAGAGTAAAACAAGCATTTGCAATGAAATAGGTCTTGCATTCACCCGGGTTTGAGCTATTGGCATTGTAAATGACAATGCCTTTATTTATGTTTTGGATTTTAAAACATAAATCAAAGGCATTGTCATTTACAATACTAATAGCTTAAACTCCCACAAATGTGAGACCTATTGCATTGCAATAAAGGGCCTTCTCGACCGCTTATTAGATTGTAAATATTAGAGGAAGAGACCGGCCTGCGACGTCTTCAAAGTGATAAATAGTGCAGTGAAGAAGATGTGTAAGTGTTGTAAAGTATACAGACACAAAGTGTGAAGTGAGAGTTACATATGATCCGAGCTTTAAGCACTAACAAAGCGCTCCAACACCTTTCGTTCTGTGATTACACAGTCATGGCTCAGGACGATAAGCGGGGACTGGGCGCTATTTCCTGCCCTCTCCGTGATTTGAGTGTGCAGTGTGGCATTGTGTAATGTCATTGCTATATTTGGCCTAATAAAAAACACTCCAGCTGTAGTAGGGCCCTGGCTTCACCTCATGATGCAGGGTGGGCTGTGCTTTATGGCAGGTATGGAGGGAGGGATTGTCTCGGCCTCAGCTCTGGCTTCGTACAGTGCCCCTGCTATTACTAGTGAGCAAGAGGCGCTGAGGTGGTGGTATTGGAATTGGTGGTGCTTGTATTGGTGGAGGTGGTGGTATAGGTGGTGGTAGTGGTGGTATTGGTGATGGTGGTAGTGGTGGTATTGGCGGTGGTGGTATTGGTGGTGGTATTGGTGGAGGTGATGGTGGTGGTATTGTTGGTGGTGGTGGTACTGGTGGTTCATTGTGGTGATATTGGAGATGGTGGTAGTGTTAATAAAACAGGCTTTTGAAAACAACCCGTCAGGTGGCTTTAGTACAGATCACATGTAACACATATGTGCTGTTGTCAGCTTCAGCCCATTAGAACAGGATTATGTGCTACCTGGAATAATACCCATAGCTTAATTCGCTGATCGTTTCTTAATCCATTTTAATTGGGGGGGGGGGTTGATACAGATACGAGGTAATGCTGGGTTAAAGTGATTGAAAGCACGCACCCTTTTTACGGGGCGGCCACGCTGCTTAAAAAAACACAAGCGATTTCAGCTGAAGCAGTGCATGTCCGGCCTGCAGTAAGAGAAACTCAATGAAGTAGATAGTGCTTACAGATTAAATAACAGGTCCTGCGCAGCAACTGAAGTAAAAAGGGCAGTCACCATGGGAAGGTACAAATGAAGACAAGGCCGTACTAAGGAGAGACTAATAAGCCTATTAACAAATCCGAAGGCAGCATTTATGATAGATAATGAAACAAGCGAACAAAAATAAGGGAGGAGAGTGGGCGTGGCTTCTCTCCCATACTCTACTACAGCAGTCTCACAAAGCGAGAATTGCATGCGCGCTGCCGCTAGGCTCGACCTAAAGAGTTTAAATTTGGTGCTGCTTGTGGAAATATTCTCCCCTCGTGGCTCCCAAAGGAACTAGGCTACTCCCTCTACAGAAAGGTAGCAGCAGTAACTTGAATAATGATATTCACAAAGGGCATCAAAGCAGTGTAATTCAACGTAAGTAGGAGTTTTCTCCTACTGTGGGACTGACTTCTTGTGCTGCCCTCTTTGTATTGGAAACTTTAAGTTGAGGTCATTTTCTTATATTTAGAAGCCTCATGTGGTCGTCCTGGAACCAGAGTCACCTAGTTAATTCAGGAAAAACACCATTTGACAGTGGCCAAGTGGAGCATTTCTGTCAGTGAAGTTGGGTCAGCTTCTCCAGTATTTAAAGCCAATTATTCTGATGATCAGCCCTTTGTGGTGAGTTTTTTCCACAAACATGTGTCTCTATGCTAGCAACTCTGCAATAATAAAAGCAACTCTTGTTTGAGGAATAAAAATGATTCAGGTGTTTCATAGTGTTTACTGGGATGAAGTCTTTATGGGAGACTGGAGGCGAAAGACCATAAGCTAGACCTCTGCTATTGGCTCAGATTTTAATAGCATGTTCGTAGGTGAGGTTCGTCTTCCATAGTCATCCGGGATTACAAGGGGAGAAATGTCTGTATGGGTTTTAAAATGTTGTTTTCGGAATTTATTGAAATATTCTCACATAACAGCTCTGGTGGCGTAGTAGAGGACTGATTTGCCTTAGTATATTGTAGGTTGGGAGTGATATAAGATAGCTCAGTTTATGGATTTGAAGCACTGCTAATGTGCTCAGACAATTTATAAAATATTCATTGCTTTATGGAATAGTAGTTCATAAAGTCAATCAGAGCCTGGCTTCCTTCAAACAGTGCTTCTAGTTATCTGTTGCTTGGAGTCTGAGTGAATGGAGGAACCCTTCACAGGTTTAACTGGTCCTTGCAGTCAGTTGTCAAGTTATGAGAGATAACTGGTGCTGGAGTTGATCTGAAAACCAATTAAGAGTAGTGTTCAAAGGTCACCGACCTAAAGAGGCTGTACCTCGAAACTGGGCTATTGTGATCTGGATTTATGAGTGTCAGCAGCGTCCTCCTAACCGGCAAGGACACTGTATTTTAATTTTAGGCTTCAACTGTGATATCAGACATCAGTATATGTTCTGCAGCTTTCCCCCCTCAGTGTCTCTCCCCTCTTTACAGTAGCTCCTTCCTCATCCCACGTTTCTGTCTTTTAGCCACCTGGCTGTGACAAACTCACAGACATTTGTTTCTCATTTACAGAATCAAGGAGCTGATGAACAGACCGAAAGGCCCCCTGCATCCAAATACTCCTGATCAGCATTACCAGAAGAAAAAAACTGTATCCGTGTGAAGAGTCTGCAAAAACATCCACTTGGAAGCTTGATCTGTTCACACGCTATACAATACATTCTGGGGAAAAAACAGTGAAATAGCTTAAGGAAGACCTTCATACAGAGCGCATCTTTAGGGACAGTTTGATGCTCCATACCATGAATAATCTTTATCAGTCTACGGAGTGAGAAATGTTTGCTTAGAGCTTGCATCGATATGATCCTCAGAAGTTTGTTTTGGCAAGAAACCATATTTTTGTACAGAGTCGGAGAAAAGTGTCACTCAGAGCTCATATCTGTACATGCATCAGATGATCCATACGAGATTGAAGCATAGATGTGCGCAGAGTGTGACATCATTTTCATTGTAATATCAGCTTAGTGCAAGCATCAGAATATCCATACTCTGGAGAAACTATACCATTGTAAAGAGGATTAGAAGAGCTTGACTCACCAACAAAATCAGGTGACTTACCATAGGTTGCTTATATGGGAGACATCGTAGTGTACATACCTTGAGGAAAGCTGCAGTACGGGCTCTACGGGCTCTTTGATACACAGGCATCAAAATGTTTGTTCTGAGTATATGTCATACCAGTGTATGGAATGTGGGAAAAGTTTCACTGAGATAAATAGCATCAGAGAATTCATTGAGGTGAGAAATATCATCAGTGAGAAACACTTTGATGTGCAGAGAACACTGTTACATCATAGGGTTTCACACCAGTATGGATTCTATCTGTACTGAATGAGGACAGGCTTCACTTGTAAGACAAATATGTTAAGTCACCAAAGAATCCTCACTGGTGAGAAACCCTGCTGGTGCACAGAATGTGGGGAACACTTCACTCTGACAAGCGCACTAATCACACATCAGATAATCCATACTGGTGAGAACCCCTACAAATGCACTGAATGTGGAAAAAGCGTCAGTGAGCAGCGTCGGCTGGTGAAGCATCGGAAAATCCATGCTGGTGAGAAACCCTTTCAATGTTTAGAATGTGGAAAAAGCTTCACTCGGGCACGTGCAATGCTTGTTCATCAGAGAATCCATACTGGTGAGAAACCCTATCAGTGTACCGAATGTGGGAGAAGCTTCAGTGTGAAGCACACCTTGAAGCAACATCAGAGACTCCATACTGGTGAAAAACCCTTTCAATGTACAGAATGTGGGAAAAGCTTCCCTCAAGCAAGTGCACTGCTTTATCATCAGAGAATCCATACTGATGAGAAACCGTACCACTGTGCTGAATGTGGCAAAAGCTTCAGTGTAAAACACACCTTGGTGCAGCATCAGAGAATCCATACTGGTGAGAAACCCATTTAATGTACAGAATGTGGAAGACCCTTCTGTGTAAAGAGCACACTGTTATCACACCAGAGAATCCATACTGGTGAGAAACCCTTTCAGTGTACAGAATGTGGAAAACGCTTCTATATAAAGAGCACACTGTTATCACACCAGAGAATCCATACTGGTGAGAAAACCAATCAGTGTATAGAATGTGGGAAAAGCTTCACTCAAGCGAGCACACTGCTAGTACATCAGAGAATCCATACTGGAGAGAAATCCAATCAATGTACAGAATGTGGGGAAAAGTTTACTCAGAAGGGAAGCCTTTTGGCACATCATAGAATCCATACTGGTGAGAAACCGTACCACTGTGCTGAATGTGACAAAAGCTTCAGTGTAAAGCACACCTTGATACGGCATCAGAGAATCCATACTGGTGAAAATCCCTATCAATGTACCAAATGTGGAGAGCGCTTCCGTATAAAGAGCATACTGCTGTCACACCAGAGAATCCATACTGGTGAGAAACCCATTCAGTGTACAGAATGTGGGAGAAGCTTCAGTATGACGTACAAGCTGGTGCAGCATCAGAAAATCCATACTGGCGAGAAACCTACCACTGTGCTCATTGTGACAAAAGCTTCAGTGAGAAGTACATCTTGAAGAGGCATCAGAGAATCCATACTAGTGAGAAACCCTACCACTGTGCTGAATGTGACAAATGTTTCAGTGTGAAGTGGAACCTGGTGCAGCATCAGAGAATCCATGCAGGTGAGAAACCATTTCAGTGTACAGAGTGTGGAAAAGGCTTTAGTGTAAAGAGAAAACTATTGTCACATCAGAGAATCCATACTGGTGAGAATCCCTATCAATGTACAGAATGTGGGAAAGGCTATTTTCATAGATCCACTTTGTTGATACATCAGAGAACGCATACTGGTGAGAAACCCTTTCAGTGTACAGAATGTGGGAGAAGCTTCAGTGTGAAGTACAACCTGATGCAGCATCAGAGAATCCATACAGGTGAGAAACCCTTTCAATGTACAGAGTGTGGAAAAGGCTTCAGTGTAAAGAGAACACTGTTGTCACACCAGAGACTCCATACTGGTGACAACCATTTCCAAGTACAGAATGCAGAAGAAGCTTCACTCTGAAGAAAATGCATCAGAGAATCCATACTGGTGAAAACCTCATAACTGTACAGAATGTGGAAAACAATTTATTGAGAGCGGAGAACTGGTGAAGCATCAGAGTCCATACTGGTGAGAAACCATATAATTGTAGAAAGTGTGAGAAAAGATTCACTCTTATGAAAAATATGTTAAGCCATCAAAGAATCTACACTAGAAACCCTATTTTATTTTATTTAAATATTTTTATTGGGATTTCAGGTGCATTACAAAGAGACATAAAAAATTCATTTACACAAAACACTTTTCCTCTATGTCTACTATTGTATTTATCATCAATTGTATGTATTTGACCTTCTGCCTCAACCTTGTATATAGTGTTTTGCGTAAATGAATTTTTTATGTCTCTTTGTAATGCCCCTGAAAACCCCTATTTGTGAGCAGAATGTGGAAAATGCTTCAATCTGAACAGCACACTGTTAAGATATCAATAATCCATACAGTGGAGAATCTGAATAAAGTTACAGATTGTAGGAACAACTTCACTCAAAGGAAGGTCTGTTCCAGCATTGGAGGACACCTACTTAGTCAAAGGCGGATGTAGTGTGGGAAATGTGAGAGTAATCCACACTGCAGAGAAACCCTCTTTGGGCACATCATTTGGGAAAAGTTTCACTCAGACAAGCAAACTGTTCACACATCAGATGATCCATACTGGTGAGAAACCCTACCACTGCACAGAATGTGATAAAAGCTGCAGTAAGAAGTGAAACCTAGTAACTTTGAAGAAACTATCTCTCCAAACTGAATTTAACATCCAGGAGATTCAGCGATGACAGTCTATCGGATTCCCTGACTGGCGTATTGCAACATAATAAGTCAAGCACATTTTGGAACATAATCTCTCCAAGCATGAGTGCAGTCAGGAAATTTGTTTCATGTCCAATCTCACATTACGATTTGTAATCTTACAATTAGGAGTTGTATAAAAATTGTTAGGCGTAGTAAAATGATGGAACTTGAAATACTTGGACATTTTCAGAGTGGCCTCCTAAAAGAATAACAGTTACAACAACTAAGAAAGGCTGAAAATTGTCATGGTCAGGAAGCGAAGACCTCATGAAATGCACATATTTATTCTTAGTATGGTAGGATCTCTTGCTGCAGTTAAAGTTCATTGTAGGGCTGCTGCACTGCACTGAATCAATTGCTCTGCCGTAGGGCTTACGGTCAAATATCAGGAGGCGCTGGTGGTTGTAGCTGAAAATGGGGCCAATCCTGTGCCTGGACCTAGAGGCCTGTGGGGACAAAGACACAAGATGTTGTGATCTCCAAGGAGGGGAAACACCATTCACTCTCATCCACCTGTACTATTCTTGGCCCTCGTCTGCTGCAGGTGCGGTATTGATCCAGCTACTCAGTGGCAGAGATAGACAGTGACCAACCTCGGACCTCGCTTTGGGGAGGTAGTATGCTGTTTTTTGGGATGCCCAGGGGTGTCCTTATGCGAGTTCAAGTGCATTGCCCATTATCATTAACCTGGTTGGTGTCTTTTTTGAGGTGGTGCTAGACAGAGATCCCTAGATAATCATTGTAATGTTTGCTAGTTTATCAGCCTTTCTCTTGTCAGTGGTATGAGCAATGTGACATCACTGTTTAGCATGAGAAGGGTTTCAGGTCCTATCTGTTTTTCCTATAGGCTGTCTCACCATGGTATATGGCGGAAAGCCATCGGAGATGGAGATTTGGTGATTGTCTCCTTGGCACACAATGCTATTCCCCACTTAAGGGAAAATGGTAAGGTGAATGTATGGTGTGGCAGGGAGTGTGGTGGTGCACCCATCTGTCATACCTTGTGGATATCTGATCGAGGAGAGGGGCCTGCACACTCCAGAGGAGAGCTGGTCTTCAGTTAAAGTTTATATGAGACAATAGAGCCACAGAAGAGGATGGTGTGCTTGTCCCCCTTGTGTGTAGACTACCTCATCCCGACTTTGCGGTCAGCCATACCATGCATTGGCTTTTTAGGTTGTTTAGCCACCCTTAGCCACCCTTATTGGCTTCAAAGTGAGGATGGTTGGTCGTGGTGGTCGAAGAGTATGGGGAAAATTTGAAGAGAGGGGGCTCTGATGCGGCTTGTGGCCCTGTGAATGCTGTGGCATATTCCTTCCACTGTCAAGTGATAGACGTCAGTGTTATCAGAGTAGATTATTATTGATTGTTAAACAGGTGTTTGACAAATGGAGAAATTACAAATGGCCACACAAATATTAAGGTCTAATCAGGTTTGCATCAAGTCTAAGGGAACAGGAAAAATTCCCAAGCAATGTATACAGGATGTACAAGTCTCTCAGGTGAATAGGGAAGATGAATCTGGAGGAAAAAAAGCTGACTCCTAAAAGAAAGATACTAGATCTCCTTTACCAAGTTTCATAAGAAACTTTGTGTCCAAGTATTTCCTCTCAGCTAATGATGGAAAGACAATCCACCAGAGTATCCCAGTAGATACTACAGCAAAAGCAAGTGGTGATTTAGGGGCACAAAACAGTGTGGATATCATCGACTCGACAGGCTCAGGCTTCAGAACAGAAGTAGAAGCTGATGTTCAAAGCACATGAAATTATTGTAGATGCCACACTAAGCTGCAATAAGTGGAGTCTATGGTGAATAAATCTCTCCCTCCTTATTCTCAACTGGTGAAACTATAAATCCAACAATGTCCTCTGCCTCATTGAGTGTAATAGTGCTTATGCAAGGCACTCTAAAAAGAATTTTAGAAGTGCTGGTTGTACTAGATAAGAATCAACAGTACCAAATATAAATCAACAGTCCCACACATTTCAACAGCAAAATATAACTTGGGAATTACAAAATGTGAACATTTGCTGACTTCCTTCAATAAGACAAGTAAACAAGTCTCTAGAAAACTTGCATAATGTTTTGTCAGGAATTTTGGTAGAAGACCATGTTTCAGATGTCGATATTGCCTTAGATGACTTAACTGATAATTATTTAGGAGGAAATGGGACGGAACATATCTCTTACTGGCCAATGGTGGTTAGCTTGCACTTTCTAACAGTGGGTAACGGAACCTCTCCTCAAACTTTAATCTGTCCTATTTGTGAAATCAAAGGAAATTGCATCAGCAGGGGCACAGAACATTGAAAAAAGCGCCTCTGTGCAAAAAGGGGCAGGCAAGAGAAGAATAAAGAGTGGTTAATTCCAGCAATTCTCTGTGCCATATTTTAAGTGGAGCTAATTTGGAAACTTGTGAAATAATTTTTGAACTTGACTGGCTCTCCTTGCACTGTGTTATATAGATCTAAAATTCTTTATTTTAATGTATTGAATTATGATTCATTTTGAACTTCAACCATGCTATAGATCTCTAAAACGTACCAAAGACTTATTTTCTTAAACTATGTTCATACTGAATGAACTTATTTATTTATATTTGAGGTATTTGTCGAATGGGAGTGAATTGGTTCCATAGGAAGTACTTTTGAAATATTATTTTAAGTTTACTAAAACCGTAGATTAATCTGTAATTTAGAACGGGTATTATTAATGCCTAAAATCAATACATACCATTAATAGAAATCTGGTGTGAATCTGTATTATCAATGACTGATGCTCCTGTACATGATTAAATTGTCATTTCCTAGAATGATCTAAATTGTAGGTGTTAATTTTGGGATCATTCAGAGCAATTAATACAATAGCAAAGTTTAAAAAAATTAATAAATATTTGATTTGTTGAGTAATTTGTTTTATGGTATGGATAAAGTAATGTTTATCACAAGCAACTGTCATTACAATAAATGTTTCTAATTTAACAGCCGTGAAAAAGCCTTTTTGTTGTGAAACAGTTGTTGGCTGTGGTAGTATCGAAGTAAACATTACATTCACATGTGTGAATATTATGAAAAGGAAGAGTTGAAATAGTGTCATTGTCTTCAATCTTTGACTTGAAGAGACAATTGGAACAATAAAGAGATTAAGACATGGACGACTGACAACGTGTTATACTGCACTTTATTTGACTAATTTTCTCAGCAAATCTTTTAAATGTATACCCTGTTATCCTCCTACAGGAGATTTAGCTCCAAGAGAACCCGAATATTGATGGTATCATATCAATATGTAAACTCAGCCATGGTAGGTGATACGGTTGATTATGTGGAGACCTTTTAACGTTTATTTACACACGAAAAATAAGAAAAGTAAGAAGGATAGAAAGTATAAGTATGTGGGCACAAATATCAGTGGTTGAAATTCAGGTAAAACAAAATCGAACTGAAATGTTACTCTTAGCTAATGTATATCTCCATAAGGATATAAAGTCAGTTGTATAATATCCCTCTCACTAACTATTCAGCTGTTGCATCCTCAATTGAGTCCAGCATTATCTGTGATTGGTTGAGCAGTGTTACATGACGAGCTGGGCTCGTCATCAGCGTGCGAGGAGGCTACACCATGACGAGCCCAGCTCGTCATCAGCCTGGAAGGGGTTAATCAGCTTAAATGGCCGCTCTGCCCATGTTAATCCAGCTAGTTCGACTTTTAGGTTTGCACTCATCACTATTCAGTTGACTGCGATACATTTAACCTATGTTGTCATTTTAATATAATGCATTGTGAAAGAAGTGGCTTGGGGTTTTACAAGGACCACTTATATTAAAGGAATCATTTTTAACAGAAAAGGTTTTATTTCTGAATGTGTTTCTTGTCTGTATTTATTTTTGAAAGCAGAAAAATACAGAATATTGTGCTTTTCGTGAGTGACATTTGACACTGCCCTGTATGAATTCCAAGCCAACATCTGAATGCAAAAACAGCACAGGAGTCAAAAAACAGGATGGGATTTCCTTAAATGTAGGCATATGCTAACATATATTTCTATATATTTCTATATATTGGTAATATTTACATGTGGGTGTAGTGTTCTGCTATAATGACTGCTTAATTTGCTCAAAGGCAACAGGCATTAAAGTATGAGTGCATATTTATCAGTAAAATAAATGTGGAAATACACCATGTTAAGACTCCATATATTATTAAAAAGTGAAATAAATATGCATAAATACCAATAGGATGGCTGAATTTTTTTTTCTTTTATTTTTGTCCTCATTCCACCAAAAGCTGTGCAAATAAACTTTCTCAACCCATTCCATCGTGAGCGCCCTAGGGCTGATGTTCTTGAGATAGCCTGGGCTGTCCCGCCCTGCCCCTTTATTCCGAGGCATGGTGTAATCATAGGACTAGAAGGGCCTTAGACCAGCCTCATTTCTCTTCCCCATTCTACCAAAGGGCCCCACACTGTGCTATTTACATTTTGTGCCAATCCGGATTCTAAACGCGCAGTGCTCAGTACCGCCGGTAACCAACTTTCATACAAAGGTGGGCTGGGGTCGTTCCATAATTTACAAATCTCTCTACGTGCAATTAAAACAAGACTGGGAAATAACCCCACTTGTGCCCCCTTAATAAACTAACAAGATCCGTATCGAACCCCAAAAAAACTCTAGCTATATTCAAGCTTACTTGCACCTTAACCCCTTAAGTGCTGCTGACGGCCAATGGTCGTCAGCAGCGCTACCTCCCCAGTGCTGCGCACGACCATTGAACGTCCATTCAGCACTAGTTCTAATGGACAGCACAGCACTGGGGAGAAATGTTTACACGCAGCTAAGGTGTTAAAAATGCCCTCCAGGGCCTTCTCCACCATAGACCAAAAAGGGCCCAATATAGGGCAGTCATAAACAACATGTATGTCGTCTGCTTCGACTAACCCACATCTTGAGCAAGATGGGGGGGGATTTACAACTTTCGCAATCTTTTTTGGTGTGTAGTATAGCCTGTTAATGGTAAATAAATGATTTTTCTTCAGGGAGGCTGATCTAACATATTTATACAAAAAATGGAGAGATATATCATATAGAGCCATTGATATATCTTCCAACCTAGAGGTATTCCAGATTTGATACATTGGGGGGGCTTCCGATTCCTCCTCCTCCAGCATTTTTCCATTCCAGAGTCCCACTTCCCTCTTCATCGGCCTAGGGGATTGGAGAGCAGACTCAACATCCCAGTTTCCACCTATGTTGTCTCTCTCAGCGGTAAACCAGGAGCCGATCTGAATGTACTTGAATCTAGAGAAGGAGTCCCCGATCTTTAACCTCAAAACCTCCCATGGTAAAACCCCCTCTGATGTTACTATGTCCGACTACGTTGTTATCCCTGCTTTCCTAATAGGAAGAGAGAGACTATCATCAAAACAAGACGGCAAACCCGGGGAATCCAAGATTGGGGCAAGATCTGAGTAAAACTTTATACCCCATCTCTCCTTAACTCTGAGCCATACTAAAATTGCATGTTTCAGTACCTTTAGACGTACCTTTTTGTAAAATTTTGGCGCACCGAATTTATAAAGGAACCCAGGACCCCACCCTCTTGTTCAACCATTGTGTTCAATACCCGCCCCCAGTTGGAATCATCGGGACTGGTAAGGAAACATCGGATGTTTTTCAGTTGGAAGGCAAAGGAGTACCAGTGGATGTCAGGAAGCGTAAACCCCCCCTTCATCAATCTTCTTTTTAGCTTTTTCCAAGAGATCCTAGAGTTTTTATTTGCCCATATAAAGCTGCCTATTTTCCCCTGAATTTTAGCCAAAGATTTATATGGAAAAGTCAATGGAATCATATTAAATAGGTATGGCAGCTTCGGCAAGGTTACCATTTTGACCAGATTTACCCGGCCATAGATTGTGAGCTGAAGGTTCTGCCATCTCAGCAGAAGATGATCAATGTCATTCGCCACCTTCTTTATGTTGGTCTGTGTTAAGATGTTAAGATCCGGTGTTATTATTATCCCCAGGTATCTAAACTGACTACTTTCAGCCCCCTCCCAATTGTCTACCCCCAGCACATTATTTCGGTTTTTGTGTTATTGATCATGTACCCAGAGTATTGGCCAAAATATTTCATTATCTCTTTCACTCTGGGAAAAACCTCAACCGGGTTACCAGTATAAACTAGCAAATCATCAGCATATAATGCCAACTTGCAGCTAAAGTTTCCAACCCTGAAGCGTGTAACCCGATCATCCAGCCGCAACGCTTGCGCTAGAGGCTCAATGTAGAGGTCGAATAGGAGGGGCGAGATGGGTTACCCCTGTCTAGTTCCTCTCCTTACACTAACACGTGGTGTCAATAAGCTGTTTAATAGGATTACAGCAGATGCACCTTCGTAGCAGTCCCTCATTGTCTTAATAAAGGTTACCAATAGTTTTGACCGCGCACAGCCACAAAAGTCAAACCACATTCGAATGTGTCTCGTGCTCCAAAGAATGACTCCCCGCTCAGGAGAAAAAACACTATAACTAGAAAGTTGTAGCTAATTTCAACCTTGAAGTTGTAATAAAACAATCAATGTTCCATTTTTTTTCTTTATCAACCGTAAGTGATATTATTCATCATTTACTACATCCAGGTAAGTTGGCAATATATTTTTTCACTCCTGGATATCCATACAACGTGTATACTTTTCATCTTTTCATTCCCAATGCATTTCGGCTACTGCCTTCATCTGGGGAATATCTATTGGAAAACATATAATATAAATCACTAATGCGAATATGTCACTGCAAAGTATCCACCACCTAATGAGCATTGCCGTGTAAGTAATCTGAAAAACACGTGGTTCATAAAAAATCACCGTGGCAAAAACTTAACTGTTAGTATTCTAATGGTTTTACAAGGAATGTCCACAAAGGAAGCTAAATCAAGTGTATTGTGTTGAAAAAAACGAGACTAAGTTTGACAAAGTAAATGTTAGAGTGGTGCGGGTGTGTACGAGTAAAGAGGCGTGCTTCAATACACATGCTGGAGTGGTGAACTCTACGCTACTAGCTTATGCGTGCGTGATCGGAACAACATTAACCACATTACGCTTTACGGATGGTAGTTTAACTGACAATAGTGTGGTCTTCGCTGTGACCGTGCGATATAGGGTGAAGCTGTCTCAAAGAGCTCTACGGGATGAAAGAACTTAATGCTTACCAAATGAGAACACGCTGCAGTTTATTCAATATGCCGGCGGTCCAAACGCCATAAGCTCATTCCGCGTTCCTTCACTGAAGTGGATTAGGGGCGTGTATCATGTAACGTGAGGGCAAGTGGTTAAGTACAAGAATTCAGTGTGCGATAGTATTAAAGGTGTATACCCATATTTTAGTATGTGTATTATGTCTTAAACAAATAAAGATATTGAAAAAAGTAAAAAGGTAAACTGTGGACTCCTGTAATGACACTTAGTGGTCTGTGTGACGTTATGTATGCAATAACTCAAACGCTAAACTTCGTAACTGAGTGTAAGAAAGAGACCCAGCGTCAGTCATGACATAAAAAACTATATGGTGGCTGATAACGTGAACTACTTTCATAAATAGCATAAAAATTCAACCCTTTCACAATACACTGTGCAATAGCTGATAACATGAACTACTTATTATAAATGGCATAGAAATCCAACCCTTTCATTCAAGCCATTTGGTTTCAGGGTGTGAAGATGATAATTCCAGTAATTTTCGCGTTTCAGGAGAGATTTCTTATTGTCTTTTCCTTCCGATCTCTCAATTATTTCTAGAATGCATGCTTTCATCTGGTTCACTTGGTGATTTGCTTCAATAAAGTGGGCAGCGACGACTGATTTAGGAGCTTTTAGTCCTGATGTTACTTTTGTGCTCATTCAGTCTTATTTTCAGTTTCCTCTCAGTTTGACCAATATATCCCATTCCACACGGGTATTTTAACATATATACAATGTTACTGGTGTCACAAGTGGCATTCACTTGCAATGGTATTTTATGCCCTTTCATGGGATGACTGATACTATTACAAGATGTTATTACAGTTATTACAGTTCCAGCACCGAACTGTGCCTCTGTATATTTGACCAGTGGTGCTTGATGATGGTTGTTTAATATTTTCACCTATATTTTTAGCCCTACTGAAGGCAAACAATGGCGTTTCGCTAAAAATATTGTGGAAATCGGGTTCAGTCTGAGGTAGCGACCAGTGTTTTTTGATGATTTTCTTGAATTGAAAGCTAGCCTTGGAAAATTTACTAATGCATGTGATTATGGGTTCCTTCTGTGTGCTTTGGGTTGCTAGTAGTAGTTTCCGATCTTTAGTATTAGCTTGTTCAATAGCTTTATTTAACACAACTTCAGGGTATCCTCTTTCACGAAAACGCTGTATTATTTTGAGTGATTGATTTGTATATTCCTTCGGGTCTGAGGCAATTATTTTAATTCGCAGGAGTTGTGAGTACGGTAGATGCTGTTTAAGAGCCTGAGGGTGAAAACTTTGGTAGGCCAACATGTTGTTACGATCTGTTTTTTATGGTAAACAAGGTTGTGGTAAACCCTGTAGCAGATTTCTGTATGGTTACATCCAAGAAGTTAATGGAAGTTAAGGGAATAGTGTTGGATTTCATAGGTAAATTGGATACGTTCATTCACTTTATTTAGATCAATGATGTTTTCCTTCAATAGATCTTCTGTGCCTCTCCACAAGATGAAAATATCATCTATGTAGCGAAGGTATAAGTGTAGATCGTCTTTCCATTTCGGGGACTGCAAAATGTGTTGGCTTTCATATTCATGCATGAAGATATTTGCGTAGCAGGGAGCTGCCCAATTCCCCATAGAAGTACCACTTTTTTGGAGATACCACTGTTTGTCATATTCAAAATAGCTATGCATTAACGTAAAATTGAGAAGCTCCGTCAGAAAAATCTTCATTGATTCCTCATACTCCGTCCTGAGTAGTGCCTTTTCGACTGCCTCTATACCAAGTTGGTGTGGTATGGACGTATATAAAGATTGTACATCAATGCTACACATCAAGAGATTCTCTTCCTTTTCTGGTTGTACATTACTAAGTTTATTCAGAAAGTCAGTGGTGTCTTTTATAAATGAGCCCATAGTTTGAACAAATGTTTGTAGGTACTTGTCTAATAGTTTGCCAACTGGCTCATGGAGACTTCCGCATGTTGACACAATAGAACGGCATGGTGGTCTTAAAGGATCTTTGTGAATTTTGGGTGTCATATTGAATCGTGGTGCTTTAGGATTGTGAGTAGTGAGATAGTTTTTCATTTTTTCATTGATAATCCCATTATCCAATGCTTTTTGTAGAATTTTTTGTAGTGTATCCTGGATTTCCGCTGTTGGGTTGAAGTCTAATGCCATATATGTGTTTTCATCCAACAGGTGAGAGCGTACTTGTTCTTGGAAATACTTGAAATTGAGAATAACCAATGCTCCTCCCTTGTCTGCTTTTTGACAAATGATTGATCCATTATTGGCTATTGATCTTAAAATACCAAATTCTTTGTTCGTGAGATTCTTCATTTTAGTTTGCTTGCGGCAGTTAATTTTAGATAAATCCTGTTTTACCAGTTGCTCATATAGAACAAGAGTTTTATGGCTAAGAGGTGCCATGAACATGCTGGTTTTGGTTAATCCTTTTAGAGGATCCTGTGTTGCTGGTTGTCACTCTTCTATTAGATTTTCAAAAAAATGCCTCAACCTCAGTTTTCTCTTGAGCTTGTAAAAGCTAATGTCAAGCTCTAAATGGTTGGTGTGTGCCGTTGGAACATATGACGTGCCTTTTTGGAGAGCACGCTTTTGTATATCAGAAAACTCCACATCAGATATATTAATGACTAAATTGTTTAATGCTGGGATTTCTTCTTGTCTTTTTTGGCTGTAACATTCCGCGTTTGCGGCGGGTCCTTTTCCTTCACCTTGCTTACCTCTCCTCTTTGATCTCCTGGGTCTTCTCTTTCGTTCTGAACTACATCTAAAAAAGGCTGCGCGGTGGTGCTAGTGGAGGCTTTCTGTCCAGGCTGCCTATGGCCTCTGCCTGTTTCTGATGTGTCTGTATAAGTGGATGAAGAATCAGTTTTTTGGGTGTATGGGCGATTCTGTAATTTTCTCGCATACACGTCAGCCCACGTATAAACTTCGCCAAGTTTGTAATCAATAGTTTCTCTGCGATACTTTCTTATTTTACGTTCATTGACCTCCTGGGTGTGTTTCTCTAATTGTACTTTGACATCCTCTAGAATTTTATGCAACTCCTCTGTTGACATGGTTTTTTCCAATTCTAATTTAATAAAGGTTACCCCAAAGCCCATTGAGCTCAGTACATCCCACAGGAATCCACAGTTGGCACGGTCGAAGGCCTTAGTTGCGTCAGAAGCAGCAACTGCCAAGGGTTCCGACTGTGCCTCTGCTAGATCTATGCTTCCAATCAACTGAAGGGTTAAATCTTGTATATGTCTTCCGGGCACAAATCTTTTTTGATCGGAATTAATGAGTTGTGGAATTAACTTGCGCACACCTGACACGCGATCAGCGCGCCCAGAGGCGCTTCAAGAGGCTCACGCTCCACGAGTCCTCGGGGGAACAACGGACCAACCTTTGCTGCTCAGCTGCTTCGGGGGCAGTGGCTTGACATCCTACAGCCACACGCCGTGAGGGGAACGGCTGGCTGACCGCGAACGCCGTGAGGGCAACGGCAGTAGTTTCCATCAGGGAACTACACCACCCAGCACCACCCGGGGCCGGCGCACACCTGACACGCGATCAGCGTGCCCGGAGGCGCTTCAAGAGGCTCACGCCCCTCTCGCCCCGCGAGTCGTGCGCGGGAGAAGCCCGGGACAAGGGCGGTACAGTCTTTGGCAGTCGTTGGCAGGAGGCTGGCTGGGCCCCCTCCCCAAGAAAACACAATGGGCAAGCGGAAATGCTCCGCGCTAACAGACCAGGGAGGTAAGAAAGCAAAAATATCCAAACATTCTGACTCCATCATATCTTACCTCTCTTCAGCTATGGTGGCACTCACCAAGGAAATGACTAACGCCGAATCTGAACTGGGCCTACCTTCCACCTTACCGTTATCGCCAACACATTCCACTGACATAGTCCCATCGGTCCCTTTTGTAGCCAGAGGTGCACATTCTAAAGTCAAAGTCAAAGTCACAGTGACCATAACCCAGTTTTGCTTGTGGTCGCGTGGGGGGAACGATTGGACACTAACCCACTATCTGACACCCCGGGTCCAACCCTATGTCCCACAGACCAGAGGAGACGGCTCAAATGGGCAAATGTGGTCCCTGGGAATTTTATGCATGAAATATTACCTAAAATTGTGGGTCAAATGGGGATCTGTCAGGAGGAAGGCTCCACCGCATGTGAAGTTATGGGAGCCTTCGAGCGCATTTGTGCGGAAGTCTCTGAGGCCTTAACGGTTAAATGCACCCGAAGGGCGGAAAAGAAATTTAGATGGTTCGATGGTAAGTGCTCTAAAGCACATAGGTTGCTAATGACGGCGCTGAAAAACACCCCGAGAGACAGGGCTGAAATTGCGGAGGCAAGAAGGGTGTATAAGGCCACCATCAAGGATAGAAAGCAAGCGATAAAACAGGCAGCGTGGGATAATTTAACATCTACAGAGGTCCTGCGGGATAGCTCCCAGTTTTGGGCTACTGTTAACCAACCCTTTTTCTCAGACAATGATAACAGGATAATGGATTGTGTCATACCAGATGAAAAGTGACTTAACCACTTTAGCACAGTGTATGGCAATAGCGATCCGGATAGTCTGTACAAATGCTGGGAGCCTCTGGAGTGTGCACCACTGGTCTTTACCCCAGCTGTGGTGGAGAGGGCCTGATGGGGTGCCGGTGATTTTTATATGCACTCACCAAAACTTTGGGCGGGGGTCTTGAGCAAAGTTTTCACAGCTGCTAATAGTAATATCTTCCCTAATAGCTGGGTTACATCAGTCATCGTGCCAATTTTTAAGAAGGGCCAGCGCGATGACCCGGGTGCTAAAGGCCCATCTCCCTCCTAGACTCTGCTATTAAGATCCTAGGCAGAGTCTTATTGTACCAACTGAGAGAAAACATCGAGCGGAGCGGTGGATTGTCGAACCTGCAGTATGGATTTAGGGAGAAAAGAGGGACTGTGGACCAATGCCTAAACCTCCAATTGTTAATATCAAAATACACAGTTGCCAAGGAGGGGTCCTTGTTTCTGGCATTCATGGACCTCTCCTCGGCCTTCGATCTAGTAAATAGGGCAAAACTGTGGACTGTTTTATTGGAGATGGGGGTTGATAATTCACTTGTGAACTTTATAGCCTCCCTACATCAGGAACTCTTTGCTAAAGTAAGAGTCACAAGAGAGGGTAGGTGCACCGCCAATTTAAATCAGAGAGAGGAGTGCGGCAGGGCTGCATCTTGGCCCCCTCCTTTTTACCATCTATATAAATGGCCTTGAAAAACATCTGGAAGGTGTGGGGGGGGGATGTACTGCGTGTAGGAGAGATAAGAATACCTGCTCTCCTATACGCTGACGATGCAGTCCTGATAGCACGTACGGGGGTGGGCCTACAACGCCTGTTAGATTCATTTGGTTCATTTATGGATCAGTTGGACCTGAAAATTAATACTACTAAGTCCCACACGATGGTGGTAACTCACAACAGAAGGAAGGATAAATCTATTTCTTTCTTTTGTAAGGGGGAGGTAGTGACCAGAGTCACACACTTTCCCTATTTAGGTGTGACTTTTGATGAGAAAGGTACCTGGGGCCCCCAGATTAAGTTAAAGAAGCTTGCCATGGCAAGAGCAGCTTCAGCCATTATGGGATTCGTTAGCAGGGTGGGAGCGAGGCCTATGGAGGCCATTCTAAAGATATACAATGCTAAGTGCATATCCATAGCCATGTATGGTGCGCCTCTATGGGGGTATTTGTCACATGAAACGCTCCAAAGGGCAGAAAACAAGTTTTTAAGACAACTTCTTTCTGTCCCCCATCCACCCCCACTTACTCGATTCACGGGGAGCTGGGCATAGATTATGTAACAGACAAGCTCAGATTGGCTCCCCTAACATCTTGGTTAAAGACATGGCTAAACAACGAACTAACTCTTAACCACGCCATTCTGAAGGACCTCATGTCCCTTGACCACAGGAAGAGAATTCCTTGGCTGGAATATGTGAGACAGACTTTTGAACAGCTTGGTCGCCCAAACTTAATTTATTCACCATCCTCTATTAGAATGGAGGACATTTCTTGGGTTAAAAAACACTTGTTGAGAAACATGAGATTGGCGCGGGAGGAATTAGAATGAAAAAAAACAACAGTTAGATTACATTATATGCTGTTATCCTCCCCTTCTCTGGAGCCCTACCTCACTTTTGTAACTAAACCCTTCCATAGACACTTGCTAATTAAACTTAGATTTAATTTAATTCCATACGTGTTGGGTTGTTTTCAGTCTTGGAGTTTACCGGAAAGAGGACCTCCATGTAAATGCAATGAATTTTCCACTCAGGACACTATGCACTTTATGATGTTTTGCACTTTATATAGGGTTCCAAGGATCAAATATTTGTTACCGATTTTAAAAGAAGCAGGGTTTACTCAAGTAAGGCCAGCTTTGATGTATTTACAGTCCCTTGGCAGTATTCGTATTACATATTCTGTGGCCAGTTTTTTAGTGGCAGCATATAGAATTAAAACAAGGACTTTGTCTGCCACTGTTGTAGCTCAAACTTAGGAAACAATGTGTAGTATGATCCGTTAAAATTATTTGCATTACTTATTTTGCACACTATGTATATAATGACTGTTTTCATGTTTTCACATTTTGCAGTCCCCGAAATGGAAAGACGATCTACACTTATACCTTCGCAACTATATACAATGAATTTGGATGTTTTAAATTGTATATATATTGTTGTTTTTATGGCTTTTAAGATTTTAGAACAAATCGAATAAAGTATAAGCATGGGCGAATTTTGCGAATCTCGCGTTCGCGAATTTTGCGGATTTGCGAACTCGCAATCCGCAAAATCCGCGAATTCCCGCGAATTTGCGGATTTTTTTTTTGTGTGTTCGCCCGTGTTTCTGCCAGTTCGCGAGGGTTTTTACAATTTCGCAATTTGCGAACTTACCTGTCGGGTCGCAAGTTTTGCGAACTTGTTGTTTCTACGTGTCCAGCCTGTTTGGGACACTCTTCTTCATCACTGCCACTCTCTGTCACCACTGCCACTCTCTGACTACTCATGCCACCCTCTGGCCCACCCATGCCACCCTCTGTTTCATCACCACACCCTCTGGTTGTCCAGTGTACATTATTTTCGGCAAAGCAAAGCACACCTTCCCTGCCTCAAGTGACCTGAATTAATTTGGGGCTGATTAATGTGTCACAGAATATTTTTTTAGCTGGCACCTGCTTCCTTAGTGCGCCCTGATTAGTGATCTTTTGCACTTGCTAAGTGCTTTCATTGTTGCAAAATTAGTTACAACACCTGCCCTGCCCCAACTGACAATAATGAATTAGGGGCTGATTAATGGATTTTAACTTCCAGCCTGGCTCCTGCTTGTCTCCCTTAGCTGTAATTCAGGACCTTTGTGGCATATGTGTAACTATTCTGAGGTTCAGAGCAGGGTCACATAATAGTTGCAACTGGCAACTGAACTCTGGAGGGGCCCCTCAGGAAGCACTACAGGAAATGGCTACTAATGATGAGCCTGAACTTTTGAACCTGGTAAGTAGTTTCAGTTTTGCTAAGATCGTATTTCTGCAATTTAGCACTTATTCGCGGGGCGCGAAGTTGTACTGGGAAGCCGCGAACTCACGCGACCAGTGCGAGCAGTGCGAGCAAAATCCGCTGCTCGCGGATTTGCGGATTTTGCGGGAGATTCGCGAATCTCGCAGATTGCGAATTTCCCGAAAATCCGCAAAATCCGCGAGCGAAACGGATTTTCCGCCCATGCTTAATAAAGTATATTTTGACTGACTGACTGACTGAGTTGTGGGATTAACTTTGCCAATCTCCATGCCAAAACGCTTGTAAAGTCCACGTTTAGCAGGGAGATAGGTCTAAAGGAGTCTGCCTTGAGGGGGTCCTTTACAGGTTTTAATATTAGCACAATTGTCGACTCTTTCCAGGAGGGGGGTGCCCTACCCTCCGGGCTATGGACATAGTTAAACAATTCACAGAGCTGTGACACTAAGGTGTCCTGTAATACTTTATACAGTTCTCCGGGGAGGGCGTCCGGGCAAACCGCTTTATTATTCTTTATATTTTTGATATACACTCCGATTTCTTTCTGCGTAAAAGGGCTGTTAAGAATATCTTGACCTTGATCTGTTAGTCTTGGCAGAGCCTTATTCTCCAACCACCATAGGGTATTTGCCGAGTCTGGTGAAGATTCATCTTCAGCACATAATTTAGAGAACAAAGAAAGTAAATGGTTTTCCATATCCTCCTGCCGGCATGATATGGTACCCTGATAGTCGATGATTATGCGATGTTTGTTATTTCTAACCCTATCTGTTCTGATTTTACTGGCCAGGATAGCCCCTGCCTTTTCTCCGTACTCATAATTCTCCATGGCTTGTGCTGCCCATTGTGCTCTAACTTTTAAATCCAGCAACCCGCGATATTCCAGCTGGAGATGTTCTAGGTCAGCTATAACCTGTGGCAAATTGTCTAATTAAGCACCATATCTTTTATTCTCTAACAAAGAAATTTTACCTTCCAGGTTTTTAAGTTTAAGAGCCTCCTCCTTGTTACTGGAGCTAGTGAGGCTATGAATCTGACCTTTAATATGAGCCTTAACGAACTCAATTCGGGCGGAACCAACATTATCTGAAAAGTAGTTATTAGTTGCTATGATGATTGCAGCGACTATATCCTCATAGATCCCTCCTTAGAGTCCATCTGGGTATAGGAGTTCGACTTGTGCTCCCTATCCAAGATGTAAATATAATGGGAGCATGGTCGGAAAGAATGGTAGGGAGTGTTTTTATATCATGCATAGACTCCAGACTTAACCTACCTACCAAAACATAATCTAATCTGGAGGCGTGCCCATGTTTTTTGCTGAAGTACTGTTGTAACCAAAAACCTGCTTCTCAGGGGTCTCACTGATACATAGTCCATAAAAGTAGTAAGAGACTGACACAGAACTCTGGAATATCAAAGGACATTTTGATATTGGGGCTGCGTCGCCCAAGAGCCGTGGCAAATGATTGAGGCAGTCTGAGGAATTCAGAAAGCTGGCGCCTTAAATACATATCAGACTTACACAGTAAGCATAAATGAAAGGGGCAGTCCTGGCTCCTGTGAGCACGCAAAGAATACCTAATATGGACATACAAGTTCTCTTTGTTCAACCAAGTGGGAGGAGCTAACAGTTTTCGGAACATAGTGAACACATTCCTATTTAAAACTAATCAGTAACAGCTGCAGATCCTACCGGGCATTTCTGAGCATGCATTAAAGTGGAGGAGGCTAAATATATCCTGTTCCTAGGCAGACTTCATGCGCAGCTAAAAGGAAGGTAGGACAAAGCACATGGTGAGCACATGGCAGCACATGGTAGACAAGATGGCTGCTATGAAGATAAAATGGCTTCTAAACAGCAGATAAGATAACTTCTAAATGCAAGATGGCTTCTGCTAACGCTAACCCATTTCTGCCAATTTACAACAGTCGCCCGTTTTAGCGTTAGCTGAAGACATTCGTATGATCCAGTAGGAAGATGGAAAACAGGTGCTCATTAATTTGCACATAATTTCATCAATTTCCTAATTCCTTGCTAGATAAGCATTTTCCATTCTAAACATTTCAGCAAGGGTATGACCAAGAATACTAAAGAACAGGACATTAGGTCATAAACATACATACAAACAGTAGGAGAAAGAATGACCACTATTACAGAGAAAATTAGCAATTTCACAACCCTAAGCAATAGCAAATCCTAGAATCTTTCAGAAAACACTATATACTCATGTGTAACAGTGGCAATGCAATCCTTCAATGCTCTCAAGTTGGATAGGGATACTCTTCCACAGAGAATGAACTTTATTCTATCTTTACTAAACAGAATACTACTCTAAAATACTGCAAGCAAGACAATAAAAATTAATTCCACAACACCCAGTATCTAATTGTTCAGGAATCGCTTGTATAATCACAACCTATGCCCAGAGTCCATCCCAAGTTCCTCTGGCAGACTTTTATCGTTCATCAAATCTCCTCTTCCATCACTGCATGGGCCTCTTCATTTCAGGCCTTCCATGGAAATGTGTCTCAGCATCCGTTGGAGTGCCCTTTTGGCAAACACTCATAGCTCAGTCGAAAGTCTCAATGTCTCAAGGAAGTGCAACAGTGTCTCTCATCTGCGGCAGACACTACAGATATTATGCTCTTCATTGATCATAAGCACAGGTGCTTATGATCGTGCTAACCAGATCTACATTCTCAAACTCCAACACTCCTTATTCAGTGTCAGAGGACGCTCAAGCTGCTCTTTCATGGGCACCATAAGATAGTGCCTCTTGCCAATCTTGGATTCTCCATTGCACTGCTCTTCCGTTGGAGCAAAGGGGAAAAAGGGAAGGGTAGCCAAACTCAGGCAAAGACTCAGGCCAAGACTCAGGCCAAAACTCAGATCAAAGGGCTCAAGGGGCTCAGTCCAAAACTCAGGCCAAGGGGCTCAAGGGGCTGTACACTGTCAGATGTTGCCAGTACATAACAGGTAGCTTTTGCCCTTTTTCCAACTCAAATTCTGTTGCAAAACCAAATCCTCTTTTCTCTCTGTCGTGCAGCGCTGGCCAATGAAGCAAACAAAGAACTTGGAAATACCATTGATGGCGTGCAGATTCCTTACTGGGTGCTGGGACTATAGACCAAAACTTCCTGCTTTCATCTATGGCTGTCAAGGATAGGAGTTAGAATTCGTCTTGGTCATTCGTTCTGCAGGGTATCACTCTTCCTTTGACTCTGGAAGATCCTGCAGAACCTAGTGATGTAGGAAATGTGACACAATTGTTAATTTCCTTCAATTTAGCACAAAAAAACAATTCAATATTTAACAAGGGGACTGCAAACAGTTGGCCTGCAATGTTCAAGAGAGTGATCATACGCCATAGGACTATCATGATCTAAAATACACTATCATTCAATTCTATCTGAATGGATGTCCTTACACATAGTGGTATCATCTAATGGGGTAAACATTTTCCTCAATGAGTAAATATAAGTGTTCCTAAATCCCTCATCTAGAACACCTCAAAAGCGAAATCACATAAAACAGATAATCAGGGACATTCAGACAAAAGCTAATTTATCAAAATGTGGAAACAGAAAAAACAAGAGCTAGAAACTCCTAGTGTTTCCATTATTAAAACACATGTGGTCTATCAAATATTAAAACAGCAGAAAAAAAGAACTGAGAACCTAATTAGAATGGGCATTACATTTTTCACATTCAAGAATGAACATACAATGTCTCCTATTGAGATGGAAAATTTTTCTTACTATACTATTAAGTCAGTTAACCAGTCTATCACTAAGCTGACAGTCAGACTGGAAACCATAAAAAATATAGGCCTAAAGAAAAGTCTTAAGAGAAAGAAACAGTCTGGTCAGGTCATACTAAAGGGAATTATAGATAATATGGTGGGCCCTATTACATCTCTGCAGTCTAGGAGTGTAAACCTGAACAATACATCAATCATAAAAAATGAGCTGACTGGTAAAAAGAAATACGGAAAAAGAAATAGAAGTAGGACACAGCTAAAATCCCCAATAACTCGGCACAATGCAAAACCAGGGGAGAAACACTACACCATATATGGTAATCTCAGCTAATGGTCCAGTTCCTTCTTCAAGGGAAAAAAATGAAAAGTTTAGGTCACCTTTAACAAGAGCCACAAATCTATAATTTCATCCTTAGGTCCAATCAAGGATATGTATATAAATCTAGGCCTGCCTGTTTCTTAAGGGAGAAGGGCAGTATTGTGACTTCCTGTATATCTCTTTTATTTTACTTCAATACTATTATGGCCAAATTTTAACATTCACTGGTGAGGTGATGTATTTTCATGTCCACAGTATGCAAACATTATGTCTGTGAAATTTAGTATCAGCGCAAATATTAACCAAGTGGTGTTCAGCCACACATACTGTCATACATGTCTCTTAACAACACAGGCAAACTTGTAATAATATCAAAAAGCAGCAACATTAAACAAAACAACATATCATCAAGCCATTAAATATCCATGCAGTATAGTAAGCACAAAAAGCATAGACAAAGCACAATGGCACATGTAACCAAGCAGTGACGCATGCATTCATGCAACCCAAAACCCAAAATCCAGGCCTGCTTAATTTGTCAGGATCAAAATCAAAATCAAAATTACACCAAAATTACACTTTCATTTACTCACACCCCGCTTTTGACAGGTGATCACCAGTCGCTGGTTATCAACTGGCAAATAAAACTTACAGTGTCGCTTGTGACACACAAGGGTCAGCAGGAACCATTCATAAGGGAAAAAATGCAAAATCATGAAAAAAACACACAAACATTTAATTTCAAAGAAGTCATAATAAAAACCCATCTCTTTTCAACATACTACTAACGCATAACAGAGTAAATCTCAACTGGTAACCAACCATCCTTCTTTTAAAACATGCTAACCCACTTTACTATTGACTGTCCAAAAATAAAGTACTTTCACAGACGCACTGCGTCCCGTGCACCAGCCCATCCTTGAGGCCCTTGAGACCCTTGGACTCGAGGCCCTGTTTCCTCTCTCCAAGGCTGGTCAGGAATGCACTTCTCGGAGACAAAGCCCTAATGTAATGAGCTGCAGATGTGGACGTAAAAGCCTCACGCAAGCCGTCTAATGTGCAAGCTTGAATTTCTGCTAGTCAGAGAAGCTTTCACGAAGCAGTCATTCCTCCATCTGTTTTCACTTACTGCTAAACCCCCATCTCACTGACCTTAAGGTCAAACTCTGCCAAGTGAACCGCGGGCTCCTTCAGACCCCACTTCCTATTTCCTCACTCGAACTGACAAAGGCAGAAACCCTTCCCCACTCTTTCTAAGCTACAAAAATCAACCCTGTTGAACAACACATGTTATATAAATGACTTCTTTTAGGAATAAAATTCATTTAATCCTATATTATAAAACATTTACTGTGAACAATTTGCAGAACATAATAACATAGCATACCAGCATTATATTAAATGTTTGCTACCACCCTATGCAATGGTACTCATTTATCAATCAGATGAAGTAAAAATGGGCCCTGCCAAAGGTAGAACCTTCAACCCTGATATTAAACATAAACCTCTGCACCGGGCACAGTGGCTCACTGAGCTATGAAGAACAACCTCGAATAATAACAACCCACAAGTTTGTAATATACACAAATATGCATTTTCTGAAAGCCAGAAACACTGCAAAGCTATGGTAAATGACAAGAATGCTGTGTTAAAAAGTCCATTTTAACTCAATTTCGACTTTTGACTTTGGGGCACTTGAAAATGAAAATCCTACAATTGCATTACATATTAATCATCCTCAGAATGTGCTTTACATGTTGCAAAGAGCGAACATGAGGCATAGCGCATGTAATGCCTTAGAAAAATGAGCTTTTACGCCTGCGCCAAGTGAAAACCCAACATGCAAATGTCCTAATTATGCAGTCACACATTACTTAAATCAAATTTTAATTTTAGGATGTCATAGTATGAGTATTAAGCTTTATGAATATCTAAAATTGATTTTAAAAAGCACCTATTTTTTTCAAATAATTTTTCCATGATTAATAATTTTTTTTGTGTCTAAACCCAATCTGAAATGCGAAATCCACATATAAAAACAAACTGCATCCTTTGCCTATCATTTTAGACGCAGTCATGTATGAGCCTATGCACAAAAGCCTAACTTAAAACAAGACAGACTTTCGCGCCAAAATTTAAAAGGACATTGAGCAACAAACCCAAGAATATACCCCCTTTTTTTTTACAGTGTTTAAAAAGAGAGGAAAACCACAATTGAAAAGTCTTCCAGTGATACAAAATAATGAACTTATTTTTGTAACTCTCTAAAACACTATTCTGAAATGCTAAATTCAAACCGTAATGAACTAACAGCTAAGCCCTGGCTGAATAAACAGTGCGATGTTATTCATGGCCTTTCAAAAACAACATCTGCCATTCTCAAGGTGGGAAGGGCCTGCACAAAGCTGAAAGCCAGCACACTTTCAGTCTTACTGAAAACAGACATTTTCAGAAATGCGTGTGCCACAAGATGCATTTAAACGTAGCAAAAATTCACTTTAGCTGAAGTGGTAGCATTTTACGTGTATGACAATGCATGTAAGTAAAAAATGCTACAAATTCCTTTTCCTACAGAACACAGAATTTATTGTTGAGGCCTTTCATATTCCTAGGGCATGTGAATTTTAACTTTATCTAGTTTAAGCATTTAACATTTTGCACATATGTGCCTTTACTTAGTCTATAAATTAAAAAGCAACATAGAGCGATTTTAGCAGGTAACATGGCTAATTACTGCATTCTTATTTAATTTCCACCTAATATCAATTAATCCAACATTTTTCTTAACAGACTGAAAACATCAAGAAATCCACAATCACGCATTGAGCTCATTTTACACAGAAACAGAAATATTTCTAACATTCAGGACACACAATACAGCGCCTAAGGCATGTAATTCATAAATTCGCGCCGACGCTATTCACACACAGAAGTTACACTAACGGGAAAAAAACACATTTAAACACACATTGAACCCACAGATCAACACATAGGACTGAAACAAAAGACAACCCCCAAAATGAACTTAAACCAAACCAATTGTAAATGCTAGTTGTACGTCATATTTACAAGGAACGCTTGGCAATAGTGTTTCAATTCACAAACTTTGACGAGCAGAGCACCAAAAATCGCTCTGCATTCCACATTCATAAAAGTGCACAGAACAAAGGATCCTTATATGTATTATGTCCATATTTTAATTCCCTGGGGATACAAAATCACAAAGGAAGAAATAGGTCTCACACCTAAACCTATTTAGGTATCCCTTCTAAGGGAAGCCGGCTCATTTACTTCACATCACATTATGGTACCTTTCACAAAAGCAACACATTTTAACATGTGAGCTTAACCAAAGACAACAACAGGCATGCCAAAAAATAGTGCAAAATATACACTACTATCAAAAGTGGAGGAAATATCCTCGCATGACCTGCCTATATGGGTTGCAACACATACATATCAAATCAAATCAAATCATATTCATATCATATTCATCAAAGGTCAAACAAAATTCAAAGTAGACAAGTCTATCCCAAATACAAATATGCCACTGTAAGCGTTCCTAAAACTACCTTACCATACAAAGGCATCCAAAACCTAGAACAGGCGCCGCAAATTACTCCTACCAAACATAAGCTGTCCAAATTCTAACTGCCAAGTTCTAAATGACCTATCGGTCTCTCTTTTAATTTTACATTTTTTTTTTAATAATACTCACGCCAAAAATGTTCTCAGTCAGGGGTGACATCATGTGGAGGATCAAAAATCAGGAAGGACAGAAACACACCGAGCTGCAGACACAGGGAATCACCAGAAGCGCCGTGCACAGCACACCTTCTTTGCAGAGACCAGTCCCATGCTGCTCAGTAGTTTTCTGCCTCCTGACAAGATGATCACTCCTCCAGATAGCCACCTCTCTGATGAGTCCCTTCGTGGTCGCCATCTGTTGTAACCAAAAACCGGCTTCTCAGGGGTCTCACTGATACGTAGTCCATAAAAGCAGTAAGAGACTGACACAGAACTCTGGAATATCAAAGGACATTTTTATTACACTCATATGAGGTGAGGCTGCGTCGCCCAAGAGCCGTGGCAAATGAATGAGACAGTCTGAGGAATTCAGAAAGCTGGCGCCTTAAATACATTTCAGACTTACACAGTAAGCATAAATGAAAGGGGCAGTCCTGGCTCCTGTGAGCACACAAAAATACCTAATATGGACATACAAGTTCTCTTTGTTCAACCAAGTGAGAGGAGCTAACAGTTTTCAGAACATAGTGAACACATTCCTATTTGAAACTAATCAGTAACAGCTGCAGATCCTACCGGGCATTTCTGAGCATGCGTTAAAATGGAGGAGGCTAAATATATCCTGTTACTAGGCAGACTTCAGGCGCAGCTAAAAGGAAGGTAGGACAAAGCACATGGTGAGCACATGGCAGCACATGGTAGACAAGATGGCTGCTAGGAAGATAAAATGGCTTCTAAACAGCAGATAAGATAACTTCTAAATGCAGGATGGCTTCTGCTAACGCTAACCCCTTTCTGCCAATTTACAACAGTACGTAAAACCCGGTGCCACCTCCCCCTTGATTCTCCAACGGTCAGTAAGACCCACCTCATGCATCATATTGACCATGGCTCGTCTAGAACGCGGGGTAGTAACATAATAACTATGATTGGATCGATCCTGTTGAGGTTCTAAGAGTACATTGAAGTCCCCCCGTATAATCACAGGGGAGGTGACCCCGGTTACATTGGACTGGACTCTAAGTAGCCAGGTAGGATCATCTACATTAGGACCATAATAGGAAACGATGGTCTGTTCACTACCGCTAAGATCGACTTGAGCCAAAACCCATCTCCCTGACTGGTCTGTAGATGTTGATTTTATAGACCCCTTAATCCCTGCCTTAATCAGAATTGCAACACCCTTGTTTACTCCAGTCTGTCCCAAACAACAAAATGCACCAATCCATCTCAGTTTCTCAAAGATCTCTTTGCTTTCGGTGGGGCTTAGATGAGTTTCCTGAAGGAGAATGACTTTAGCCGAAGATTGCTCCAGGAAGCTCATAATCAATCTCCTTCTCCTTGGACACCTAAAACCATTCACGTTCCATGAAATATAAGATACTTTATTGAGGGCCATTTGTAATCTCCATCCTTCCCTCCTTAGCCATCCAACCCAACACCCGTCTGTTTTTCAGGAAAAACTGAAACTTATGATGAAATAAGGACTTTTTTTCCTTTTTCTCCCCTTGCTACCCCACCCGTGCCTCTCCTCTTACCCCTCTCACCCCCCCAACCCCCCACCCCCTTGGGGAGCCCTCCTTATCTTCTCAGGCGTACGCCCTTAGACGGGTACCCCCCTCCCTCTGTGTATGTTAAATATGATACATTCTTAGTTTCATCTTGTATTTGCCAGGCGGCAGTGGTCTTTGCTCCCTCCCTGGTGTGCCTATTGTCGGAGAGTAGGGTCTGCAATCCTATGATCACCCAGATTTTTTGCTTTTGTTTCACTGGTTTACGACTTTCTCTGGCTGTGGGCCTGCCAATCAGACCCACAGCCTAGCTGTTCTCTCACTAAATTGACATGTGTACCAATTGGAACTGGGCCAACTTATCAGACCCTGTAACTCAGGGCATAGGTGTACCCAGGGCCTAACAGGGGCTGAAGCATGTATTATGCCACCCCTGGATGGCCATCTAAATCTGACACAACTGGCTGCACGACAGCTGGGGCAAGGTGGTGTACTCACCCTTTGCTTTAGATATAGTATACCTATATCTAACCCTAAAAATGGTCACACAGATTCCTATCAGTCACTCCTATGGCAGGCCTTGACAATCCTGAAGGCAGAGTGCTTGGAATCGTGTGAAATGGTGCTCTGGCATGAGCTGAGCCCGTTTGCAGCTTGCGGAACCAAGTCCTAATAGCTGTTCCATGATAACGCATACCATATACTCTTAAATGCATTATAATCCTCGCGGTTAAATGCTATCTCTGGTATTGCGTTATCAAAACATGTCGAGTAAGGTGTCATACGAATTGGAATACTAACCACTCGCCAATTCTGGCGACGGGGTTAGCATTCCACCCTTCTAGAGGGACACGACATGTATGTAACTGTGAACCCCGGTTAAAGTTAAACGAAGCCTCAGCTCCACAAAATGGATGCTGCCACCACAGACACGAGTCTGACCTCCTGCTGCTGGGAGTCCTTCCAGCGAGGAGAGCTTGGACAAAGGGTTTCCTGTCAGGGGCGGTGCTAGCACCATCCCAGACAGGGTTTTGTGTATCCTGGGTAGGCAGGGCTTTACAGGAAGGTGACTGCTGAGTGGCACCCCGGTGCTCACTACGCATCTGCCGGCTAGAACCAGTTCCAGGGGCACACCAGCCCCTGGCCTGGGGAAAGTCCGGCATGGGAGAGGGGTGTAACCACCCCCCTTCCTGGTCCCACCCCTAGGGCAGGACCTAGTCGCGTACCCACCCCTTTCTTTAGGATAAAGGCAGGAGCGGGGACCCTTCCAAATTAGATCATCTTTGGAATCAAGACACGACTTTCTACGAAAGGACTTCAAGATTTCTTCTTCAAGATTCTCCCTTGTGACTAAGGAGTAGTCACCCTGCATCCGCAGGCACCATCTTAAGAACACTGCGGTCTGCTGCAAGTCCTTCCTCCGGAATCCGACTGCCCAGCTCGACGAGAACCAGCTTCCCTGGCACCTCTGACCTCTACCCACCTCTACAGCAAAGCTGAGAACCGTGGGTGCCACGAGACCTCGAGGGACCGGCCATCTTCAAGACTGCATGACTTCTTTCCAGCATGACCGCCGAGGGATCCTCTGGTGAGTGCTTTGGGGTCCGAGAAGCCCCGACCCTGAGCAGCTCCAGCACCGAAGTTCAGCCTCCCAGCATCTCCACGATCTGCGTGGGGCCCTTCTGCTTTTTGCTGCTCACCGCGTTGTTTGGCTACTAGCCCGCTGGCTTGTGGCCTTCTTAACGACGCCCGACAACATCACTGCTGCTAGTCTGGTTGCTCCAGACTGGCCCTTGCTCCCTTCCAAAAGAGGAGCACCCCGGACCCTCCTGGTCCACTCCAGACGCCATTTTGAGTCCACCGCGTGGGCTTGAATTAGCCAAGACTTGTTGCCCCAATCCTGGGTCCAGCGACGTCGACAGCTTCATCCATTGTGGGACAGTTCGCTCCTCCATCCTGGTCGCCGACAACGCCTCCTGGTCCGTGAGATCTGCAGAGCACAGCGTCGCCCACTCACCTAGTCGAGGTGACTACCATCCGGTACCCTCCTGGTGCCACCTGACTACTGGCTAGTAGTCACGAACTTGGTCCCCTCTGCTTTCAGGTGTCATCCATCTTCGATCCAGGCTTGGATCAACTCGAACTCTCTTCACTGGTCGCCTGCCAGCAACTTCTTTCTTCAGGCTCCTGGTCCGTCTACGAGGATTCCCGACGTCTTTTGAGACCTATGTAGCTGCAGCCCCTGGGCTAGGTAACTTCGGCATTTCGGTGCCCCAGCATAGCCTCACTATCCAAGGGTCAGAATCCACTTTCGTTTTCCTCCTACCAGGTCGGGTTCGCCCGAGAACACTAACTTTGTGAAATCTAGCTACCATAGACTTTGTCCCGCATCACGCGTGAGAGTGCACACTCTGCACCCGAGTCCCCTAGGCTTCCTATTAGTAATCTGAAGGTTCAGTAGTCAAGTCCTAGCGATTCCAAAGCTAATTAGTACAGTACTTACCTGCTAGTAATTTCGCATTCCACTTTTGTAGTATATGGTTTCCCGTGCCCCTCGGGCATTTGTGTAAATTGTGCGAACTCAAGTATTTTCGTAAGAGTTTTGTTTTGTGCTTAGTACCCTGTCCTCATAAAGAGTACAGGGCTGTTGTGATTCTAATAAATACATTGTTTATTTTCATAACACTTGTGTGGTGTCCTTTCACTTGGTGTTCAAGGGGTATATGTGATGGTATAACAGCTGGCTTAACACGCCCTCTAGAGTTTAGCGCGAAGACTGCTCGTATCCACGCTACTAGGATAGCTGGTCTATAAGGTTGACTTACAACCAATCACCATAGGGTTGTTTGGACTGATACAAAGTGCTCACTAGAATAGTGAACATTATATATCAGGCCAACTTCTCACATTGGTGAGCAGCGGTTGGGATTTGAGCTTGCTGTTGTTTTACCACACTTATCCTAAGAATATCTTGTGAAAGATCACATAAGTACTCCAGGTACATATAACTTAGCTTAGAATACTCTGAGTTCTACTGAACCAGCTGTTGTAGCTCCTCAAGGCTTAGCACACCTTGGCTACAACTCTTAGCAAGGGATCAGTAGGCAAACATATAGTGTAGGTAGGTGCATCACTTACACCACACTAGAATCAGCATGTCAGACAAAGGAGGAAACACTGAGTCTCCCCTTGTGTCAGTAGACCTTCCACAGGTCACTTCCAGATATGCTGCTCTTAGCTTCCAGGAGATGAGACAAGTGTGTACCTCCAGGAAGCTAAAACAGGGGTCTAACCCCACAATTCCCTTTCTGATTGGTCTCTTAGAGACTTATGATGCCAGGAGGGCTGGTAACCCAGACCCTTCTAATCCAGATGGGAACATGCCTCCCCTAGAGGGAACCTTAGGTGACCCTGACCTTATCCATCTCTCTGAAGAAGGTGAAGAGGAGGATGAGGATCTAGAGCCATCTGAGGATGAGGCAGACAAAGGTCCAGAAGTAGTTAGCCAGCTAACTAGGGACAACTTAAGCAGGCATGAGAATGGTACTAGGAGACCCCTGGGACCCCTCTCAGGCCAGCTTAACATTGGGAGTGGACGTGTTAGGTCTCTATCAAGAGGCTCTAACAGATCCATTCAAACCAATGGCTCTCAGGCCTCTGCTCAGAGGAGGATGACATCCCCTCAGAGGAGAGTATATGAAGCCAAGGAAAGGGAAGTCAATCTGAGGATTGAAAGGGAAGAACTTGCCCTGGCCAAAGAAAGACTTGCCTTTGCTAGAGAGCAAGAATTGAGTGGGACAATTCCCACTGGTGGCAGCATTCCCCCAAGGGAAAACAGGAGTTTAGACACTAGGCACCTGAGTAAGATAGTGCCCCCCTTTAAGCAAGGGGATGACATCCACAAATGGATTACTGCTTTGGAGAGGGCCTGCACTGTACAGTGTGTCCCCCAGAGTCAGTGGGCAGCTATCTTGTGGCTCTCCTTTGAAGGTAAAGGTAGAGACAAGCTCCTCACTACTAGAGCTGAGGATGCTAATAATTACCAAGTCCTGAAGAGTACACTGATTGATGGGTTTGGCCTAACCACTGAGCAGTACAGGTTGCTGTTCAGGGATACCCAGAAAACTCAGTCTCAGGATTGGTCTGACTTTGTAGATTGTGCCACTAAGGCTTTGGAGGGCTGGTTGCTGGGCAGTAAGGTTACTGATTACACAGGATTGTATAATTTGATCATGAGAGAACAAATTTTAAACAATTGTCAGAACCAGTTGTTGCATCAACATCTTGTTGACTCAGATCTGACCTCTCCCCAAGAATTGGGAAAGAAGGCAGACAGATGGGTCAGAACAAGAGTTAAGCAAAACCAGGGCCAGAACCAGGGTGGTCAGAAGAAAGCAGACCAGAAGGGTAAAGATTCTAAGGGTGAACAAAATGACCAGAAGTCTTCAACAGGTCCCCAACAACCCAAAGAGGGTGGGGGTCAGGCTTCCCAGAAAAAGAAGAATCAAGAAGGCCAATCTAAAAGGTGGTGCCAATACTGTAAAAGTAAAACTCACTGGTTTAGTGAGTGCACCAAGAAAGGAGGGCAGACTCCTGCTACTGCAGCCCCTAAGGCACCTGTGCCCCCTAGTACAGCCAGCAGTAGCAGTGCACCTCCCAAGGGACTAGTTGGGTTAAGCTTGGGTTCTGAGGGGTATGACAACTTAGTTGGCACACTCACTCAGGCTGTCCTTGTCTGTACAGGGGATGTGGATATATCCCCTGATGTCAGTCCCAATACTTTGGGCAAATACAGACAGACACCTTTTATTAATGGAAAAATGGCTCAGGCCTATAGGGACACTTGTGCCAGTGTCACAATGGTGACACCTAACTTTGTGGACCCTGGACATATCATGCCAGGTACAGATTTCCTGGTGACCAATGCAAGCAGTGTCACTACCAGTCATAGTATGGCAATTGTAGCTTTCTCCTGGGGAGGGGTAACTGGCCAAAAGAAGGTTGTAGTTAGTTCAGACCTCCCAGTGGATTGTTTGTTGGGCAATGATTTGGAGTCATCGCAATGGTCAGAAGTGGAGCATAGGACTCACATGGAGATGTTAGGCTTGCCAGCACATGTGCTTGCTGTGACTAGGTCACAGGCCAGAAGATGCCCCACTGAACAGGTGCTGGATCCTGGAACAATGGACCAGACACCTTCCAAGAAGAAGAGCAGTAGGGTTAAGGCATTGCCTTCCCCCTTGCCCCAGGCTGAGGATCAAGTCTCAGAGGAGGCTGACCTACAGGAACTGAGGGAAACTGAGCCTAAAGAGTTTGAACTTGATCAAGTTGAATTCCTGGGCTCAGGGGGACCCTCAAGAGAAGACCTGGGGAAGGAACAATAAGACTGCCCTTCCCTTGAACCCCTCAGACAGCAGGCTGCTGCTGAGGCTGCTGGGAATGCTGGGAATGCCACAGGTACCCACAAGGTATACTGGGAGGATGGACTCCTGTACACTGAGGCAAGAGACCCCAAGCCTGGCATGACCAGGAGGCTGGTTATCCCCTTGACTCAGAGAGGTTTCCTTCTTACCTTGGCCCATGAGATTCCCTTAGCAGGTCACTTAGGCCAGACAAAGACTTGGGACAGGCTTGTCTCACACTTTCACTGGCCTCACATGAATGAGGATACCAAGGAGTTTTGTCGCTCCTGTGTCACTTGCCAAGCCAGTGGTAAGTCAGGTGGCACAACAAAGGCCCCCCTTATACCAATGCCTGTGGTGGGGGTACCCTTTGAAAGAGTGGGGATTGACATTGTTGGTCCAATGGAACCCCAGACAGCATCAGGGCACAAGTTTATACTGGTGGTAGTGGATCATGCCACCAGGTATCCTGAAGCTATTCCACTTAGGACCACTACAGCACCTGTAGTGGCAAGGGCCCTAGTTGGAGTGTTCTCCAGAGTGGGCTTCCCTAAGGAGGTTGTCTCTGACAGAGGTGCAAACTTCATGTCAAGCTACTTAACTGCTATGTGGAAGGAATGTGGTGTCAACTACAAGTTCACTACACCCTATCATCCACAATGCAATGGGCTTGTTGAAAGGTTCAACAGGACCCTAAAAGGGATGATTTATGGACTACCTGAAAAGCTCAGGCGTAGATGGGATGTCCTGATTCCCTGCCTTCTGTTTGCTTACAGAGAGGTCCCACAAAAGGGGGTTGGCTACAGCCCTTTTGAACTTTTGTATGGACATCCTGTGAGAGGCCCCCTGTGTTTGGTGAAGGAAGGATGGGAGAGACCTCTCAAAAAGCCTGCAACCAGCATAGTGGACTATGTACTTGGTCTCCGCTCCAGGATGGCTGAGTATATGGAGAAGGCATCTGAAAACCTTAAGGCCAGTCAAGAACTCCAAAAAGCTTGGCATGACCAAAAGGCTGTCCTGACTGTGTATCAGCCTGGACAGAAGGTGTGGGTGTTGGAGCCAGTGGCCCCAGCAGCACTCAAAGACAAATGGTCTGGGCCCCACACAATTCTTGAGCAAAAGGGAGAGGTCACCTACCTGGTGGACCTTGGAACTCCCAGGAGCCCCCACAGGGTGCTCCATGTTAACAGGCTCAAAGCATATGTCGACAGGATGGACATGAGCTTGCTCATGGCCATAGATGAGGGACAAGAGGAAGAGAGTGACCCTCTCCCAGACCTGCTCACTCAGAATCCTGATGATGGGTCAGTAGATGGTGTTGTCTTTTGTGGCAGCCTCTCTGAACATCAACAGAAGGATTGTAAACAGGTTCTTCAATCCTTCAGACATATGTTTTCTCTAACACCCAGTCAGACCAATTGGTGCACCCATGAGGTTGACACTAGTGACAGCTTGCCAGTTAAGAGTAAAATCTACAGGCAGCCTGATCATGTTAGAGACTGCATCAAAACAGAAGTGCAGAAAATGTTGGAGTTGGGAGTCATTGAACCCTCAGATAGCCCTTGGGCTAGTCCAGTAGTTCTAGTGCCAAAGCCTCACACCCAGGGTGGTAAGAAAGAGATGAGGTTCTACGTAGACTACAGGGGTCTCAATGCAGTCACTAAGACTGATGCCCACCCAATACCAAGGGCAGATGAACTTATAGATAGATTGGCTTCTGCCAAATACTTAAGTACATTTGACCTGACAGCTGGGTATTGGCAAATCAGGTTAGCTGAGGATGCCAAGCCCAAGACAGCATTTCAACCCCTGGTGGGCATTATCAGTTTGTGGTAATGCCCTTTGGTCTGAAAAATGCACCTGCCACCTTCCAAAGGTTGGTGAATCATGTTCTCACTGGGCTGGATGACTTCTGTGCAGCATATCTTGATGATATTGCTGTCTCTAGCTCCACCTGGGAGGATCACCTGGTCCACCTGAGGAAAGTGTTAGAGGCACTGCAAGCAGCAGGTCTCACTATCAAGGCCACCAAGTGCCAGATAGGGCAGACACAGGTTGTGTACTTGGGCCACCTTGTAGGTGGAGGCCAAGTTCAACCACTGGAGAGCAAAATACAGTCAATCAGGGACTGGGCTCCTCCAACCATCCAGACTCAGGTTCGAGCTTTTTTGGGCCTGACTGGTTACTACAGAAAGTTTGTCAGGAATTATGGATCAATTGTGACTCCACTTAATGAACTGACAAGTAAGAAAATGCCAAAAAAGGTTCAGTGGACAGCAGGCTGTCAAAAAGCATTCGATGACCTAAAGCAGGCCATGTGCACAGCACCTATCCTCAAGAGTCCAGACTACTCCCAACCATTCATTGTCCAAACAGATGCTTCTGAGTTGGGTGTGGGAGCTGTTCTATCTCAACTGAATTTTGATGGTCAAGACCAGCCCATTGCTTTTATAAGCAGAAGGCTGACCCCCAGAGAGAAAAATTGGTCAGCTATCGAGAGGGAGGCCTTTGCTGTGGTTTGGGCCCTGAAGAAACTGAGGCCATACTTGTTTGGCACTCATTTCAAGATTCAGACCGACCATAAGCCCCTCTTGTGGCTAAATCAGATGAAGGGTGAAAACCCCAAACTGCTTAGGTGGTCCATTTCCCTACAGGGGATGGATTTTACAGTGGAGCATAGACCTGGCACTGATCATGGCAATGCAGATGGGCTCTCCAGGTATTTCCACTTAGAGCAAGAAGACTCACCTGGTCAAGGTTAATTTATTGTCCCAAAGTTTGGGGGGGGGGTCATGTAGGAGAGTAGGGTCTGCAATCCTATGATCACCCAAATGTTTTGCTTTTGTTTCACTGGTTTACGACTTTCTCTGGCTGTGGGCCTGCCAATCAGACCCACAGCCTAGCTGTTCTCTCACTAAATTGACATGTGTACCTTAGGTGCATTATCCAATTGGAAGTGGGCCACCTTATCAGACCCTGTAACTCAGGGCATAGGTGTACCCAGGGCCTACCAGGGGCTGAAGCATGTATTATGCCACCCCTGGATGGCCATCTAAATCTGACACAACTGGCTGCACGACAGCTGGGGCAAGGTGGTGTACTCACCCTTTGCTTTAGATATAGTATACCTATATCTAACCCTAAAAGAGGACACACAGATTCCTATCAGTCACTCCTATGGCAGGCCTTGACAATCCTGAAGGCAGAGTGCTTGGAATCGTGTGAAATGGTGCTCTGGCATGAGCTGAGCCCGTTTGCAGCTTGCGGAACCAAGTCCTAATAGCTGTTCCATGATAACGCATACCATATACTCTTAAGTGCATTATAATCCTCGCGGTTAAATGCTATCTCAGGTATTGCTTTATCAAAACATGTCGAGTAAGGTGTCATACGAATTGGAATACTAACCCCTCACCAATTCTGGCAACGGGGTTAGCATTCCACCCTTCTAGAGGGACACGACATGTATGTAACTGTGAACCCCGGTTAAAGTTAAACGAAGCCTCAGCTCCACAAAATGGATGCTGCCACCACAGACATGAGTCTGACCTCCTGCTGCTGGGAGTCCTTCCAGCGAGGAGAGCTTGGACAAAGGGTTTCCTGTCAGGGGCGGTGCTAGCACCATCCCAGACAGGGTTTTGTGTATCCTGGGTAGGCAGGGCTTTACAGGAAGGTGACTGCCGAGTGGCACCCTGGTGCTCACTACGCATCTGCCGGCTAGAACCAGTTCCAGGGGCACACCAGCCCCTGGCCTGGGGAAAGTCCGGCATGGGAGAGGGGTGTAACCACCCCCCTTCCTGGTCCCACCCCTAGGGCAGGACCTAGTCGCGTACCCACCCCTTTCTTTAGGATAAAGGCAGAAGCGGGGACCCTTCCAAATTAGATCATCTTTGGAATCAAGACACGACTTTCTACGAAAGGACTTCAAGATTTCTTCTTCAAGATTCTCCATTGTGACTAAGGAGTAGTCACCCTGCATCCGCAGGCACCATCTTAAGAACACTGCGGTCTGCTGCAAGTCCTTCCTCCGGAATCCGACTGCCCAGCTCGACGAGAACCGGCTTCCCTGGCACCTCTGACCTCTACCCACCTCTACAGCAAAGCTGAGAACCGTGGGTGCGACAAGACCTCGAGGGACCGGCCATCTTCAAGACTGCACGACTTCTTTCCAGCACGACCGCCGAGGGATCCTCTGGTGAGTGCTTTGGGGTCTGAGAAGCCCCGACCCTGAGCAGCTCCAGCACCGAAGTTCAGCCTCCCAGCATCTCCACGATCTGCGTGGGGCCCTTCTGCTTTTTGCTGCTCACTGCGTTGTTTGGCTACTAGCCCGCTGGCTTGTGGCCTTCTTAACGACGCCCGACGACATCACTGCTGCTAGTCTGGTTTCTCCAGACTGGCCCTTGCTCCCTTCCAAAAGAGGAGCACCCCGGACCCTCCTGGTCCACTCTAGACGCCATTTTGAGTCCACCGCGTGGGCTTGAATTAGCCAAGACTTGTTGCCCCAATCCTGGGTCCAGCGACGTCGACAGCTTCATCCATCGTGGGACAGTTCGCTCCTCCATCCTGGTCGCCGACAACGCCTCCTGGTCCGTGAGATCTGCAGAGCACAGCGTCGCCCACTCACCTAGTCGAGGTGACTACCATCCGGTACCCTCCTGGTGCCACCTGACTACTGGCTAGTAGTCACAAACTTGGTCCCCTCTGCTTTCAGGTGTCATCCATCTTCGATCCAGGCTTGGATCAACTCGAACTCTCTTCACTGGTCGCCTGCCAGCAACTTCTTTCTTCAGGCTCCTGGTCCGTCTACGAGGATTCCTGACGTCTTTTGAGACCTATGTAGCTGCAGCCCCTGGGCTAGGTAACTTCGGCATTTCGGTGCCCCAGCATAGCCTCACTATCCAAGGGTCAGAATCCACTTTCGTTTTCCTCCTACCAGGTCGGGTTCGCCCGAGAACACTAACTTTGTGAAATCTAGCTACCATAGACTTTGTCTCGCATCATGCGTGAGAGTGCACACTCTGCACCCGAGTCCCCTAGGCCTCCTATTAGTAATCTGAAGGTTCAGTAGTCAAGTCCTAGCGATTCCAAAGCCTATTAGTACAGTACTTACCTGCTAGTAATTTCGCATTCCACTTTTGTAGTATATGGTTTCCCGTGCCCCTCGGGCATTTGTGTAAATTGTGCGAACTCAAGTATTTTCGTAAGAGTTTTGTTTTGTGCTTAGTACCCTGTCCTCATAAAGAGTACAGGGCTGTTGTGATTCTAATAAATACATTGTTTATTTTCATAACACTTGTGTGGTGTCCTTTCACTTGGTGTTCAAGGGGTATATGTGATGGTATAACAGCTGGCTTAACACGCCCTCTAGAGTTTAGCCCGAAGACTGCTCGTATCCACGCTACTAGGATAGCTGGTCTATAAGGTTGACTTACAACCAATCACCATAAGGGTTGTTTGGACTGATACAAAGTGCTCATTAGAATAGTGAACATTATATATCAGGCCAACTTCTCACACCTATAATTTAATTAAAGAAGCAAGTTAAGATCAGACCCATATTTCAAATATACTTAATCCTCTTTTACTTGTGGGCTACTACCCCGCTCTGTTCTCCACCATGCCCTTTATTGCCTGCCTTGATCTTTTCAATTAGTATGTCTGCTTCATCAATCTGCTGTATGTTATACATGTGGTTATTCCACATTTTGCGGAGGTAAGCGGGGAATTTCCGCTGGACTCGGGCTCCTAATGAATTAAATATAGGAAGTCTCTTGCCCATCTCCCATTGCTTGGCCGCAGTTGTGTGTGAGATGTCTGAACGAATTGTAAAGAAGAACGGGCTGGTTAAGGAGGTTGATTTTATAGCTCCGGTTTTTAATGCCATGGACAGAATCCTTTCTTTGATAGCATATGTCAGGAAGTTTACCAGAATCTTCCTGGGGCGCTCCCTCCCTGGGTTCTGCCTATATGGATCCCGGTGAGCCCTCTGACTATCCACTAGTAGGTCTTTGTCGCCATCAGCGGAATCCTTTAGGATTGTGGTTTTAAGTAGTGCCACCACAAATGCCTTAATGTCCCCTCCTTCCATATCTTCTGGGACATTTAGAAATTTTAAGTTGTTCGTCCTAGCGTGATTTTCAAGTTTCTCAATGTCATCCTTCACCTCCCGATTTCGCTGCGCTAGCTTTTCCATATGGGCTGAAGTGGTGCCTAATGCTTCCTTAATTCTGGGCACCTCCGCTTCTAGAGCCTCTGTCCGTAATGAAACCTCCTCCACCTTCTTGGCCAGCACCTCACAGGATGCCTGAATAGCGACCTGATTGGTCTCTGAAATTGTGAACCTTTTCCCCATCTCCTCAAATCTCTTCCCCATATCCTATTTTAATCCAAGCAAGATATCTGCAAGTGTAACAGGAGTATTCACAGGAGTATTCACAGGGGTAGACACTGTTAGTAGAATAGGGCCTGTATGAACGCCCTCGCCAGCTATCTGGGGGCCGTTACCTCCGCTTCAGTTTCATCTTCCTGCACAGAGTCTTGAATCTCCAAAGCTGAAAAGCTATTCGAGAGTTTGGAGTTCTGGACTTTTTTGGTTCCATCCAGAGGTGTCAGGGAACAACACCCAAAGACCCCGGAGTTCCACCTGCCTTGGTGCGCAAATGAACAGAAACACGGGCTTCTCGATGGTGGCGTCAAAGACCAAAGGTTTATTACTGCAGGGACACAGAAATCACAGAATCTACACACGGGCAGAGACTAGGAGACTGTTCGCTTTGTACATGGAGGGTTGCTCCTTATATACCAAAAATTGTGCTTCAGGCAAATATTTCACATGTCAGTACATTCCCAAACCTTTGTGTCTTAAACAATAAATATTTGGCGTTACACAGGAACTGTCGATAATATCTGATGCCAAACATCACGAAGAGGGGTTCCCACTAGTCCATCACAATCCCTTGTCAATATTGCATTCAAGAGCCGGACCGCCTCATCGTAAAGTTCGTTACCTCCCCCTAATAAAGGCCCAGAAGGAAAGGAGCAGAGCCAGGTGCAGAAGATAGAAAAACGGGATAAGAGATGTTTGTGGGTTGTAAATGGGCAAGGCTACCAGCTTCGGCCGCCTAATCATGATCAGGACAATGGACAGGAAAACCAGTTCAGGTGGGCTGGCCTCGGGCAGAGGAGGCAGCCTTTGTCGAGTCATGCAGCTTCAGCGTGATCTGGTTAAAGGTGTACGTGTCATGAAAGAGGTGAATCTCCGGCTAAGGCTACGTGTCCTTAATCAAAGTGGAGTGAATGAAGTGATCAGAGGCTATTGCATATGTGAGGGCAAGGAAACACAAAATGGCGGCCATGATCTAAGATGGATGCCGTGGGTAGATCAGAAATGTGTTTATAACAGGAGTACTCTTGCTCGTATCGTAGCGAAAACACCAGGATATGCTAAATGGATCATTTGCGGTTCGCTGATACTAATATTATGTATTTCCGACAAACTTGAAAACACGGGTTCAAATCGTCACGGAACCTCAGACCCTCCTTTTGCCCTTACATAGGCAATTACTCAGTCTATGTCAGAATCTAGTTCTATGCTCATCAGGTCAGTGACATGTTGTTGTATCATCATCCTTTCTCGTGCCTTTTCTCCAAACGCAGGTGGTTTCCTAAAACAGGTTGCAGCACAAAGGCCACACAGGGCTGGACCACACTGGATAATCAGGCAGCATGAGAAGAGGAATACTAAGATGACACCAATGACCATAAGAACCTTCCATCCCCACGCTGAGATCAGAGTCCAAACCCACTCCATAAAGGACCAGTTTCCCTTGTCTACATGTATAGAGTCGGAAATCTTGTGTAGCTTAGAGATCGCCTCATAGACTGTTGGAGCATTATTAGGAATAAAGACACAGCAGCTCGATTGGATCATTCTGCATACCCCACCTCGGTCTACAAGGATAACGTCTAAAACCATACGGTTTTGCAACGTCATGAGTCTGTCCGCTTGAAGCTCAGCTGTCAGGTTGCTAAGGGCACCAGCAGTTTCGGTAATAGTAGATTCAACTACCCGTGTTAGCTGACGTATGTTTCTACTATTGGCCATAGGCCCCCAGAACGGAAGGAAGCCTTTGAAGAAGTCTCCAGCTTCCTGACCAGCAGTATCTTCCTTGCTGAAGACACCTCTCGCTACTCTGGTTCTGTGGTAATCAGATGAAGCAGTGTATGTTGGAGGCAACAATCGAGCAATATAGCATGAACCTGAAAAGTCTGCAGGCAACCATGTATAAGCTCGGTCTCGACAAATGAAATAGGTACCCCTAGCAGTAAGGAAGGCAGGGGAAGAGTTAGCCGGAAACACATAAGTCTCAACGCACTCACTCCTCCCTAGCTGAGCTCTCGGATTTCTCCCATTACCTTGCAAACAGACCTGACCTCGGTGAGGTACGACCCAGATTGGAGTTGAGCTTTTACGCTTGCTTTCTCCTAAACTAAGGCGATACTCTGAAGTATTCCAACTCAAATACACTCGTAGTTCGTCTCTAGGGTATGATGGAGTATTATTGACATCCTTGATCATGTCAATAATTCCCTGGACTAAAGCTTTGTTGGCAGAGTTATATCTAGTGGAACGTGGTGGACGTGGAGGATAGGTCTCAAGGGCATAAGCAAAGATGGTTTGAAGGGCCTGAAATGATCCATTGTAGCTGAAAGGCAAAACCAGATAGGGAATACCTTTTTCCATAGTGTGGGGTATCAAGCCACACACCCAGCAGTCTGTAGTGTTAACTACCAGTTGGTGTTGGTGCAAGAGCTGTACAAAAGTGTTGTTAATGAACTCTGTACGTCGGGCTTGCTCATGTTCAGGAAACGAGTGAAAAGAGTGTATAGAAGAAACAGTAGACGTAACAGGATCAAGGGGAGGTACTGTAGTAACTGGCACAAAAATCAGATTTATACTAAAGACGATTCCACCCACCAATGTTGCTAAAATAATCAAAAATGTAACGGCACATTGCATCAAAAAGCATTTGTTACGAAGAATTTTGTACAGTCTGTTTCTGCGAACATAAATCACATTTTCTCGTTGCAGCGCAGGAAGCTCCATCTTCTACAATCCGCTCGCGACCACTGATGATGTGTACGTAGATGAAAATGCCTCTGCCAGCCCTGGGAGTTCCCAGAACTAACAGAAAGATCGACCTTGCGTCAGACCCCTGCAAATTCAAACTAGGCACACAGCCACGACCCTACGGCTACCCAGACGGCAAGGCAATTAAAAAAAACAAACAATAGCAAACTTCCTGGCTGAAGGCAAATGTTCAATATCAAATGTTCAATATATAAAAAATCACAATATGCAGTTGCCTGCTTTATTTGTCCGTTTTGCGTTTTCTCAAATTGTATTTCTGTTTCGCAGGTATCGTCTGATCGGAAAATAGTGTATCATTAGCAGCTGTTGTAGTGTTTAAGTTCGCAGATAGCAAAGTGTCTTCTGATGCTGGAGACAAATGTTCAGTGTTCAAAAGAGTCTTTTCAGGAGAAGAGTCAGATTTTGGAGTATCAGTAATCAATTTGGCATCGCTGAAAGGAATAAACTTTGGCGTGCTGTCAGTTTCGGAGGCACCAATTCCCTTTTTCACCCAGTCGTCGTAAGGTAGCGGCAAGGGTACACGCTTTACATGTGACGCGTGTACCCAATGTTTACGGCCAGCTACACGGACTGCTGTCCTCGTTGTCAGTAGGACCTGGAAGGGGCCGACGTAGCGGGGCTGAAGATTCTTTGTCCTCGAAAAATTTCTGACCACCACTTGGTCGCCGGGTTTCAGTTGATGCCCTGGACTCTCCGGAGGCTTTGGTAGTGCATCGAAAACCTGTTGATGAATAAGACTCAATTTAGCAGTCAAGTCGTAAAGGTAGTCTATCAACATAGGATACTCCAACTGTCTGAACTCCCTTGGTCTTGGCACCCCCCAAATATTGGCAGGACGACCAAATACAATCTCGTAAGGGCTAAGCCCCACTCGAGAATGTACAGTCGCTCTTGTGGATAACAGAGCCAAAGGAAGTGCGTCTGGCCAAGCCAAACCTGTGGATGCTTGTATCTTAGCTATCTTCAGCTTGAGGGTGCCATTATAACCCTCCACTAGACCAGCTGACTGGGGATGGTTCGCACTATGAAATTTTTGTTTCAAACCTAGGCCCGCACATACACTCTGCATAACTTTCCCTATAAACTCACTTCCGTTATCTGACCATACAATCCGTGGCATACCGAATCTAGGGAAATATTCTTTGAGAAGAATTTTGGCAGTTGATAAGGCAGTATTGTCCTTCAGTGGGTATGCTTCTATCCACCTGGAAAAAGCACAAACCACCACCAAGACGTATTTCAAATTATTACAGTGTTCCATGTGAATGAAATCTAACTGAATCACTTCAAAGGGACAGGAAGGAGGAGCGAAATGACCAGCTGGAGTTGGAGTTCCCTTGCCAGGGTTATGCATCAAGCACACCATACAATTTTTCACCACTCTCTCTGCACACTTACTGATCCCATCATTTTTCCAGACCGGAGCCAACATCTTACAGATACCTTTAGAACTTATATGCGCTACTCCGTGCGCCATTGTCACAACTGCAAGCACATACGCATCCGGCAACATCCAACGTTGCTGCTCTGTCAAATCAATCCAACATCCATTCGAGTCCAACTTGCCCGTACCCTCTCTCCATACACGTTTCTCTTCCTCAGTTGCTTCTCTCTGAATCTCTTTCACACTTTCCATTGTATCTTCACACATCCCAGACTCAGCGATCCATCTTGCAGACGTTGCAACATACATTCTACTCATCACATCTCTAGCTGTCTGTTTAGCAATTTCATCAGCAAAAGCATTCCCACGTCCAACATCATCCGTGATTGCTTTATGAGCACTGCACTTTACAATCGCAACTTCAGTCGGCAAGGTTAAAGATTCCAACAAGTCGTTAACCAGCTGACCATGTTGAATCTTAGTCCCATGGGACGTAATGAAACCTCTTTCTCTCCACAACCGGCCAAAACTATGGGCCACGCCAAATGCGTACTGACTATCTGTGAACACATTCACTCTCTTTCCCTCAGCTAAAACACATGCTCTCGTTAGAGCTATTAATTCTGCAGCTTGGGCAGAATTCTGACTCACTCTTGCAGTCTCCACAATCGTCTTCAAAGTCGTCACCGCGTAAGCAGCAGTCACATCACCATTCTCCAATTTAAAGCAAGACCCATCAACATACAACGTGCCATCTGGATCTGACAACGGAGTATCTTTAAGGTCAATTCGTCCTTTTGTCTCTTCCTCCGTTTTAAAACAGCAGTCATGTGGCTCAGGATCACTCGACTCTTGATCAGTCGGCAACAGCGTTGCTGGATTCAATACATTACACCTTTTGATCTGAATATGACTCGCTAGTAGTGTTAGTTCGTAACCAGATAATCTCGCACTGGTAAGGTGTTGTGTCTTCGTTCGGTTCATGAGTGTATCCACTGCATGAGGAACCATGACCACTAGTATGTTGTTCATCACCAAACCAGCAGATTGCCGAATGGAAGCCGCAGCTGCCGCTGTAGCCCTCAAACAACTAGGCAACGCTCTAGCTACCGGATCTAATGTTGATGAGAAATACGCACAAGGGCGTTGTTTATCACCAAACTTCTGTGTCAGGACACTCAACGCGCAACCTTCTCTCTCGTGAACGTAGAGCGTGAATGGTTTACTGTAATCAGGTGTACCCAATACAGGAGCTGAACACAGGGCTTTTCGTAATTCAGTAAAACTCTCTTGACATTCATCAGACCATGGCACCGGACTCGGAACATTTTTCCCAGTCAAAGCTACCAATGGTTTCGCTAAAAGAGAAAAATTTGGAATCCACTGCCTACAGTAGGAGGTAATACCTAAAAAGGCACGTACTTCTCTCTGTGTGCGCGGAACACTCATTTGCGTAATTGCTTTTATTCTTTCTGGGGTCAACTTCCTTCCCTCCTTTGACAAGAGATGACCTAGGTAGGTCACTTCTTGGCAGCAGTATTGCATCTTGGAAGGTGATACTTTGTGATTCAAATCAGACAAATGATGCAACAACGATACTGTAGCTGCTTTGCAAGTTTCCTTGTCATCGGCAGCCACTAAAAGATCATCTACGTACTGTACTAGGGCAGAACCTGGAGGAAGGACAAAAGAATCTAGCTGACTTTTTAATGCTTGACTGTAAATAGATGGACTCTCACAGTAGCCTTGTGGAGCGCGTTTAAATCTGAAGCTTCGACCTCCTAGACAGAAGCCAAAAATATCCCTACTTTCCTCGGCTATCGGAATGCTGAAAAAGGCATTCTTCAAGTCGATGACTGAAAACCAAGTGGCTGTAGCAGGAATTAACGTTAACAAGGCAGTAATGTCTGGAACCACAGGAAACTGTGGAACCACAATTTTATTGACTTCTCTAAGGTCTATGACAAACCTATATACTGGAGGCTTCGTAGGATCAGTTCGTTTCAGAATTGGCAATACAGGACTATTACAAACATTTCCTCGAGTTTCTTCAACCACACCTTTCTTAATCAAATCTTGCACAATCAATAAAAGTGCACGTTCTCCTTCACTCGATATTTTATATTGGGGAATTCTAGGAAATTTTACATTTGCTTTCAAAGTTACTACATACGGTGGTATTTCTAAGAGGCCTACATCATTAGGACCAATCGCCCAAAGAGAATTAGGGAGTGAGCGCAGCTCTGGCGGGAGTGCGTCCATTGACAAGTACATCGGAGAAGTGAGTCTTTTACCCAAAGTAAGCTGTACTCCTTCCGGAGAACAGTACAATGTCGCATATAGTCGTTTTAACAAATCTAAACCAAGCAGGTTTTCATTACAACCTGTCGCCAAAATCAAGGGTGCTTTCAATTGGCATGGTCCAACAGAAATAGACAAAGGATTAGATATCGGGTTGTAAACAGGGGCGCCTGAAAAACCTACGGAAACATTTGTTGAGCCAGACAAAGGTGCGCCAGGGAGTTTCGCATGAATTATAGAACTTTTTGCGGCACCAGTATCCAACAGAAACGGTTCGACTACACCTGATGTTGCTACTGCGACATAAGGCCCACTCTGATCCACTGGAACTGATACTACTCCCTCTCTCTGTCTATGGCTGTCCTAGTACCCATTTTGCTGGAATCCCTCATCAACTTCACAATAATCCTCAACAAGATATTGCTGAGATCTATTCTGTTGAGCTGACTGTACGTTTCGTTGATCAAAGTGATTAGAGGGACGATCATTCGTTTGCGGAGGCATAGCACCTCGCCCTCGACCTCTAGAATTCTGCGCAAAACCACCACGACCTCTCTGAGCTGCTGCTGCATTATTTTGCGCTAGAATCGGACATTCATTCTTGTAGTGACCCTCTTTCTTACAGTACGCACACTGATTCCACTGATATTGAGGCCTGGTTGAACTATAATCTGTCCTCTGATACGAATTCTGTTGCATATTAGTCTGGTTCGTGCGAGGCGGATACGCCTGCTGTAAAAGAACTTTAGTTTTTAAATCTTTCGTTTTCTTCTCTGATTTCTCCTTTTCCTCTTTATCCCTATTTTCGTAGTACTGCGCAGTCGCAAGTATTTGCGCAGTTGTGGAAACAGCCCACGCACTCTCTGAATCCTTTAATTTATTGCATAATTCAGGTAACAAATTATGCACAAATTTATCGACAAACAATCTCTGTCCTCCTTCAGTGCTCATATCCTGACCACTATGGTCTACAAAAGTCTCTTCAAACCTCGTGAAGAAGTCGGAGACACTTTCATCTTTCTTTTGCTTGCATGCGGATAATTTATCCCAATTAACACGCAACGCAGGCATCAGAGTCTTCATTAAGTCAATTATTCTACCTGGAAGATTAGCAATTAGGGGTTCGGGTTTTGCACCACCCGTTTGCTGACCATCTGCTGCAGTGATAGCTGCCCAATCACCACCTAAAGCTGCTTGATGATCCTCTCTACGAATTTTAGCCCACACTGGTTGTGGAACTACATTGCCAAATAACATGTCAATGTCTGCCAAATTCATTATACAAGCTTCAACTGTCTGTATCAATTCCTTGTAATATCCGGCTGGATTCTTACGCGGATCTGGTAAGGCCTGTTTCACTGCTAGTACTTCAGCTCGCTTCCATGGAATGTGTATCCACACTCGTTGGAACCGTGCTGGAGCAGCTGCAATACCCGCAACCGCATCAGCTTGCACAGCTTCGCGCCAAATTGGAGGAACCTCCCTCATAGGATATTGGCGACTTAGCTTCATTTTACCTTTCTCTAAATCTCTCGGCGAACGAAGAGATGGATCATTCCTAAAACTCAAAATAAGTTCCATCGCTTCTTTTATATTATCACCCACTATCATTCCTGCAGCAAACTCTTTTTGCACCTTAATTAAATCCTCCAAGTCTGATTCAACATCATCTTCCTCTATTTCCTCACGTAACAACGAGCACATCTCATCAAAGACGTATCGTTGCGTTGGTTCCTTCCACTGCATAAACGTATCTAATACATCTCTCGTATTATATCTTCTAACTTTCGTAATCCATCTGAGAGCCGTGGAATCTAAAACTCCCCGTTCTTCAGTACTTGGTAGCTGACTACGTCTCTGAACTGAATCAGAAGTAGGAGTCTTAATTAAGGATTTATATAGAGGAGACAGAATATTAGCAACAGAATCAGTTATTTTTCGACGTACAGAAAGTGGAGTTAATACACTTGCAGACGTAGAGAACACAGTAGAGGTAGGAACAGATTGCGAAGCAGTAGGAGTATCGATGAAAATAGTTTGTGAAGTAGTAGGTGTAAGCGAGACAGATACAGGTATAGAAGTCGGCAACCCAGGAAGAGGAGGAGCCGTAGGAACATTCACATTAACCACAGGAGGTACAGGAACTAGATTCTGAGGAACAAGAACACCAGGTTGTCCAGCAACCGGTAATTGAACATTCGGTACAAGTTGAGCCGCAGCACCTTGTGCGTACGGTGGAGGTGAACGTAACAGATAAGACAACAGAGGATCGTTTTCGGGATCCTCCAGTATCTTAGCTGTTTTCGATGGCAAGGCAGGGTAGCACTTGTCAATCGCTAAATTATGCTCTCTAATTGCTACATCTATAGCCTTTTCGCACTCATTATCTTGCAGTTGTTTAGTTGCTTGCTCTAGAGTTAACTCTTCTTGCTCTTTTTGTTCTTTCTTCAACCTTTTCATTTCTCTCTGTTTAGATTCTTTTCGCCAGTAACGGAAAGAATCAAACATTGCCGGCCGGGCTTTCTTACTAAATAATTTCGCTTCTAAATTATCAAGGATCTCGGGTTCAAAACTACCATGTAGTGGCCAACTAAGGACACCATCCTTCTTACAGTAACGGACCCACACCTCGTTATAGGATATAGGACCCACTCCAAATTTGCAATATAGGTCATAAAGGGGAGTCCCAATTGGAGGAACCAGACAAGAATCCTCCAATCGTGAGTCGTGGTTGCAACCGAAACAAGACAACATTTTCCGACTTACCATTTCCAGTCTGGAACACAAAACAAACAAAACACGAAACAGATATGTGCACTTGAACCAAGAACTTAGGCCTACCAAAACCAAACTAATGTATCGATACCCAAACTGAACCAAATAGATTATCGTAATCAGAACAACTAGTGATAATCTTACGAAACCAAACCAAACCAAGAACCGATCAAGGATTTTTAACAATCCTCACAAAGTAACCAGCTAGCTATCACTAAATACTTAACTGAGGCACTGAAGACGTCACCAAGGAGAAACCCGTCACGTTTCGCTGTACTAAGGCTGCACCTCGGGTCCAAGACAGGGCGACGGTCAAGGCAACGGCCCACTGCAGCCGTCCTGAACGGGAACCCTCGTGGAAGAGAACTTCAGGGCCACTTTTGCGATATGCCGGGATCGATGAAGTGGGGCGCCTCCCTCAGGAATCTTCACACGAAGCTCCTCGAACTCTTCGGGCTTTTGGACCGGTACCGAATGACGTCGCCCCACGTTGGGCGCCAATTGGAGTTCTGGACTTTTTTGGTTCCGTCCAGAGGTGTCAGGGAACAACACCCAAAGACCCCGGAGTTCCACCTGCCTTGGTGCGCAAATGAACAGAAACACGGGCTTCTCGATGGTGGCGTCAAAGATCAAAGGTTTATTACTGCAGGGACACAGAAATCACAGAATCTACACACGGGCAGAGACTAGGAGACTGTTCGCTTTGTACATGGAGGGTTGCTCCTTATATACCAAAAATTGTGCTTCAGGCAAATATTTCACATGTCAGTACATTCCCAAACCTTTGTGTCTTAAACAATAAATATTTGGCGTTACACAGGAACTGTCGATAATATCTGATGCCAAACATCACGAAGAGGGGTTCCCACTAGTCCATCACAATCCCTTGTCAATATTGCATTCAAGAGCCGGACCGCCTCATCGTAAAGTTCGTTACCTCCCCCTAATAAAGGCCCAGAAGGAAAGGAGCAGAGCCAGGTGCAGAAGATAGAAAAACGGGATAAGAGATGTTTGTGGGTTGTAAATGGGCAAGGCTACCAGCTTCGGCCGCCTAATCATGATCAGGACAATGGACAGGAAAACCAGTTCAGGTGGGCTGGCCTCGGGCAGAGGAGGCAGCCTTTGTCGAGTCATGCAGCTTCAGCGTGATCTGGTTAAAGGTGTACGTGTCATGAAAGAGGTGAATCTCCGGCTAAGGCTACGTGTCCTTAATCAAAGTGGAGTGAATGAAGTGATCAGAGGCTATTGCATATGTGAGGGCAAGGAAACACAAAATGGCGGCCATGATCTAAGATGGATGCCGTGGGTAGATCAGAAATGTGTTTATAACAGGAGTACTCTTGCTCGTATCGTAGCGAAAACACCAGGATATGCTAAATGGATCATTTGCGGTTCGCTGATACTAATATTATGTATTTCCGACAAACTTGAAAACACGGGTTCAAATCGTCACGGAACCTCAAGTTCAATTGATGGATGCACCCTATCTTCCCCTGGAGGTGGAGATACAGATGGGGATTACTGAAATGGTTGAGCTAACTGGGAGGACATGGCCATGGGTGAGTTTGTTGTAATAACTACAGCACCTGGTCCTATACTGGTTGAAGTACTATTAGAAGCCATTTTACCCGCTCTATCTGTAGTAGACAACGAAAGGACCGTATAAAATGATTTTAGGGAGGGGGTAACCTTGGATGCGATCGATACTGTGCTTTTTATCCTCTTTTTACCTTTTCCCTTCACCGTGGTGGTAAGACTGCTGGTGTGGTTCCCCTTCCCTATCCGGGATGTAGCCTGGATTTGTATCACTGGCGGGGTCGCCAATGGCTTTTGAGGTGTAGGCACTATACTGACTGCTCGATTTCGAAGGGTATAGCGGCTTACTCCTGCCTTAACGGTAGGTACTTTCGGGGGAGAACTAGGTTTGTTTGTGTACAGGCTAGCAACGTTGCTGCCACTCTCCTCCATGCAGGGCTCCCAAACCTGCTCCTGCCCAGTGCTGTAAGAAACCTGTGTCACACACAGTGGAGCAGGTATGGGTACTCCGCAGTATTCAAAATACCCCTCTAGGTTTACTTGACCCCTGCTACTCACTGCAGTGGTGTCCTTCCCGCAATGCATGAGAGACACAGTACTTCTCCGCGCAATCGTCAATGGCACTCCACTGCCTCCACTCCATAAACCATGGCCTAGCGTTTTAAAGGCAATTTTATCAACTGCCCCCCTTACATCAAACCTAAATAACCTAATGGCTAGGGCGCTCGACCTTGGACCTGGGGATCTGGGTTCGAGTCTCGGTAACAATGCCAAAAACCTCCTGTGATTCTGGGCAAATCACTTAATCTCCCTGTGCCTAAAATGAATGTGTGTCCTCTTGTAACGTAACTGGTGATATGTAAAGCGCTCTGATACCTGATTCGGTTCAAGTCTAGTTCGCGCTATATAAAACTATGCAAAAAAAACCCCAAAAAAACGTTGTCCATCCAGTGAGCCCCAGAGACACTCGCCTTGGATCTCGCTGCCACTCATTTGCTGCTCCGGTCCCCCGGAACCACACCGGTTTTGGGATTTCTCCAACCATCCGCGTCTCACCACCAAGCCCATCTATCTTACGGAAATCATGAAATGAAACTTATTTCACCCCTCCAAACAACCGAAGGAACAAAGAGACGGGAAAACAAATCTAGAGCCGATGTTACTGCCGCCTCGACATTCCTCTGCCAGCACTCAGCGTTCAGCGCCATACACAGGGGGGAGGAGCTCCGTCACGGCCGTTAGCTTCCGGCCGTCATGCTCCCCCACCAGCAGCCTCCGCGGAATCAATAAGATGGCTGAAAGATAAATATGGATGAATACAGATGGAAATTGTGAAAAAATAAATACCCAAAAAACCGGAGCCCTATTCATAATTTGCAAATAACTGAGCCCTCTCTCGATGCAACTTGACTTACTGAAGCAGTTGTACGGGGAGGCTACTCTCACACAATGTGGGGGGCAAACTGTTCGCTTGGATACAGGATGCCAGACTGTTCAAATTCCAATTGCTGAGTCTGAGGGGCTGTGCTACCCCAGTGCAGGGGAAGGGTCTAACAGCAACTCAGTCAACAGACCAAAGGGCTCGGAATTGCTTCCAATAGTTCTACCAGCGGGGTGCAGATCTACCTGTTATTATTCTACCTTCAGCATCATGTCCTTATGTTGCGGTACTAACCGGAGTCCTGGGATTGAATAGCAACCAGGGAGAATCCCACAAGAACCTCAAAAAACTAATCTCTGCATTGGTTCTCGAGGCACAGATGTTTTCTCCTCACTAGAGCTGGGGACATTATTCTAACCCGAAGGGTTTCCAGGATTGGGAAAGGCTGTAAAGACAAAACTGGGGCCTGCATTGTTATCAATTTTAGGGATCCAAAACAGGTATCGGATTGGTGCAGGCTCAGAATCCAGCATTGTCTATCATCCCACTGGGCTATTTTTATAGACGTTTCCTGGGTAGGCTCCATCACCCTGCACGACACCCCCTGCCCTCTATTCCCAGTTGTGCCTAACATCCCCCTCATATGGCTGACCCCTGTGAGATGCTGCAGCTGTAAACAATAGGTTTGAGGTCTTAGAAGGGGTGGATTGACTCCCTGACCCTGCTGAGTGCATGGCCCCATGACCTTCAGTCAAGAACTTCACTGGATTAGGTTGTTGGGATTGGCTGATGCTCAAGGCAGGGAGTGCCCACAAAGTGGGCTGATCCAACAGTAGCTAAGAACATTGCCCGGCCAGGATGCACCGTGGGTAGAGCAGGGCCTGATGGAAGCCACACCGTAGCCACTGAGCTACTCTGTCCCAAGAATGAAGGCCTTCCCAATACGAAGAAGGGAGATAGGAGGAGGAGGGTGATTCCAAGGGCTGGAGCAACAGATGGGCTTGTAAATTTGAGCTATGTTACTAGTATTAATAACATGGGGTGTCTGCCCAGGGTGAATAAGCGAGAGCCAAAAGCGGGTAGGGCTCTGCCAGAAACCAAACCTTGTCTAATACCATCAAAATTGCATCATGCAATGTGGCGGGTCTTAGGAGCAAGCTAGATTGCAGTAAATGGGGGGAGGGGGGGCATTCATAGACAAATATGATTTAGTATTATTCCAGGAAACCCAGGCCATGGAGGAGTTAAGGCAACCAGGTTATGTGGCCTTTTCCAAACCTGCTGTGCCTGCAGTGCGAGGTAGAGCCTCGGGGGGCTTACAATCTGAATTGCCACCTATTTAGGTTGCTCAGCAAGGGAGATTGAGACGGGGTCCCATGACCTTCTGTGTGTATTGCTGAGATTCACCTCTGCTAGAACTCAGTCAGTAGGAGTCAAGAATCCCCACCAGTGGAGCAATTATCAATTCTCCTGTCTTTCCCTCACATAGCACAATCTCAAGATTATAGGGGGTGACTTTAATTGCCACTTAGAGCCACTGTGCATCAGACTGAGCGAGTCCTTAGACGAAGAAGTTAGGCAGTGGGCAATACCTGCTACAACTGTACCCCTCTAATGGCTTTCAACGGGCAAGAAACGCCAGATAAATGTGGCAACCCTGTGTTTAATCGGGCTGGGTCCAAGTCCATAATTGATTATGTTTAGTGGATGCAAAAATGTGGGACTCAGTACTAGATTTTGGTATTTTACCACACCATGATAGCGACCATTATGTCTTGGTATTAGACATGCTAGTGCAAGATGGGAATATACAGGGGAAACACAAGGACCCATTCGATGCTAGATTGCTTCTGTCAACATCACGGAGATGCATCCATTGGGCCAAAATACAGGAGTCCCCTCAATCTATTACCATAATTTGCAACATAATGGGGACTTCCATGGAAGACCTGAGTGCTTGCATGCAGGCAACAAATACAGGAAACAGGTTCAAGGAAGTGGCCGCGATCCACTCATTTTGTGTAGCTGCAGTGAGGAACCTTTTTGATGCTGGGGGAAGGTCCAGAGAGAACAAACAAATTATTCGATCCTAGTATAACGTGCATTGGAGAAAAACAAAATCTATCCTAATAATAGCAATATAATCTAAGGACAAAACTTGGTTCAGAAGTGTTCGAATTATGCATAAGGATGCCACCAAACAGACCAAGACAGGCCCTTAAACAGAAAGATCCAAGCGCATTCTGGAATATAGTCACCATCGGCAATCGGGAAGGGAGAATCAATCTAGAGCCTAGCATCGCGTCCAAAGCATGAAATGATCTCTTTCATTCACTTTATGATGTCCAGGATCCCCCTGAGGTAGTGATGGTGAACAATGCAGACCATCAAACATATGCCTTGAACCAGGTTGGTATAAAGGCTAATGAGGACCTCCCCATGGTTTCTCTTGAGGAAGTATGCAGAGCTATCTTAAGCATGGCCCCTCACAAGGAGCCTGGAATCAATAAGATACCTGGGGACGTGTATCTCTCGGAACCTGATGTCTGGGGCCCCTACTTGCTAGTCATCTTTAATGCTGTTTTGGGTGGTATGCCCGTGGCTTAGACCTGGGCTGCTGCTGAAATTATCCCTGTGTATAAGAAAGGTTCCTCCCTCTATCGGAGAATTACAGGCCCATTAGCCTCATAGATGTGATAAAGAAGGTTGTCTCAAGGGTCCCTCTAGAATGGCTAAGGAGTGGATAAAGAACCATGATGCTCTTAGCTCTATAGAAACAGCCTTTAGAAACCGAGCTTTTACCATTGAGCAGGTATTCTGCCTCAACTCCTCTACTGGAAATCGGTGGTGCTGGAGGGTGGCAGTCTGTGTCTGATCTTCGTAGATCTAAAATCAGCTTGTGACTTAGTTACGAGAACCAAACTCTGGTCTGTTCTATCAAACATGGAGTTCCTACCTACCTAATATCATCATGAGGCTACATGAGAAGAACTATGCGCAGGTTCGATGTGGGAAACTAGGGGAGCTTTCTGAACAATTTCCGGTAACTAGGGGTGTACAACAGGGCTGTGTGTTGGCCCTGATGCTATTTTGTTTGTACATCAATGGGTTGGTGGATACTTTAAATGAGGTCAATGACAACGACATTCCTAGGTTTTGTTCTACCAAAATTCCAGCCCTGATGTTCACTGATGATTCCCTCTTCCTATCAAAATCTCCCATGGGGATTTCAAAGGATACTCAATGGGTTTAACTCATTTTGCATCGAGCGGGGTCTTGAGATTAACGATGCCAAGACGAAATTTATGGTTTCAATTCCATGCATTCCACCAGAACCAACCCCGTGCTGAATGGAATTCTACTGGAGAAGGCTGGCATTTTTGAGGATTACTCTCAATGAGCACAGAGTAGGGGAGGCCTGGCTAAGGTCTATAGTTCTTCATTCTCTAAGCTTCTTAACCCTCATGGAAATATACAAAACCCAATCCATTGGAGCCATAACTTACGAGGCAGAGCTAAGGGGACACAAGTTTGGTAAAGACATTGTATTGGTAGAAAATAAATTCATGGGGGATTTATTGATGCTTCCCCCTAGCACCCACTGACTCCGCTCCAACTAGATCCTGAGCTGTGCCCCATTTCAGAGACCATTGCCTTAAGGCTTCTCCTCTTCAGGAGGAGAATTTGGTCGACTCCAGAGCAGATCCCATACTAGGGGTCAAAAGCCTACCCTGGTTTTCTCCTCTTAGGAACACCCTGAGTTTCTTTATGGGATGACCCTCTAACCTACCTGGCAATTTCCAAGAAGACACTTGTGGATTGCTTCAGGGCTTCCTGACTATCCTCTTTTAAGAAGGGCCCAACAAAGGTTATTCTGACGAGGAATTTCCTACAGATTAAATACATTGAAAGATATGAAACTTTCTTACATGAGATCCAGTCAGTACTAGCCTGGAAGTTGTATTGCAGTTCAGGCATCACTCGCTCCCCCTACGGACATTTACTAGTGCCTGGTTGAGGGAATTCGATAGGAATTGTCCCTCCTGTGGAACAGCAGACGAAACTGACGCACATGTACTTTACCTTGTCCAGCATATAAAAGAGTTAGACATATGTAGATAGTACAGATCTGCAGGAACTTAGGGATCTCTAACCACCTGGAGACCCTCAGATACAGAAATACAATTTCAACCATGCAATAGATTTGCGGTATCTAGATTCCTCTTTTTCAAATGGTGTTTTAGGAAAAGGTTCCTAGAATAAGGGATGGACAATTTATATTGACTAGAAAAGAGGGCTTCTCGGGTGAAGAAGACTAGGCTTATGCTGACTTGGCATTTGATTTTGATATTACGTGCAGGGGGCCTAGATAGTAATTAAGTCTATCTTAAGACTTATTTTTAATAAATTAGCTTTTTAATTCAATTCAGACCTTAACGGGTGTATATTTCGGCGCGCCAAAGGCAATCCTGTCTGCGCCCTTAGCGCGTCCAGCGCCAGAACACCAGGCCGAACTGGGTCCCATATATATCGTAGGCAAAAACAGCTCAAACTCCGAGGAAACAACTGCACATCCCACAACATACTCCCTCAGCACCTGGGTGGGGCCGAGGCTCGCTGCACAGACTGCTCCTTTTGTATTAACCCTGATGGCTGCTTCACCCCTATGTTTACAAACATGTCAGGAAAAGGGTGGGACGATAATGTGCCTGTAAACCAAAGAAACAGAGAAAATGGCTGCAGGGAAAAAGTCACGCACAGGACCATAAATGGCAACAGCTATGGCATCTGCCAAGTGTCTTTTGCTAAATGCCCGCTCTGTAGTTGAGCATAAACACGAGCTAGAAGATCTAATCCAACTCACTACACCAGACTTAGTCTTTGTGACCGTAACCTGGACAGACATCACAAAAGCGCTAGACTGGAATATTGTCCTACCAGCAGGCTACGCTTTCCTCTCACAAGTTAGGAAGATAAGTAAGGGGGGCATAGCAATCATTTATCGCGACCAATTAAACGTACCGATGCGGCGTTCTCCCACGCCCTCTTAACGATCCTGGAATCATCTACTGATCCCCATTTCCTCACAATCCTTTGGGACTTTAATTACCATCTAGAATCTAAAAATTATTCTGACACCATCAGACTACTGGACAATCTAGAGGCATTTAGCCTTAACCAGCTCATAACCAAACCCACACACCAGGCAGGACATATATTAGTCGGAATTTTCACAAGCAATCCAGATATTACTCTGACCAACCTGTGAGCCTTGCCATGGACAGATCATAAGGCTATTTATTTTAACATCAGAGTTACACAGCCGCATCTCTGTACACAGGCCAAATCAACGAAGGTCCACATCAGGCGCTGGAATAAAGTCAAAGATAGTGACTTTGAGTCGGCCCTTGGCCATTTCCCTGCTTCACTAGAAACAGTTAACAACGTAGCAGCCCTGCGTTTCATGGCTGGTTACTACCAGCAGCATTATCAGGTGGCACCCAAAAAACTTTTGAAAGTAAAAAGAGCCAAGATATCATCACCCTGGTACACTCCAGAGCTTAAATGCATAAGAACCAACTACAGGAGAGCTGAGCGCCTTTGGAGACAAGATTACAACGCCACTATGAAATCCACATATAACTGAGTTATTTCTCAATATAAGGAGGCAATCACTGGCACAAAAATCTTTTTTTCACTACCAAAATAAAGGAGGCCGGCAACTCCACAAAGGAACTGTTAAAATCTGTCAACTTGCTAGCTAAGCCGCAACAGGAAAATGCTTTTAAGCCTGATCAAACCTTGTGTGATAAACTCACCGGATATTTTTAAGACAAGGTGCAAGGAATTTACAATGATTTCATAACTGCCACAGGACCTCAGGACACACAAATAAAAATGGGACCTACCCACTGTAGATTATCCCGCTTTCAGCCAATAACCAACGAGGAAACACAAAAACTTTTGCTTTCCATAAAATCCAGTTCCCCTTTGACCCCTGCCCTCCCTCCATTATGCATCAGGTTGCCCACAAGATTTGCGACAATCTTTCCCCCTCTTAAACCAAGTCCTGGAATCTGGCCATTACCCAGAAATCTGGAAAAAAGTATTGATTTCCTTCCTTCTGAAGAAATCCAATCTGGACCCCAATGAACCAAAAAAGTATCGTCCCATTGCTGGCCTACCAATTGTGGCCAAAGTCTTGGAAAAACAATTGAATGTAGTGCTGACTGACTATTTGGATGTAAATAGTCTGCTGGGTACCTCCCAGCACAGTTTCCGCTCATGCCACTCCACCAAATCTGCCTTCATTCTTGCTACTGAAGAGATTCAAAGGGTGATGGACAAGGGGGGGGGGGGACCTATCAGCCGCATTTGACACCAAGAACCATACAGTTCTGGTGCAGCGGCTGAGGGACATAGGGGTAGGGGGAGCCACCTTGGCCCTCCTGCCCTCCTTGGAGAAAAGAGAGCAGAGGCTGTTTTGGGATGGCCTGAAGTAGGACAGCTTTCATCTCACATGTGGTGTTCCACAGGGGTCTCCCCTTTCCCCGACAATGTTCAACCTCTACGTCACACCACTGGCCAACCTTATCAGGAAGCATGGTTTTGTCCTGGTCTCTCATGTTGATGACTCACAACTAGTCATCTCTATCACCAATCAGCCTGCGACTACAGCAGCCAGGTTCCATGTCTGTCTCACGGAGATTATGACCTGGATGAGCCATAGCTTCCTGAAAATGAATACAGACAAGACAGAGGTGATGGAATTCGGCCCGGGCCAGCCCCTGTGGAACAGGTCCTGGTGGCCAACTGAGGCCGGAGAATGCCCCGCCCGGTAAATAAGGTCAGGAACCCAAGGATCATCTTCGAAGACAAACTGAATTTTGGCACCAAGGTAAACAGCCTCACTTCATCCTCCTTTCTCTTATTAAAAACTCTGAGAATATTTTTTTATCTTTAGAGCTTCAAAAGACGGTGATGGTAGCACTTTTTCTATCTAAGTTGTATTATTGTAATGCCCTATTTTTGGGCTGTGACAAATTCCAACTGAGAAAACTAAATTTTCTACAAAATACCGCAGCGAGATTACTCCTGGGCATTCCCAGAGGACAGTCAACCTTTGCCGGAATTAAATCACTTCACTGGCTTCCGGTCAAGCAGCGCGTAGAGTTCAAGTGCCTCAGCCTTGTGCACAAGGCAAAATATGGTGGGGCTGAAGACATCAAAAAACTGTTCCCACCATACATCCCTCCACATACCCTCAGATCTGCCAGCCTGGGCCTCATTAAGATCGCAAAGACCAGACGGGCAAGATGGGGGGCTATGGCAATATCACAATGTGCGGCAAAGCTCTGGAACAAACTGCCACTACCGATGAAGATCCAACCCAACTTACAGCTTTTCAGGAAGTGAAAACCCTGTTGTTTACATCTGCATAGGCCTCCATCAGGCATGGTGCACCATTCCTGTCCACACACTCAGCGCCAAGGCGCCAGGGCGTTCAAGCGCTAGACAAGCATATGAACATAAACATGTGCTTTAAATGGTTGATGAATTTTTATGGTTTTTAAGACCCGAAACAAAGACCAAATAGAATGAATGAATGGAAATAATACATACAACTTGGACGACATAGCGGGCCCTATAGGAGCAGTTTTTCTAAGGTCCCTCTTATTGGGGTCTCTGGTATTGGGATTTAGTTGGGGGCAGTATTTGCCAATTTTTTTTATGACAGAATTTTTGTTTTCTCTTTTTACATGTACATTGATATCTGGATGTGATCTATTTCTATGATCTTTTTATGTATGTATAATGTTGCTTGCACTGTGCCCTTATATGGTGCAGCTGAAATAATCCCTGTGTATAAGAAAGGTTCCCCCCTTCTATTGGGGAATTACAGGTGCATTAGCCTCATAGATGTGATACAGAAGGTTGTTTCAAGAGTCACTCTAGAATGGCTACAGAGGTCATAAAGGACAATGATGCTCTTTGCTCTATACAAGCAGACTTTAGAAACCAAACTTCTACCATTGAGCAGGTATTCTGCCTCAACTCCTCTACTGGAAAACAGAGGTGCTGGAGGGTGGCAGTCTGTGTCTGATCTTCATAGATATAAAATAAGCTTGTGACCTAGTTACGAGTATCAAACTCTGGTCTGTCCTATCCAACATTGGGTTCCCACCTACCTCTGTAATATCATCATGAGGATACATGAGAAGAACTATGCTCAGGTTTGATGTGGGAAACTAGGGGAGCTTTCTGAACAATTTCCATTAACTAGGGGTGTACAACAGGGCTGTGTGTTGTCCCCGATGCTATTTTGTTTGTAGATCAATGGGTTGGTGGATACTTTAAATGAGGTCAATGACAACGTTATTCCCAGATTTTGTTCTACCAAAATTCCAACCCTGATGTTCACTGATGATTCCCTCTTCCTATCAAAATCTCCTGTGGGGATTTCAAAGGATACTCAATGGGTTTAACTAATTTTGCATCGAGCGCAGTCTTGAGATTAATGTTGCCAAGACGAAATTTATGGTTTTCAATTCCATGCATTCCACTAGAACCAACCCCGTGCTGAATGGAATTCTACTGGAAATGGCTGCCATTTTTGAGGATTTGAGGATTACAATCAATGAGAACATGGACTGGGCCTTTCACATAGGGAATCAGAGGTTGAAACTAGCAGAGTACAGGTGGCCTGGCTAAGGTTTATAGTTCTTCATTCTCTAAGCCTCTTAACCCTCATGGAAATATACAAAACCCAATCTCTTGGAGCCATTACTTATGAGGCAGAGCTATGGGGACAGGGGTTTGTTAAAGACATTGTATTGGTAGAAAATTAATTCATGGGGGACTTATTGATGCTTCCCCCTAGCACCCCATGACTCTGTTTCAACTAGATCTAGGACTATGCCCCATTTCAGAGACCATTGCTTTAAGACTTCTCTACTGGAGCAGAATTTGGTCGACCCCAGAGTAGACCCCAAACAGACAAGCTAAAAAAAACTGGGAATCCAGGGACAAAACGCCTATCCTTATTGACTCATCTTAGGGATACCCTGACTAGTATAGGACTAGTTTTTGTATGTGATGACCCTCTAACAACCTTCCTGGCAATTTCCAAGAAGAAACTTGTGGATTGCTACAGGGCTTCCAGACTGTCCTCTCTTATGAAGGGCCCAACAGAGGCCATTCTGACGAGGAATTTCCTACAGATTAAAGAAATTTAAAGATATGAGACTTTCTTAGATGAGATCCAGCCAGTACTAGCCTGGAAGTTGTATGTGCAGTTCAGGAATTGCTTGTTCCCCCTGCGCACATTTACTAGTGCCTGGTCGAGGGAATTCGATCGGAATTGTCCCTCCTGTGGAACAGCAGAAGAAACTGAAGCACATGTACTTTATTTTTGTCCAGCATATAAAAGAGTTAGACATATGTGGATAGTACAGATCTGCAGGAACTTAGGGATGTCTAACCACCTAGAGGCCCTCAGATACTGAAATACAATTTCAACCATGCAATATTTATTTATTTATTTATTTTAACGATTTATAGAGCGCCTGGTGACCCGAAGGCATCCCCGCGCTGTAATGATTGAGTTTATCCAGAGGAGAGGGAAGAGAGGGGAGGGGACTTTATTTAGGGAATAGGAGTGTTTTCAATTTTTTTCTAAAGACCAGGTAGCTGGGTTCCAATCTAAGGGTGTGGGGGAGGGAGTTCCATCCGGTGGAAGCCTTCACGGAGAAGCGTCGGCCTCCAGTACGTGTCTTTTTATATTTGGGGATGTTGGCCAGATGTTCATTCTCAGACCTAAGGGATCTGGGGGCTTTGCAAGGAGTTACCATGTCCCTAAGGATCGAAGGACCAGCTCCATTAATCAGTTTGTATGCAGTGCACATGGCTTTGAATTCCACCCTTTGGCGCAGTGGTAACCAGTGCAGGGCCTTGATGGCTGGTTTGGCTGACACTCTGGAGGGAAGGTTCATAAGAAGTCGGGCTGCTGCATTCTGTGTTCGTTGCAGTTTGGCCATGGTGGCCTCTGGGGCTCCCAGATAAACCATGTTGCTGTAGTCCAACCGTGACAATATTAGCCCTTGGACTAGGAGTTTTCTGGATGCGGGCGGGAGTAAGGGGAGAATCCTGCGGGTGGTGCGCATAAGCCCAAAACAGATTCCTGCTGTTTTGGCCGCTTGCGTTTTCATTGAAAGCTCGGGTTCAAGCCAGACTCCTAGGGTCTTAATTTCTTGTTTCGGGGTGGGAATTTCCCCGAACACGTCTGGCCAGACCGATGGGGGGATGGTCACCCAATGCTTTCCCATGAGCATAACTTTGGTCTTTGACCCGTTTAATTTGAGAGATGATTCACACATCCAGCTGTGGATTTCCGTGAGGCAGTTTGCCAGATTGTCTGGGTGGTCGTCCAGTTGGGATAGAGAGACGACCAGCTTAGTGTCATCAGCATAACTCACTATTTTAATCCCGAAGTGTGTCACCACATCTTCGAGGGGGGCCATGTAGGCATTAAAAAGCGTAGGGCTTAGAGATGATCCCTGGGGAACCCCGCTCGTAAAGGGGAGGGTGGTCGAATGGTGATTGCCATCCCATACCTGGAACGAGCGCCCAGCAAGGAAGGACTCTATCCACCTGAGCGCCGTCCCGGTGAGCCCTGCTGCCGCCAACCGATGGAGAAGGACACGATGGTTGACTGTGTCGAAGGCTGCACTGAGATCCAGGAGGATCACTGCCACTGACCCTCCTGAATCCCAAATGCGCCTTGCCTCCTCGATGACGGCAAGAAGGGCGGTATCTGTGCCATGGCCCGGGCGAAACCCAGTTTGGGATTGCCGTAAGATGTTATTTGCCTCGAGAAACTGAGACAGTTGTCCAATAATGTTCACAGTATGTAGATTCCTCTTTTTGAAATGGTGTATTTGGAAAAGGTTCCTAGAATAAAGGATGGCTAATTTATATTGACTAGAAAAGAGGGCTTCTCGGGTGAGGGAGACTGGGCTTATGCTGACTTGGCATTTGATTTTGATATTACGTGTAGGAGGCCAAGATAGTAATTAATTCTATCTTAAGACTTATTTTTAATTAATTCGCTTTTGAATTACATTTAGACCTTAACGTGTGTATAGTCGATTTATGTGCTTTTAATGTTTGATGAATTTTTACAGTTTTTAAAACCGAAACAAAAACTGAATGAATGGAAATAATATATACAACTTGGACGACATAGCGGACCGCATAGGAGTAGTTTTTCTAAGGTCTCTCTTATTGAGGTTTTTGTCTCTGGTATTGGGATTTCGTTGGGGGTAGTATTTGCCAATTTTTATTTTATGACTGAATTTTTGTTTTCTCATTTTACATCTACATTAATATCTGTATGTGATCTGGTTTTATGATCTTTTTATGTATGTATAATGTTGTTCGCACTGTGCACTTTTATGGTTCATCGAACCAAAATAAAGTTAATATGATGACGAATTTTGGGATCTTATTAACTCTCTCTATAACACATCAATCAAACGTGAAGGTGGGCGAGTCAATAAAAATTCTTCAAGTAGATAGAGTATAAACCAGAAATATTGTTACCGGAGGTAAGTAACCTTTTCCTATGATGGACTTGGTAGAGGGTTGACACACTGATGAGATGATGTCTACCACCTCCGGTGGCAGCTGCAAGGAGTTCATATGTCCTCTGTGGATCTCCAGGCATGAAGGAGAATGCCTCTGAAATTGGGATGCAGCACCATTCCCTCCGACTGGGAGAGAAGGTCTAGTCTCCATGGCAGCTTGAGAAGGGAACATCTGGAGAAGCGCTGAAGGTCTTCATACCACACTCCCCTTGGCCAATCTAGGGCGATGAGAATTACTTAGAACTGGGTCATAGTGCATCTTCCACAGAACACAAGAAATGAGGGGAAATGTGTAGTGCCCTTGAACGTGTCACCTCAACTGAAACATGTTCCAAAAAGGCAAACAAGTCCACCTGAGGAGTACCCCAGCAGGTGAAGATATCCTAAGCTAATACCCATAGTGGACGCCACTCATAATCGGCAAACCACTCCTGCTGCAGCACTGGGGGAGATTATGATGGAGTCAGACGGGTCTCCCCCGTACTGTAGCCACTGCTCATAGAGGTACCACTGCAGGGTTCAAATGAGCCAAAGAACATGCAGGACTAGGAGAATGCAGAGACCCATCAGACCTGGGAGTCAGAGGACCCTCAGAACTGTGACTCTCCCGGTGTGCTGGAAAGAAGGAACCATTGCAGTCCTCAGAGGTGGAGGAAAGGCCTGGAGCAGAGTGGTATCCAGTACTGACCTTATGAACTGGATTTGTGGGCGTCGGGTGGGATTTCGGCTCATTCATCCAGAACGCCGGTCAAAGAGTAGGGCTACACTTGAATGTAGATATGGAGATACCGCCTCTAGAGATCCAACTTTGATTAGCTAATCATTCAGGTTTGGGAAATAGGTATGACCAACCTTCGGAGATGGATTGCAACTACTGCCATCACCTCTGAAATCTTGAGGTGCCGATGTTAACTCAAATGGTAGCACTACAAACTACTACTGCATAGAACCCCCTTCAAAACACAGATACCTCTGATGCAAATGCAGGACCAGGATGTGGTTGATTGGCACCGTACAGTCTACTGGTTTCAATGCCGGTTAGATTAGAGCTAGAGTTTGTCTCTTGAAATTTTCCATTTTGACCTGTAGTGTGGTCGGAAGCAGTGTCAACTGCGCTCTTCGTCCCTGGCCCAGCGTATGAAGAGCCTCGCCTCATGGTCCTTGATGGCCTTCATGTGCTTGCTCTGGCAGGAGTAACAATACCAGTAGTCGTGGTCTGAATCGAGGCACTAGGGGCATATGAAGAGGGGATCTGTTCTAGATCTCAGTCTTTCCCAGTACCTACAGGGTTTGAACCCTGATCTCTAGGGAGGAGACACAATATTCCACTTGTTGGAAAATGCCTGTGGGAAAACATAAGACTCTTTGAGAGAGTAAGCTCTGGACCAGCGCCTTAGGAGTAGGTAAAAGGGTATTGATGACCTTGTGCTGGGATGCTTTGGTGATGTCATCGGATGCTGCTTTTGCTACTGATGCTATGCTAGAGTCTACTACTGGCAATGTGATAGCCTTGAAGATTCCTGATCCAGACTGGCACCTGGGATTATGCTATAAGTGAGGAAGCGTCAGGTAGAAGCATCCATCAGATGAGATCTCTCTTTAGACGCTTGACTCTCACTGGTTCACAAAACCTTCAATGCAAAACATGCTGTGATGGACAGAACTCTGGCGGCATAGATGTGCTGTGCTCAGTCTGGTATTTAACAGCAAGTAACAGTTTCCTTTCCAAGTTCTGGAAGTGACCTCATCCCAAACTACCACTACAAGATGGTTGTGATGATGCACAGCAGCAAGGACTAGGCACTTTGTGAAAATGAACTCAGTGGAATGCATTAGTTTCTACCATCTTTGGCTACTGAAGGTGTTTCCTTTTCTTTCTTGTGATATGAATATTTTATCGGTGATCTCCTTCGTGTATACAAGGCTGGGTTATGAGAGCACAGTATTTGGTGGCTCCAGCAACACAAAAGCAAATTTCAGATGATTCTGAATGCTATGTTATATCTTATTTGTGGGCTAAGAAAGTCTAAAATGCATCAAAAACTTTAACTCTTTGTTCACGAGGCAGCATATGCTTTTTAAGTTCTTGCATTCACCAGCAGAGTTTATAAAATGAGGGTTCCTTTTAGCTTGTAAACACAAACCTGAATATCATTTGTGCTCATTTTCTTCTGAATCCAGATTTCTTTCCAAATGCTGAGGTTGCACGAACTGCATAACAGAGAGTCGATACTTGTGGATTCTAGCTTCTAAGAGCTGGATTTATTTAGTGCTCAATATTTAATCTTTACTTAACCGTCAAACCTTAAGAAACCTCATTAGAAGTAAACATTTCAACATCGTTTTCTCATATCAATAATTTTGCCATCATGCACTAATTCTATCCATGAAACAGTTAGGATTTGGTCAGATGATTCTCCGCAAATAAGAAACTCATAAAATATTTTTACATGCAATTAATCAAACAATTAATTATTTACATAGTCAGTGGTGAGCAGTCCAATCCTCCAAGGATCCAGCTGTTGAATGTCACTCGGGAAATACCCCTATAGTGGGTGAATTTACAGATGCATGTGATGATGGAAATGAGCATCGCTTCTCCCGTGTCAGGTCTTGGGAGGTACATGTGCACTGCAAGCATTAACCCAGAGAGTTTGAGATCACAATGTACTACTTTCACTTCTCATGTTTTTGGACTCTGTCCTCTGGCTGCAGCAGTGAAACCATCAATGTTGCACAAAGCACCTAAAGCCCACAATTAACTATGAATATTCTCCAGTGCCTGCCAGTTAAATCAGTTTGAGTGTGTTGGGTTTATAGGTTTTAGAATTAATCCCTGAAGTTAGCTGAAAATACCCTTGTTAGTCCAAGCCCTGTCCATTAGGTTGATTTTAAAAGTAGCATGAAAAGCTGTGTGTGGATGTTGTTCTTTATAAGTACTTTACCAAAGTAAAAAAACAACACTATTTATTTTCTTTTGGTCTGCACTCTGCTAAAGTCTTAATGTGTTTCCTGCAACTTCATTTATTTTTCTTATCTGTAGAGAAATGAATTGATCAATCACTGAGTAGACACAATTATTCCACAAATATCTGTGTTGCTTCCATTCTGCTAGTCGGGGTGTCTATCTTCTACTTAACATCCTCCGGCGTTTGATTGCCCCACATAATTGTAACTTTATCATCTTCTGTACTTTGCTGATGGCTTTGTAGGCTTGGTAACCAACTAAAGCTCTTCTCTTACTAACTGGACTTGAATGGTTTCCCCCGGCGTGTGTTTTCTGATGTCTTTTGAACTCTGAAGATTGACTAAAGCTCTTCACACATTTACTGCAATGGTATGATTTTAACCCTGTGTTAGTTTGCCGATGTCTTAGGAGGTATAATAACCAACTAAAGCTCTCATACATTTACTGCAATTGTATGGTTTTCCCATGTGTGTGTTGTCAGATATCCCTGTAGGGCTGGTCATTGACAAAAGCTCTTCACACATTAACTAGAGTTGTATGTTTTATCCCATGTGTGTGTTTGTTGATGCCTTTGGGGGTGTGATAACCAACTAAAGCTCTTCACACATACACTGCAGTCGTATGGTTTTCCCTAGTGTATGTTCAATGATGTTTTTGTAGCTCATATAATTGAGTAAAGAATTTTGCACATTCCCTTCATTTGAATAGCTTTTCCCGTGTGTGTTCGGTGATGTCTTTGCTGCTCTGATAAGTGACTAAAGCTCTTCATACATCCCCTTCACTTGAATGATTTTTACCCTCTGTGTGTTCGTTGATGTCTTTGTAGGTCTGATAACTGACTAAAGCTCTTCAAACATTCACTGCACTTGAATGGTTTTTCCCCTGTGTGTGTTCGTTGATGTCTTTGTAGGTCTGATAATTGATTAAAGCACTTCACACATTCACTGCACTTGAATGGTTTTTCCCCTGTGTGTGTTCGCTGATGTCTGTAGAGGTGTAATAACCAACTAAAGCTTTTTTCACATTTACTGCAATGGTATGGTTTTAACCCTGTGTGTGTTAGCTGATGTGCTTGAAGGTGTGATAACCGACTAAAGCTCTTGACACATTCGCTGCAATGGTATGGCTTTTCCCCTGTGTGTGTTCGCTGATGTCTTTGGAGCTGTGATAACTGTCTAAAGCTCTTCACACATTCACTGCAGTGGTATGGTTTTAACCCTGTGTGTGTTCGCTGATGTACTTGAAGGATTGATAATTGACTAAAACTCTTCACACATTCATTGCAGTGGTATGGCTTTTCCCCTGTGTGTGTTCGCTGATGTCTTTGTAAGATTGATAATTGACCAAAACTCTTTTCACATTCACTGCAGTGGTATGGTTTTTCCCCTGTGTGTGTTTGCCGATGTACTTGGAGGGCTGATAACTGGCTAAAGCTTTTCATACATTCACTGCAATGGTATGGTTTTTCCCCAGTGTGTGTTCGCTGATGTACGCGTAGGTTTGATAACTGACTAAAGCTCTTCATACATTCACTGCAATGGTATGGTTTTTCCCCAGTGTGTGTTCGTTGATGTCCGTGTAGGATTGATAACTGCCTAAAGCTCTTCCCACATTCACTGCAACGGTATGGTTTTTCCTCAGAGTGTGTTCGCTGATGTCTTTGCAGGTCTGGTGATCGACTAAACCTCTTCACACATTTACTACACCCGAAAGGCTTTTCCCCAGTGTGTGATCGCTGATGTGTTTGGAGGTGTTTGAACCATCTAAAGCTCTTCTCACATTCGCTGCAGTTGTATGTTTTTTCCCCTGTGTGTGTTTTCTGATGTCTGTAGAGGTGTGATAACTGACTAAAGCACTTCAAACATTCATTGCACTGGTATGGTTTTTCCCCTGTGTGCATTCGTTGATGTCTTTGGAGATCTGATACCTGACTAAAGCTCTTCACACATTCATTGCACTTGAATGGTTTTTCTTCTGTGTGTGTTCGCTGATGTCTTTTCAGGGTCGATAACAGCCTAAACCTCTTCACACACTCACTGCATCTGAATGGCCTTTCTTCTGTGTGTTTTTGCTGATGTGCTTGGAGATGTGATAAACAACTAAAGCCCTTCTCAGATTCGCTGCAGTTGTATGTTTCTTCCCTTGTGTGTGTTTTCTGATGTTTGTAGAGGTGTGATAACTGACTAAAGCTTTTCACGCATTCACAGCAATGGTAAGACTTTCCCTCTGTGTGCTTTCGCTGATGTCTTTGGAGATCTGATAACAGCCTAAAGCTCTTCACACATTCACTGCACCTGAATGGCTTTTCCCCAGTGTGTGTTCGCAGATGTACTTGGAGGTGTGATAACCAACTAAAACTCTTCTCACATTCGCTGCAGTTGTATGTTTTTTCTCCTGCGTGTGTTTTCTGATGTCTGTAGAGATGTGATAACTGACTAAAAGTCTTCAAACATTCACTACAGTGGTATGGCTTTTCCCCTGTATGCGTTCGCTGATGTCTTTGGAGATCTGATAACTGACTAAAATTCTTCACACATTCATTGCACTCGAATGGTTTTTCCCCTGTGTGCATTCGCTGATGTCTTTTTAGGGTTGATAACAGCCTAAAGCTCTTTACACATTCACTGCATCTGAACAGCTCTTCGCCTGTGTGTGTTTGCCGATGGCACTTTAATATGGATGAGAAACTAAAGCTTTTGCTGCATGTGTATGATTCTTCCTTCTTGATTAGTGTCTCTGGGTCGGGTATATATTTGTCTACATCCCATGACTGTGTTTCCTGAAGGGCCAGCATGGTTGATAAAGCACTTGTATTATTCCCACATTTCCTGCATTTGTTGGCATTTACAACATTTGATTTCCAATTTAAAAATAAAGTACAATGGCCACTAAACACTTGCCACACGCATAATATTAGACAGGCTTCCTTGCAAGAGATGTTGTCTTTGGATTGGATAACAGGTTTTGACACTTGTGGGTAAAAATAAATCCTTCCCGTTGGTGCAATAGGGACAGTGCTCTAAATGTTAGACAGCAGAACTCCTCTTTCTTTAACACTTTAGTTGTTTGTCTCCACTCTGTTGTGCTCTACACTGGTTGCTGTTGTATAGCCAGGAAGAGTTTACAATACACCTAGAGCATTGAATGATGGTCTGTTATCATTTTAGGAATCAACACACTGCTGTAACCATGTTATACCGATCCCATGATCACAGCTGAAGGTGGTTTGTCAGTGTTGTGCCTTACTTTTCTAGAGGTCATTTTCTCAGTCCTGTGACGTGGAGGTGCACAGCTCAGACTCTTACGTCCACTGAATTATCCTTCACAGCCTCTTCCGGAATCTGTCAGTTTATGTTCAGGTCTGTCCGTCTCTGACTGCGCTGATGTTTTCCTGAATACTGTAGTTCATTATTTCTGACCATTATTTGTAGATTTACAGAACAATAGCTGTTATTCAAAAGCATTTCATGCTTTCAAAGCTTGTGTTCTGTTGGATGTAAAGAGATTTAAAATTACGAAATGCAAATGTAACACAATATGAATACACAATATTTAACTGGCTTTTAACGACATCTCAACTTCACCATCTTTGAAATTTAGCAAGGATTATTTCACCATACACAGATATTTAAGCAAACAATCTGTTAAACATGTCATATCTTATTAACTTCTGAAAAGGAGGTGAATTACCAGTGCTCACAGAGTAACTTAGTATAGAAAGGGCACTCACGGAGCACCACGTGCTAGAGGTAAAGCTTTAGGTAGATGCACGTGGACAAGATTTCATTTAAACAACAGATTGTGGAAAAAGAGAGATTAGGGTGTACGGTTGTTTATTTAGTTTCAGGAAGTGTACAACAAAGTTGACTCCTCTGGAGGTACATAAGAAAGGTAACTGCATTCACATATTTCAGTGCTTTCCTGTTCACATTATATCAGCTCAAGTACTAACTCTTGTCTTTACCTTGCTGTTCGTTAAGTAATCACTGCCACCATCTCAGCCCACGCCGGTGTTGGTTCAAGAATTTCTGGTTTCTTCTAATCTGAAAGATTGGAACATTATCATGTGATGAGGTAGATATTTTTATTGCTGTAACATCCGTCCATCTCCCTAAAACTAGTTCAACTTGCAGGGCCTGGTTCTGGCCGCACACAATACATACACAAGAGATTCTTTAGTTCTTCCTAAAGTATCTGAAGTTCAGACCTTGTTGCATTTCAAGCCGCAGCTCCTTCCACAGCTCTTGCTGTAAAACCACGAGTGGTTCATTGTAATGCCCGACCCTTACATTGTAAGCGCAGATAAAGCAAACAAACACTGATCTATAATTTAATATTCAATCATAACAGGTAATTAGTCCTTATTATTGAGACTTTATGACAACCAATAATTTATCGGACATATCAGTGCAGCCAGCAGATGTCTGCATATTCATCTTTTTTTTTCTTCCTTTCAGGAGTATCTGACTTAGTGTTGTCTCTTTTGTGCCGAGTAGGCTACTCTTTGGCCGGACGGGGTTTTGGCAGCGCGCGAGGAGGTATCCGTCATCCGCAGCTGAATTTAGCATTTCTACCTTAAGGCATTTCTTACATCCAGGTTTAACTTGTTCCCTGTTATTACCCGCCCACAATGTCTGTGTACTCATTTAACAGGTTATTTTTTAGCTGAATCAGGGGAACATACTTGATGCATTCACACAGCAGATGCCAGATAATTGCCTGATAATCATGCGCCCGTTGCTGTCTGTGTAGGATTACAAACTTCATTGCAGAAGCTCACAAGGTACAAACAGATGACATGCACAGGTAGGTGTTTATGAGCTATAGACGGAGGAGGTGCACAGGTAGGTGCTTATGAGGTATAAACTAAGGAGTCGAATATTTAGGTAATTACGATATATAAGTAAAGGTGGTAAACATGTAGGTGATTATGAGGTATAAACAGAGGCGGAGCACAGGTAAGTGCTTATGAGGTATAAAGAGAGGAGGCGCACAGGTATCTGCTTGTGAGGCACAAAGACAGGCAGTGCACAAGTAGGTGGTTATAAGATGTAAATAACGGAGGTGTATAGGTAGGTTCTTATGAGGAGTAAACAGAGGTGCACAGGTAGCTGCTTATGAGGTACAAACAGAAGAGGTGCACACGCAGGTACCTATGAGGTACAAACAGAGGAGAAACACAGGTAGATGCTTATGAGGAATAAACAGGGAATGCGCAGAGGTAGGTGCTTATGAGGTAGAAACAGAGGAGTGTCGGAAGCTGGATCTTTATATAGTACACCAAAAAGAGGTATACTGTACAAAGAGTTCACATATTCCTATAAGTGGACAGGGTTTGCTCTAGCAATCCCAAGATGCTCTTCTCGGGGGTAGTGAGGCCGAGCAGCCTTAGGCTTATCAGAGATCAGTGTTAGACATCTGTAAAATACACATACGATAAATAAACGATACACACAACTCAATAAGGAGATCGTCCAATTTATAAAAATAACAAATACATTTATATATATGTAAGTGGCAGAATCAATATGATCAGGCAAGTACGTTTCGAGATAGAAATTCTTTCAATTTTAAAAAGTCAACACTTCGTCCATTTTCAGAAGCTGCAATGTTATCTTACGGGAGGAAACAAGTATGGGATACAGTAGAGTAATGATACTTATGAGACCAATCTCTTGGACTTAAGGTAAGTATGGGGCAAGGTCCAAGGCAGCGCCAGCAGGTCACCTCCAGTGGCCCTAGGGCAGCAGGGTGCAGTGGCAAAATACAGCGTCCGGTGCCCAATGTTAGTCTATGGGGATCAGTCTGCATGAAAGGAGACTGCAGGTTTGGATTGGGAGGCCAGACGAGCTAAACCAACAGGGGGGCTCAGGCCATACAATGCTGCGGGACATGGAGAAGCCTTCAGTCCTCGTCTCTTTGGGCCACGGGTAACGGGTGCAGAAGTGTCTTTAGGCATCAGGTTTTGCCACAGGGAGCGTCGTGGTAGAGGGGGCCTGCAAGCAGAGGCCGCAAGTGGCATTGATATGCCCACAGAGGTGAAACTCAAGGTGGGCATCGGGTCTGGTGACTGGGTTGGCACTGTCGGCCTACTTCACCCAGGTGCTAGGTGGCTCAGGTATAGCGATGCTTTCCAATGTCGGGTTTTCACGGTCTTGGAGCCTTACAGTTCTTTCTTGGTACCTACAAGGTGCAGGGGAGCAGCTCTGCTGCTCCACAGGAGTTTCTAGTTATTGGCCAAAGTGCTGGCAGTTCTCCCAGGGTTTGGAGACATCACAGCTGCAGGACAAGTTGTGTTTCAGTGCAACTGTCTAATAACAGACAGGTCAGCAGGGTGGCCGCTAAGTCAGTTGCTGGATCTTCTGTTCTTGTTTCTTGCGAGTCTTCACGTCTGTCCGTCTTCTTTTAGGTCGGCAGGATCTGATCTCCTGATACCAGGGTCTCCCATAAATACTAGATTTAGGGGCGTTAGCGGAGTCTAGGGTAATAGCCATTCAGCTATTGACCCCTGGGGTCCTACACCCCCAATATCACTACTTTCACGAGTTCTTCAGTTGGCCATCACAAAGATGGCAGACTCTGAAAGGTTGTGATCATTTCAGGTAGTCCCCCTGAAGGGTGGTACTAGCCTGGAGGTGAACACGCCAATCCGACTACTAATTTTCCTGCCTTGCTCAAGTGCCAAATGGGCCCTGGTCAAAGGCGGTCAGCATCCTCTCCTGTGAGGGAATCCAGATTGGCATACCAAAGGCGGTTGTCTCTTGGACCTGCCTTGGAATGCTAATCTGTAGGTCATTCTGTGGGAGGGGGTGTAAAAAATCCTCTACCCGGGCAGGATTTGTTTCTGACACCTGAGAGAAAAGGCCTACACCCAAGGGGTCAGAAACTCGTCTGTGGCGGCAGGCTGGCTAAAACCAGTCAGTGAGCCCACTAGTAGGGTCTGGGTTCGCTCATGCAGGGATTATTGGTACAGTTTAATTACTGAAGTACCGCTATTGGTGGCCAGGTCTATCAAAACAGACCAAGGATTTTGTCCTTAAATGCAACATCTGCCAGCAGATGAAGGGCTCCACCTTGGCACGTCCAGCAGAGACATCTCGTTTGATTTAAGACAAGCCCTTGGCATGTGTGTATTGGGATCTGATCTGCCTTGGTCCGAAGATTGGGGACCTGGTCAGAGAAATAAATAGTGTATCTTAATTATAATAATATTTGTAGTAATTTATATGTATTAAACATTGTAATAAATATTTCATTATTTTAAAAATATATAGTTTTTAAATTTACATTTATTTTGTTATTTAGTCTGTTTCTGAAATTATTTTATTTTGTTGAAGTGAATTAGTGACTGGAGTGGTTATAGTACATTTTACCCCTCCACAAACCAACACTTTCCGTACTGTTACACTGACTGGAGTGGGAATAGTAAATTTCACCCCTCTGCAATTCAATACTTTCCCTAAAGCTGTACTGAGTAGAGTGGGAATAGTAACTTTTACCCCTCCCTAATCCAACACTTTCTCTACTGTTGCACTGCGTGGAGTGGGACTAGTACATTTTACCTCCCCTGTGTTCAACAGTATGTCTACTGTTGTATAAATTGGAGTAGGATTGACATATGTATTATTAGTAAAATTTAATAGTTTACTGTAGGAAAGTAGGATCTGCTTCTAAGGTTACCCCCACTTTTTTCCTGGTGCTAAGCTATATTTGACTAGTCTGACTGCGATCCTGCTAATCAGGACCCCATGTTATCTGCTTTTTCCCTAAATTGTCATGTTCAGTACTTAAGTACACCCCACATTGGATACTGGGGTACCCTTATAAGTCCCTAGTACCAGGTTATAGGCACCCCAGATATTATGACACCCATGAGTGTCAGGAAGACACATCACACAGGGTCCATGGTGGCTTGTGTCATCTGTCGACATCCCCATGGTTTCTACATTAACCATGTTGCAATGTATGTTTAAAAGAATGTTTGCTTTTACCAGTGCTTGTATGTTAGACCAACTAACTTTGCCATTGCTCCTTAACATTGGGGGCATCCATTTCTTAGGCCAATTCAAGCTGCCAAATACTTTGTAAACTCCAAGTGGCAGTCGAAAGAGAATGTTCTTTTTCAAAAAGAACCGGTGTACGCTAAAGAAAAACACACATCAGCTTTGTTCCCGGTTCCCAGGGCAACGCACGAGACTGGGGCCAGGGCCGGCTCTAGGCATGTGCAAGCTGTGCACCTGCACAGGGCCACCAAACCCCAGGGGCCACCACACCAATATATATCCTTAATATATTAATCCTCTGAGAATGGATACATATTTGCGTGGTGGCCCCTGGCAGGGATTTGGCGGCCTCCGGCTCTGTTCCACTTCTAAACTCCCTGACCCCCTCCCCTCTTTACTGGCCTGCACGCTCCCCCCCACCCGGACCCCCTCTTCCGGGCCCCCTACCTACGCTCCCTGCCCAGGGCCACCATGAGCCTAGAGCTGGCCCTGCTGGGGCATGCTGCGGCTAATCTCGTGGCGAAGCAAAGTTGCTAGACATGTTGCTACAACATGCCCGCCTACGCACAACAATTGGCCATAAGTAGCCAGGCCCCACAACACTTATTGCTGTGCTTCATTTCCTTTCGCCGCAATGTCAGCGTGAGGACTTCCCCTACGAAGAAGCCTCCCGCTGCGTCATCGCCTTTCACAGAGATCTCCTGAACTAGCGGAGAACTCTTTCAAGCCGGCTCCCGCGAAGGGATTGCATCAAGACAGAGTGCAGGACAAGGAGAAGCTAAGTGCACGTTCCTTGAGTTCGCTTCGCATGCAACATGCGCTTGGGGAATGTTTGATGACATTAACTTCTTTTTAACCCACATTTACATTGGATATCCTAGAGTTTAAATGTTTTCCGTTGGGCTTTGGATGTTGACGTTTGGCTTGCTATAAATTAGGGAGAGGACGTGGCCTTACTGCTAGAGCGTTTGACCTCGAAGATGGGGAGCCGGGTTTAATTTTCGGCAACCACTCTCAACATCCAGTGATTCTAGGCAAAATACTTTTTTTTTTGTTTTTTGTTTTTTTGTTTATTCAAGTTTTCAGGTATACACAGTACATACATTTCAAGCGGAATGGCACATCAATTGGATATCTGTAATTGTACAGGAATGAATTATACAGAAGATAGGAAGCATTTCTGAGGCTCAGAATAACACCAAAACAGAAGAACAGGTATACGTCAGTACTACTAGTTAATAGTTCAAGGAAGAGCAAGCTTTAGAATGTCCCATGCAGAATGAGTTATAAGAACACAAGTGAGTAACGGGTTAGCATATTACAATGAGCACATATAAGGACATGCATTGTATGGACATTGGCATCACCTGGCGGGACAATAAACTAGTCTACCGGTCTATATCATGTGAGCAGTTCACGGGTCACTTACAGTTGCACATATGTGAGGTAGTTCCTCCCTTCTTCCCGATGTTGGAGCATGCACATCAATTTGACTATCCTGACCTCCCATCTCATGCGCTGGTGGTGTAGATGGCGGGGAAGTTACCCTGGCCCGTGCCCAGATCAGAAATGGTTCCCATATATTGCGGGGCCTAGATATAGTGGGCATTAACTCCCAGTATGTGCCAAGTTGTGTATGTCTTTATGTAACATCGGATAGCCAGGCTGCAAATGTAGGTAATACCTTGCGCCTCCATCCAATAGCCACCCTTCGTCTGGCATACAGCAGGAGCAGGGCATGTAGTTTACGTCTTTTAGGTTCTGTATCAGTTATCAACCCCAGAAGATCAATATGTGGTGTTGGGTCGTCCGACCTGTCAATGATCTGATTGATAGCATCAAAAATTTCAGTCCAATAGTTTGTAAGGAAAGGGCAATCCCAAGCCACGTGTAAGAATGTGGCATCTTCCATGTCACACCTCCAGCATCTAGTATCATCTCTTAAATCCATGCGATGGAGGTTGACAGGGGTACAGTAATATCTATGTAGGAATTTAAAATGCACCAGGCGGAGTTTATAATTAGGTGAGAGTTCTAGGAGTTGTTTGCAGCAGAAGGACCACTGAGCCTCGCTTAATGGCGGGCTCTGTTCTCTGTTCCAATGGTTCACAGAATTTGGCAGCGTGATCGGGGCTTGGTCTTGCATGGTGGTGTATATGCGAGTCACCAGTTTTTTGGGTGCGGCCCGAGCTAGTACGTTTTGGAGAGCTAGCAACGTTGGAGGCTCGTCCGGAAAACCGCTCCAGAGTGCACAGCAGGATGGTTTCAATTTGTGATAGGTAAACATGTCCCTGAACGGTATAAGCGATCCCTCCCTTCCAAGTCGTGGATCCCTAAACTTCCCGTCTGGGTATACATCAGCAAATGTGTGAAAGGGAGTGCCAGCTAGGGATATCACACCCTCACTTTCCGCCAAACAGGGAATCATTGGGTTCCGTTTCAGTGGAATGGCATATAAGCATGGGAGTCGAGCTCTCCGCTGCAGCTCCCGCCATACCCAGCGCAAGGTGTCGGCCGAATCAACATCTGTAGTAGGTCTCGGAGCTTTATGATAAAGCACCACACTCAAGGGCAGTGGGGCCACCGAGTCCAGTTTAACCGCCACATGCGGCTGATAGGGCGACGGATATGCCCAAAAATGCAAGAATTGGGCTTGCGCGCATAGAGCATATAAACGCATGTTGGGAGCACCCAACCCCCCTTGCCGCAACGGCAAGGTTATGTTATATATATGTTATATATGAGTCTTATATAGCGCAACGGCTACTCCAAAGGAGTGTCCCGGCGCTTTGTGCTCCAGACCCAAAAAGGAGACTGAAAAACATAACAACAGAGGAAAACAGAGGCTAAAAATGGAAGCGCTCTAACCAGAAAATAACCAAGTCTTTAAACCCTTCTTAAAGGCAAGCAGATTGGATGTGGACCGAATGGACAGCGGTAAAGAATTCCATAGCTGGGGGGGCCAAGAATCTAAAGGACCGACCGCCCAGTCGGGCCCTCTTTATACGGGGAACTACAGCAAGTGCCAGTGACTCCGATCTTAAGGATCGTGTTGGCCGGTAAAAGTCCAGCCTCTTCTGTAGGTATTTTGCACCTGTGGCATGCAGGGCTTTATGGGCTAATGTCAAAGCTTTGAACATTATCCTCTTCCGTATGGGAAGCTGATGGAGGGATTGCAGCAAGTTAGAGGCACTGGTTCGGCGATGCAGGCCAAAAATAGCTCGTGCTGCAGCATTCTGGGTCACCTGCATGCGCTGTAAGAGATATTCCGGCAGACCCAGATACAGAATGTTAGCATAATCCAATCTGGATCCAATGAGTGCCTGTACAGTTATTCTCCGATGTTCCTCAGAAAGCAAAGGAAAAAACTTTCGGAGCATCCTGAGGATACCGAAACACGTCCCTGTGAGGGTAGCCACCTGGGATTTGAGCGTGAGCTCGTTGTCGATTTTAATTCCCAGGTTCTTAGCCCATTTAGATGACTGAGCTGGGGGGAACATGTCGGCAGGCCACCAACCATGCCAATCCGGTTCCGATGGGCATCCAAAGAAAAGTATCTCGGATTTATCCGAGTTGCACTTGAGGCTGTTCAGTTGGAACAAGTTGAAAACAGCCCCAAGGCACTCACGGATACTTTCCCCATCGAAATATTTGCTCTTACGGCAGGTGAAAAGAAGCTGGGTGTCGTCAGCATATGAGACGATCTGGGCCCCATAGGACTCCACCAATGTCGCCAGAGGGGTCATAAGGATGTTAAATAGAGTAGGGCTCAATACTGAGCCCTGAGGAACTCCAACTCCCAATGGCGGCATTTCGGCAGATCCAGGTGAGGCCCAGACCGTCTGTCGGCGGTTGGCTAAGAAGGAACAAAACCAGTTGAGCACCGTCCCCCCTAGACCAATGTCATGTAATCTAGTGAGGAGATCCTCATGGGGGACGGTGTCGTAAGCCGCCAACAGATCTAACATAACTAACATCACCCTGCCTCCGGCATCCAGCACCTCCTTCACAATCTCTGAGACTTCCAAGAGCGCCGTCTCGGTACTTAAGTTGGATCGAAAGCCCGATTGAGACGCATGGAGTAGCTCATTCGACTCCAGGAAGTTGGAGAGCATGCTGTGAACGTGTTTCTCCAAGATTTTAGTAAGTGCTGGAAGGAGCGAAATCGGTCTATAATTGGACGGGGTTTCCGGGGCAAGGTTGGGCTTTTTAAGGAGAGGAATAACCAGGGCCTGTTTCCAGGAGTGTGGCAGAGTTCCCTGACTCAAGGAGAGGTTGAGAATAGGATTGGCTATGGGGTTGACAACATCTGCCATTCTAGCTAAGAATTGCGCCGGGCAGGGATTGCATGGTGAGCCAGATTTAAGATTCCTCATCAATGCTAAAGATGAGGATATCGTAAGAGGCGGCAAGTCCAACAGGACAGGGCCAAAGGTAGGCAGGTGAGCTAACTCGTTAGACAGAGTCGAAGGATCAGCTGTCGGTCTTGGAGGAAAGGAGTCCTGTATCTGCCTGATTTTGGTAGTAAAAAAATTAGCACTGGTGTCGGCCCAGGTCTCAGCCGGATCTTCCTGTGCTGAGATCGAACGCGGGGTGGTAAATTCTCAAACAATCGAAAAGATCTCCTTACAGGAGTTTGCTGCTTCCTCAATTCTTTTAGCAAAGTAGCACTTCTTTCCCTGTAGGATTAAACCATGATAAGATTTCATCATGGATTTGTAGATCTGTTTTGCCTCGGCATCATAATGGGCTCTCCATGCCCGTTCGGCGACTTTACATTGTCTACGGGAGTGGGCCAGCTCCACCGTGAACCAGGGGGCCGAGATCCGTTGAGTATCAGATCTGGGTGGCTGTAAGGGGGCCAGCTCATTCAATCGCGCTAAAAGCCAGGTCTGCAGGGTATCAAGGTCGTTATCCAGATCACCAGTGTAGGACAGAGGATGGTCCACCAGGGCCTGGGCTAACAGATCTCGAGTCACCCGATGATACGCCCTGTAGTTGCTGCCCTGTTGTCTCATGGCACTGACAGCTGGTTTCTCAGTGGCAGATATTTGAAAATGGGCAAGACGATGATCAGACCATAATACTGGCAGAAGTGCGGTAGCCACAATTGGTGAAGTGGAAAAGACCTGGTCTAACGTATGACCTTTGTCATGGGTCGGGCCGAAGAGATAAGGGGACAAGCCCAAGGCAGACGTGATATCAGGCAGCTTAATGGCATCCTGATCCTGATGATCTTCCATGTGGAAGTTGAAATCTCCCGCCAATAGACACTGCTCAGATCTCAGGACTAGTGCAGACAAGACCTGCTGGAGATCATCAAAAAAAGACCCCACAGGACCCGGAGGCCTATAAACTACGAGACCCTTCACAGATTGTTGAGGTGATAGGGATAGTCAAGTCAAGTCATAAAATTTGTATAGCGCACTACATACCCAGAGGGTTTCAAGGCGCTTAGGAAGGGGAGGAGGATTATTTGTCAAATATCCACGTTTTAAGCTGCTTTCTGAACGCTAGGTGGTTCTGGGTGAGGCGAAGGTAAGCGGGGAGTGAGTTCCATGTTTTAGCAGCCAGATATGAAAAGGACCTGCCTCCCATGGTGGTCTTGTTGATGCAAGGTACAGTGGCGAAGGCTTGGCTGGAAGAACGTAGTTGGCGGGGGGGGGGTGTAGAAGGACAGTCGTGAGTTGAGGCAGTCTGGTCCGATGTCGTAGAGTGATTTGTGTGCGTGGGTAAGCAGTCGGAAAGTGATCCTCTTATTGATGGGTAGCCAGTGGAGGTCTTTAAGGTGACCAGAGATGTGTTCGTTGCGTGGGATGTCTAATATGAGCCTGGCTGAGGCGTTTTGGATTCGTTGGAGTTTCTTCTGGAGTTTCGCGGTGGTACCTGCGTAGAGGGTGTTTCCGTAGTCCAGTCGGCTCGTGACCAGAACGTGGGTGACTGTTTTCCTTGTTTCGGAGGGGATCCAGCGAAATGTTTTTCTGAGCATGCGAAGGATGTTGAAGCAGGAAGAGGATACGGCGCTGACTTGTCTGTTCATTGAGAGTGAAGAATCCAGGATGACGCCAAGGTTCCGTGCGTGGTCTGTCGGGATGGGTGCTTTTCCGAGGGCTTCCGGCCACCAGGAGTCGTCCCAAGCAGAGGGGGATGTACCTAAGATGAGGACTTCTGTTTTGTCTGAGTTCAGTTTCAGACGGCTTTGTTTCATCCATTCGGCGACTTCTTTCATTCCTTCGTGTAGGTTAGTTTTGGCGGTGCTGGGGTCCTTGGTGAGAGAAAGGATCAGTTGAGTGTCATCCGCGTAAGAGATGATGTTGAGGTTGTGTTGGCGGGCGATGGCCGCGAGGGGGCTCATGTATACGTTGAAGAGGGTGGGACTGAGTGAGGATCCTTGAGGTACGCCGCAGATGACTTCAGAGGCCTCGGACTTGAATGGAGGAAGGCGGACTCTCTGGGTTCTTCCGGTGAGGAACGAGGTGATCCATTCAAGTGCTTTTCCTTGGATTCCGATGTTATTGAGGCGTTGTAGAAGGGTGCTGTGGCAGACTGTGTCGAATGCTGCAGAGAGGTCGAGGAGGATGAGGGCGACTGTGTCTCCATTGTCCAGTAGAGTTCGAATGTCGTCTGTTGCTGCGATGAGGGCGGTCTCAGTGCTGTGTTTTGCTCGGAAGCCAGATTGTGAGGGGTCGAGGGATTTGTTGGCTTCGAGGAAGGCGGCGAGCTGGTTGTTGACGGCTTTCTCGATGACTTTGGCCGGGAATGGAAGAAGCGAGATGGGGCGGTAATTTTTGAGTTCGGTGGGGTCCGCTGTTGGTTTTTTCAGAAGGGCGGTGAGTTCAGCGTGTTTCCAGACTTCTGGGAAGGTAGCGGAGTTGAAGGAGCAGTTGATGACGTCTCGGAGGTGCGGTGCTATGACGGAGTCAGCTTTGTTGAAGATGTGGTGAGGGCAAGGGTCTGTGGGGGATCCAGAGTGGATGGAATTCATCAGGCGGATGGTTTCCTCAGTGGAGATTGGGTTCCAGGCGTTAAGGGTGTTTACGGGGGGAAGATGGTCAGCAGATGGTAGGGTGGGTTGGTTTCCGGGTTGGTTGTCAAAGCTGTTGTGGATGTCTGCAATCTTGTTGTGGAAGAAAGAGGCTAGGGAGTCGCAGAGGGTTTGAGAGGGGGTGATGTCGTTGGAGTTGGCCGAGGGGTTGGAAAATTCCTTGACGATGTTGAAAAGTTCCTTGCTGTTGTGGGCGTTGTTGTCAAGTCGATCCTTGAATGCTGTTTTCTTGGCTTTTCGGATCAGTTGGTGGTGAGTGCGGGTGGCGCTTTTGAATGCGTCCTTGGTGCTGGTGGTTGGGTCTTTTTTCCAGGCCTTTTCAAGGGAGCGGCAGAGTTTCTTGGATTTCTTAAGATCATCGTTGAACCATGAGGCCTTCTTGTTGCCAGGTTTGCTTTGACGTTTTTTTAGTGGTGCTAAGGTGTCGGCGGTGTTGGATAACCATAGGGTGAGGTTGGCGGCGGCTTCGTTGGCGTTAGAAGAGAGGGCTGGGGAGTTTCGAAGGAGCGATGCGGAGATTTGGTCCGTGGTGATTTTGTTCCAGTTTCTTTGCAGGGTAGGTTGGGAGTGGTTGATGGGTTTCGGCTTGTTGTAGGTGAAGTGAACGCAGCTGTGGTCGGTCCATAGGAGATCCGTAGTGTGGCTGAAGGAGACATGATTGCTGGAGGTGAAGATGGGGTCGAGTGTGTGACCTGCGATGTGGGTGGGGGAAGTGACTAGTTGTTTAAGTCCGAGGTTGGCGAGGTTGTCCACGAGGGTGGCGGTGTTGTGGTCGTTTATCTTTTCAAGGTGAAAGTTGAGGTCTCCCAGAAGAATATAGTCTTTGGAGGGGAGCGCGTGAGGAGTGATGAAGTCCGTGATGTCTTCACTGAATTTTGCGCGGGGTCCTGGTGGTCTGTAGAGGAGGGTGCCTCTGAGTGTGGTTTTGGGGTCGATGTGGATCTGGAAGTGAAGGTGTTCGTAGTTGGCGAGGTTGGTGTCAGAGCTGGTTGAGATGCGGATAGATTTCTTATGGACGATAGCGATTCCTCCTCCTGTGTGGCTGGTACGGTCTTTGCGAGTGAACTTATAGTCTTCAGGGATGGCAATGGTGATGTCTGGTGCGGAGGAAGCATTCATCCATGTTTCCGTAAGGAAGGCGACGTCTGGAGAGAGGGTGTCTAGTAGGTTCCATAGGTCAATGGCGTGCCTGTGCACCGATCGGGTGTTGAGAAGGATGCATTGTAGGTGGTTGGGTTCAGGAATCTGTGGTGTAGTCGTAGTGGAGATGTTGTCGGTGCCGCAGAATTTGCAGGAGTAGCAAGAGAAAGGTCCATGGGTGTGGCCAGGGGCGGCTTGGACGCAGTTGGGGGCGCGACCGGGGTTAAGGGCTAGGAGGGTGGCGGCATCGTAGGTGATGCGGGGGGGATGGGCAGCGCGAGGGGCAGGGGGTCTGGCGCTGGGCGCGGTCCAGGCGCGGACGGGCGTAGACGGGCTTACCTTTGGCGCACCTTCGGCGCGGATTGGGCGCGGTCGCTGCGCGTGGACGCTGCACGCAATAGCATGTGACATAAAAGGATAGTGGAAGGGGAGGGGCGAGGGAGGATCAGCTGGGAGGCGGGTGCGTGGTGTAGGGGGCGTGCTCCGGGCACAACAACAACAACTGTAGTAATGGCGGCTAAGAGGGAAGTGCAAATCGGGTTGGGGAGACAGACTTAAATATTTATATCTTGTGGTGGGTAGCGGGGCGCAGAAGCAATGGTGTGCCCACAGTAACAAACAGACAAATGAAGCGCAAATGCAATCTAAACACAGGTCCTCTAAATTAGTGAATCAATGCATGCAGTGTCGAGCAGATGCACCGGGCGCGTGAAAATAATTAATTAATCAGCTGTGTTCGAGCGCTATAGAGGTCAGCACACAAGAGTGAGTCACCACTACTGCAGATACACCGGGCGCGTGAAAATAATTAATAAATCAGCTGTGTTCGAGCGCTACAGAGGGCAGCACACAAGAGTGAGTCACCACTACTGCAGATACACCGGGCGCGTGAAAATAAATAATTATTCAGCTATGTTCGAGCGTTAAAGAGGTTAGCAGAGCAGCGCTAACGATACCCAGCCAACGTGGTCAGGAGAGAGCAGGGCAGAAGGGAGCGACCGTTTACAACAGAGTCAGGACGGTCACAGCGCCTCGATGTCCAGGGAGAAGCCTTGCCTCTTAGTGGGAGGGAGGATCAGCTGGGAGGCGGGTGCGTGGTGTAGGGGGCGTGCTCCGGGCACAACAACAACAACTGTAGTAATGGCGGCTAAGAGGGAAGTGCAAATCGGGTTGGGGAGACAGACTTAAATATTTATATCTTGTGGTGGGTAGCGGGGCGCAGAAGCAATGGTGTGCCCACAGTAACAAACAGACAAATGAAGCGCAAATGCAATCTAAACACAGGTCCTCTAAATTAGTGAATCAATGCATGCAGTGTCGAGCAGATGCACCGGGCGCGTGAAAATAATTAATTAATCAGCTGTGTTCGAGCGCTATAGAGGTCAGCACACAAGAGTGAGTCACCACTACTGCAGATACACCGGGCGCGTGAAAATAATTAATAAATCAGCTGTGTTCGAGCGCTACAGAGGTCAGCACACAAGAGTGAGTCACCACTACTGCAGATACACCGGGCGCGTGAAAATAAATAATTATTCAGCTATGTTCGAGCGTTAAAGAGGTTAGCAGAGCAGCGCTAACGATACCCAGCCAACGTGGTCAGGAGAGAGCAGGGCAGAAGGGAGCGACCGTTTCCAACAGAGTCAGGACGGTCAGGGTAAAGGCAAGGGATTCGGCGCCCGTGATGGTCTCCGTGTACATAACTGTGCACGCGAGAGATTTTTTCACAACTAGGGCGACTCCTCCCCCTCTTCCCTTAGCTCTATCTTGTCTATAGATGTTATACTCAGAGGGAATGGCTGCCACTATGTCCGGATGGGAGGACTCATTAAGCCAAGTCTCAGTGAGCATAAGACAAGTAGGACTGGTCGTAGAGAGGAGATCAAAAATCTCCTGAGTGTGTCTGTGCAGCGACCTAGTGTTAAGGAGTAAGCAGAGATGTGTAATGCTGCAGTCCTTCGCGGGACGGGTGCGGAGGAGGATGCTAGTAAGATGCCAATTACAGACAGGGCATTTATGTTTACCCCTAAAGCGACCAGGAAATACTGAGTAACAGGACACATCCACAGTGCGCAAGGAATGGAGCTCCTGAGAGGAGTAAGAGAGCATAATGATACAGGGAGGATAAAAAGTAGCAACCAAGAGACCCTGCCACGCGGTACGCCTCCGGGACGCTGACGGGCGCAGACGGGCAGGACTCTGGCACGACTCCGGCGCAGATCCGGCGCGTCCGCAGTACGCGTCCGCTGCACGGAGGAAGGGAGGAGCTTTTTATAGCGCTACTAGAGCGCGAGGGCCGAGAGTCCTACCCCCAAGATGGCGGCCAAAATCAGATCCCAGCCCTCGGCGTCAATACTCGGCCGAGGGCGGTCTGAAAATCCAGGTAAGGGGAAGGGAGCAGGCGAAGCGCTTAAAAGCGCTAGGAAGTCTCTGGCAAGGCAGCAACACGCTAATTAATCTAGCGCGATCCTAAGCTGCACACAGTTTTAAAATGACTAAACACAAAAGTCACAAAAGTCAAACACACTCAAATAAAAGGTGCCAAGAAAAGGAAGGAGACCTCCCGGCTTCCGCCTCAGGAGGGAAAAGGTTAGGTAGCAGATGGTAATCCCAGATTAAGTGTCACGATTCCCTTTTATAGCGCTACTAGAGCACGAGGGCGGAGAGTCCTACCCCCAAGATGGCGGCCAAAATCAGATCCCAGCCCTCGGCGTCAATACTCGGCAGAGGGCGGTCTGAAAACCCAGGTAAGGGGAAGGGAGCAGGCGAAGCGCTTAAAAGCGCTAGGAAGTCTCTGGCAAGGCAGCAACACGCTAATTAATCTAGCGCGATCCTAAGCTGCACACAGTTTTAAAATGACTAAACACAAAAGTCACAAAAGTCAAACACACTCAAATAAAAGGTGCCAAGAAAAGGAAGGAGACCTCCCGGCTTCCGCCTCAGGAGGGAAAAGGTTAGGTAGCAGATGGTCAACAAGGCCCAGGAAACTCTGGCTTGAGTACCCGCCCATATCAAGGATAAAAGCTGCGAACGCAGACAAGCAAAGTAGTGTTTCGTGAGCGGGATCGGGATATTCGTAAACAAATATAGAAATTTGGGCAGTATCATCATTTTCGTTAGCGCCACCCTGCCAGCAATAGAGAGTGGTAGTTTCGACTATATCGCTACTTTGCCCTCGAGCCATTGCACAGCCCGTCCAAAGTTCAAGGACCAAATACTCTGGAGATTTCGGCTTATCCATATTCCCAGATACTTTACTTCCTCTGCTTCCCAACGCAGTGGAAATTCAGACTGTACCTCCGGTGTGTTGTCTGTTAGGGGAAATATTACCGATTTGGTCCAGTTTATGGACACTCCTGACAATCCACTAAATTTCACAAATTCCCGCAGTAGAGGGTTCAGGTTGTCAGCCGGGTTCAGGACGTAAAGGGTGACATCATCCGCATAGAGGGAAATTAATAAACTGCGCGTACTGAAACCTATCCCTCTACTAGTGTGATGCTGCCATAGCCGGGCCGCGAGAGGTTCCAAAGCCACAGCGAATAATGAAGGAGATAGGGGGCATCCCTGTCTGGTTCCTCTGCAGATTTCGAAGGGGTCTGATATCATACAATTAACTCTCACTCATGCCGTCGGTTTAGTGTAGAGGAGTCGTATCTGGTTGATGAATAAAGGGCTGAATTCCATGCGTTGCAACAAGCGAAATAAATACAGCCACTCAAGTGAGTCAAATGCTTTTGTGGCATCCAGAAACACCGCAGCCGCATGGACAGTGGGGTGGAGATAATGCAATACTGAAAATGTGGTCCGTAGATTATGGGATGTGGAGCGCCCCGGTATGAATCCAGATTGGTCCGGTAGGGCCACCATTGGAAGGAGAGGTTGTAGCCGGTCAGCAATTAGTTTCGCAAAGATTTTCACGTCAACATTGATAAGGGAGAGGGGCCTATAAGAGTCTAGAGATTGGCTATCCTTGTCTGGTTTCAGCAATGTAATAATCAGGGCTTCTCTTATCGATGCCGGGAGGAGCTCCAATTCCAGAGATTCCGCAAATACCGCGTGCAACCGCGGCGCCAATTCCTCCACATATGTTTTATAAAACGCAGTGGTGAGCCCATCTGGGCCTGGCGCCTTATTTAACGGCAGAACTTTAATCACTTTCGCTATGTCTTCAACCGTCACCGGGAGGTCCATGTATTGACGGTGTCCATCATTGAACCAAACCAGTGCGATGGAATCTAGAAAGTCCTCAAGATGTTCAAGAGTGGTAGTGTGCTTGGTTGTGTATAAGTCAGAATAGAAAGTTTTGAATGCTTGTAGAATGTCACTTTGACCTACGATAGTGTTTCCTCTGGGGCTATTAATTGTGTGTATGAATTCAGGTTTTGCGGTACTGCCAAGCATTCTTGCCAGGGTGCGGCTCGGTCTGTCCCCCTCCCCGTACCGTCGAGCTTCCGCATGTTTACCCAGGAACTTCAATTCCCGTTGTGCTTCCTCAGTGAAGTCTAACAATTTCGCTTTTAGTTCGGCTGCTGTTTCAGGCCTGGGGTCTGTACAAAATTTTTTCTCCAGATCTTTTAGTTTGCCCTCAATTGTGCTGATAGTACTTCTAATGGCCTTAAGGACCCCCGCCTGCCGCGCAATACACTGTCCTCTTACACCCACCTGGAAGGCGTCCCATAGCATTGAGTCCGTGGACACCGAGCCTGAATTAATATCAAAATAATCTGTGATATCTTTCCTTATCTCTTCCTTGAAAGCTTCATCAAGGAGCGCATGTGGCGGCAGACGCCAACTAAATGCACGGGTAGGGGCATCAGGAATGTTTAATTCCAATAAACATGGAGCATGGTCAGATAGCGAGCGGGCCATATCATCAACACGTGCAGTCCAGGCAGCCACATCCGGGGTGACCAGCCAAAAATCTAATCTGGACCAGGCAGCATGGTGACTCGAGATACACGTAACCTCGCGTGCAATGGGGTGCCTCACTCTCCAGATATCTGTCAGAGCCCCTTCCAGCATAATATCATGCAGGGCTTGGCTAGCTTGTGGATGTAGCGGTCTAGATGCACCTTTGCGGTCAACGGAATCATCAAGGACTACATTGAAATCACCTCCCCAGATTATGGTATCACAGTTCATCCCAACAATTCGAGCCCAGACAGTTTTCAAGAATTCAGGGTCATCGACGTTTGGGCCATATATGGCTGCTAACGCTACTAGTTTGCCACTAAGCACCCCATTTACTACAACATACCTCCCATCCGAATCAATGTATGTGGTATGCTCTCTCCAGTCCATGCCTCTACGCAACAATATCGCCACCCCTCGAGCATAGTTAGAATATATGGCAGAATATGTGGTCCCCCATCTGGCATGCTTTAGTCTTACTGATGGTTGAGAATTAATATGTGTCTCTTGGAGAAAACAAACATCAATGGCATGCCTTTGTAAATATGTATGCATCAACCTCGCTTTTCTACCATCATTTAGGCCTCGGATGTTCCACGTTAGGATCTTAGTCACTCCCATGGGTGATGAACAAAGTGCGTGCTTCCGTACTCAACACGGTTCTCAAAAAAAGTGGGATGAATGACAATGTGAAATATACAGTTATCGTACTGACATGTTACCAACCAACCAACAAATCCCATCCCCCCCACCCACATCAACCCCCCAATTAGGTCGTGTCTGAACCCCCCGTAGACACCCAAAGCGTGGAAACTTTCAAACAATGGGAAATTTCCCGTGGGGGAGAGGTGACAAAGGCATACTCCCCTGTGACACAGGATGACTAAGTTTCGAGCGGCAGACCTCTCCCAGAGGTGGCACAGACCAAGCGCATATAATAGCATATAGACATAAACCGCATGTAACAAGCCCTCACAGGCAAATGAAAGGCGAGGGCACCCACGCAGCCCAAACACCAATCTCAATGCATACCAACATTATTTGAACATTTTTAACATCATATTCAACAGAAATGTGGCATGATAAGCAGGTAAAAGAGCACTGTCAAAGAGTACATGTTGCCTGATAGCACTCAGTCATTATTACTTAGACGGTTCACCAGAGGGTCCACCCCAACTCCTTTTCGCTTCGCATTTGGCCCACAGACATGTTTTGCAAACTTGAGTGCTGATTTGGCGTCCACAAAGAAATGTGGCGTGCCCTCTTGCGACACCTTGAGCTTGGCTGGGTAAAGTCGGGAGTAGGGGATTTGTGCTTCCAAGAGTAATCGTTTGGCTGGAAGGAATTCCCGGTGTCCAGCCTGCACCGCAGGGGTGTGAATGATATATTATTCCCTTTATGAGTGATAGGGCCACTCTCCATCGACAGCCTCAAAATGGCGTCTCTGTCATGATAGTTCAGAATTTTTGCGATGATGGGTCTGGGCGTACCTCCCACTGGTGGCTTAGGACCCAGTGCCCTAAGCGCTCTTTCAACCGCAAACACCGAGGACAGATGAGGGTCGAATAGTTCATGAACCAGATCAGCCACAAAGGTCTCCATTTTGGGCATAGCTGTAGTCTCCGGAATCCCTAGTAGGCGAAGGTTGTTTCTCCTAGAGCGCGCTTCAAGTTCATATTTCTTTGCCCTTATGACCGTAAGTAGTTTGTCCATGTTGAGGAGTTGTTCTTTTGTCTCCTGCCTGAACTCATGAAATTCGGTTTGTTTGTTTTCTAGGCTGTCCAATCTTGTTTCGTGCGTCGTGACCTGCGATTTGACCACCTCTAGTTGCGAGGTCAGGGTGTCTAGCTTGGCGTCTATACTTTTCAGGCTCGAGCGCATTTCCAGCATCAGCGACTTCAGGTCTCCACCTTGGTCTTCTACAACATCATCACCTCCCAATGCCCCTTGGTCCTGTTCAGGCGGTTTCCCACCCTTTACAGTTACAGGGAAAGGTATTTTCAACTGCCTTGAGACTGATCTGACCATGATTCGTCCGCCCTAAGACTCTGTACACACAATTTAGGTACACACCACACACTGTCGTCCAGACCCCCAAATAGGACGCAGGCCAAGGGTACACCCCCTCGTTATCGCCAGTACATTCAATCAGCCCCTCAGACAGTCAGCAGGGGGGAGCTGCAGAGGATATCGTTTGAAAACAGGGTCAGAGGCGGTCAGGAGCAATCCACACCGCCACGGAGGCGCGGTAGTTAATTACTGCAGCACACGCAAATATTCCATGATTAGGATTTCATCACACAATCCACCAGGAACCTTAGCTGTATCTGCAGGGCTGGACCACAGGTGTCACGATATCTCCATGATCCCAGGATATAGGTCAGGTAGATATGATGTAGAGCTACACAGCAGCTAGTGACAGTTGGCGCCGCAGCAGACAAAATGGCGGTGAGGTATATCACAGTGTAGAAGATGACGTCTCGCTAGTGCTCACAACAGCAGGGGACAGCACACCCAACACGTATGCACCGGGGTCGCACAGCGTTTCACCACAGGTTCCAGCAGTAGTGACCCTTATATCTCTGCTATGCCACCTTATCATCCACGCTGCATCAGATATACAGGCTTATCTCCGTAGCACAGCGCAGTAGAGTCAGTCACACATGTATCATAGTGGGACTTCAGGGCAATTATCAGTTTTCTCGCCCTAAGTGCACCAGGTATGCCCAGACATGTGTCCTGGGCTCACTGAGCCACTGGAATCAAGCTATCCTGGCTGAAGAGGGGTGAAACCCCAAAACCGGTCCTAGGATGCTTGTTTCTGGGCCAGGGAGGACCTGTCTTGGCAGTTCAGACTGGACTGTTCCCATGAGGCACAGGGTCAAGGCTGATTTGCATATGGCCAGGTCTAAACTGGGGTGGCATGGTGAGCAAAAGAATAATGGATTTAACCCAGATCTCTTGACACACCACACACTGTCGTCCAGACCCCCAAATAGGACGCAGGCCAAGGGTACACCCCCTCGTTATCGCCAGTACATTCAATCAGCCCCTCAGACAGTCAGCAGGGGGGAGCTGCAGAGGATATCGTTAGAAAACAGGGTCAGAGGCGGTCAGGAGCAATCCACACCGCCACGGAGGCGCGGTAGTTAATTACTGCAGCACACGCAAATATTCCATGATTAGGATTTCATCACACAATCCACCAGGAACCTTAGCTGTATCTGCAGGGCTGGACCACAGGTGTCACGATATCTCCATGATCCCAGGATATAGGTCAGGTAGATATGATGTAGAGCTACACAGCAGCTAGTGACAGTTGGCGCTGCAGCAGACAAAATGGCGGTGAGGTATATCACAGTGTAGAAGATGACGTCTCGCTAGTGCTCACAACAGCAGGGGACAGCACACCCAACACGTATGCACCGGGGTCGCACAGCGTTTCACCACAGGTTCCAGCAGTAGTGACCCTTATATCTCTGCTATGCCACCTTATCATCCACGCTGCATCAGATATACAGGCTTATCTCCGTAGCACAGCGCAGTAGAGTCAGTCACACATGTATCATAGTGGGACTTCAGGGCAATTATCAGTTTTCTCGCCCTAAGTGCACCAGGTATGCCCAGACATGTGTCCTGGGCTCACTGAACCACTGGAATCAAGCTATCCTGGCTGAAGAGGGGTGAAACCCCAAAACCGGTCCTAGGATGCTTGTTTCTGGGCCAGGGAGGACCTGTCTTGGCAGTTCAGACTGGACTGTTCCCATGAGGCACAGGGTCAAGGCTGATTTGCATATGGCCAGGTCTAAACTGGGGTGGCATGGCGAGCAAAAGAATAATGGATTTAACCCAGATCTCTTGACTGGGGGTGAATGTTTAAATTTGTTCTGCATTCCGTCCATCAATTCTGTGTCTAATGAATTACCAACAGCATGTGCTCCCACACGTTGATGGCCCAAAGTATGGATAATATGTGTGGGTGGCAAGCGCTCCTTAAGAGCGGCCAATTTAACCCAATGCATTTTATGCTTAATGGTGCTACCTTTAGAATCACGAAAATCATTTTGTGTCTAGAAGAATAAGTTGTCATTGAAGGATTGTACACAGTAAAACGAATCACACACTACAAGTGTTGGAACCTCAGGGTAAGCAAACTCAAGAGTAGCCAGGTAGCGGGCAGCCCCCATACGGTCAACCAGTTCATCTGCCCGTGGAATGGGGTGAGCGTCGGTTCGGGTGACAGCGTTCAGGCCCCGATAGTCTACACAGAATCGGAGCTCAGGGGTGGTGCCCGGGGCGGCAGCTTTGGGGACCAGTACGACTGGGCTGGCCCAGGGGCTGTCGGATGGCTCGATGACTCCGAGTGCGAGCATTTTAAAGACTTCGTTCTGGATGCAGGCACGCACCCGATCCGGCACTCGGTACGCCCTGTGTCGAATAGGGGGACTATCCCCAGTGTCCACGTCGTGGAGGCACCAGGGGGTGACCCCCCGGGGTGAGCGAGAACAGGTTCGCAAATTGCAGTAGGAGAGCCCAACAGTCTTGGCGTTGTTCCGGGGTCAAGGCATCGGAGAGTCGGACCCCGTCCACTCAGCAATCTTTCTCACGGATCCTCAGTAGGTCAGGGAGGGGCTCGGAGTCTTCTTCCGCCCCACTATCTGTTGCCATCAGTAGGCTGAGTTCCGAGCGTACGAAGTGTGGTTTGAGTCTGTTGGCATGGAGGACCCGGAGGGGACCCCATGTCTATTAGGTAGGTGACAGGGCTCTTGCGCTCAATCACCTTGAAGGGCCCTGTCCATTTGTCCTGCAAGGCACACGGTTCGACTGGAGACATCACCCATACTTGCTGACCGGGCTCGAACTCAATGGAGGAGGCATGTTGATCGTACCATTTCTTCATGTCCTCCTGACTGGCCTCAAGATTGGCTTTGGCGAGTTCCCTGAATCGCCGGGTCTGGTTGCGGAGGGTCAGGAGGTACTTATACACGTCCGGGGGGGTCTTCTGGGGGGTCATCGCCCATTCTTCTTTAACCAGGCTGAGGGGCCCCCGGACAGGGTGCCCGTACAGGAGCTCGAAGGGGCTAAAACCGAGGGATTTCTGGGGAACCTCTCGGTAGGCGAAGAGGAGGCACGGGAGCAGCACGTCCCATTGGCGACGTAGGGGTTCCTCCAGGCCCATGATCATCCCCTTGAGAGTGCGGTTAAACAGTTCGACCAGTCCGTTTCCTTGCGGGTGATAGGGGGTCGTGAACCGGTAGCTAACCACGCACTGCTGCCAGAGAGATTTCATATATTTGGAGATAAAGTTCCTGCCCCTGTCGCTGACGACTTCCCGGGGGAAGCCCACTCGAGAGAAGATCCCCATTAAGGCTCGGCCTACCACTGGTGCTGTTACGGTCCGAAGAGGAATGGCCTCGGGATAGCGGGTGGCGTGGTCCACCAGGACCAGGATGAACCGGTGCCCCTGTGCTGTTCGGGGGTCCAGGGGCCCCACAATGTCTATTCCCACCCGTTCGAACGGAGTGGTGACGACGGGGAATGGTTGCAAGGGTGCTTTGATTTTTCGGCCGCTCTTCCCGCTGGCCTGGCAGGTGGGGCAGGCCCGGCAGTGGTTGGAGACATCATTTCGCATTTTGGGCCAGTAAAAGTGTGTTACCAGGCGGTTGTAGGTTTTGTCTTGTCCCAAGTGCCCGGCAAGGGGGACATCGTGTGCTAAGTTCAAAAGGAAGTCTCTGAAGCGGAGGGGCACCACCAGCACCCGGCTGGCCCCCAAT